>NC_052084.1:14613055-14913750 GCF_015852505.1 Tachyglossus aculeatus | reverse complement strand
GAAGAGACGGTGGCAGGGCCGGGAGGTAGGGGGGTCACCTCTGACCAACCCAACTCTCTGGGGTCAAAGGCCGGGGATAATCCGGGTCGGACCGCTGATCCTGACCTTACAATCCACCGGGCGCAGATGGCCGCGGGAGCCGCAAACTATACCGGCCTCATCTCGGCTCAATTCAAACCGCCGGGAGCTGGCAGAGTGTGCCGCGGGGGAGGTGGGCGGAGGCCGCTGGCTGCTCACTTCACCATTTCTGGTTCCCTCACGGAGGAGGCTTGGCTTGGGTAACGCCAAGGCCCCCCCGCACGGTCCTGGGCACTTTGGGGCCTGGCAGCTCCAGAAGCAGGGCCGTTGGCACCGCTAGCCGACTCAGGCGCTCAAAAGCAAGGCTGCTGGCACCACTGGCCGACTCAGGCCAAGCACCCTGACCCCAATAGGGCCACTGGCAGTCAACCCCCGCTAACACCAATGCTCTGGGCACATTACTCCCCTCCTCAAAAATCTCCAGTGGCTACCAATCAATCTGCGCATCAGGCAGAAACTCCTCACCCTGGGCTTCAAGGCTGTCCATCCCCTCGCCCCCTCCTACCTCATGAGCTCCCTTCTCTCCTTCTCCAGCCCAGCCCACACCCTCCGCTCCTCTGCCACCTCTGCCACCGCTAACCTCCTCACCGTACCTCGTTCTCGCCTGTCCCGCCATCGACCCCCGGCCCACGTCATCCCCTGGGCCTTGAATGCCCTCCCTCAGCCCATCCGCCAAGCTAGCTGTCTTCCTCCCTTCAAGGCCCTACTGAGAGCTCACCTCCTCCAGGAGGCCTTCCCAGACTGAGCCCCTTCCTTCCTCTCCCCCTCTTCCCCCTCTCCATCCCCCCCATCTTACCTCCTTCCCTTCCCCACAGCACCTGTATATACGTATATATATGTTTGCACATATTTATTACTCTATTTATTTTACTTGTACATATCTATTCTATTTATTTTATTTTGTTAGTATGTTTGGTTTTGTTCTCCGTCTCCCCGTTTTAGACTGTGAGCCCACTGTTGGGTAGGGACTGTCTCTATATGTTGCCAAATTGTACTTCCCAAGCGCTTTGTACAGTGCTCTGCACACAGTAAGCGCTCAATAAATACGATTGATGATGATGATAACACCAGGGCGCCGGGCGATACCGAGCAGCCGCCCCAAGCGACCCCACTTTCAGTTTTGCAGGAACAGATATGCCACACCAGGAGACCCATTTAGGTTTTAAGAACAAATAGGCAGAAACAGGACACTAAAATACAGGGCTAATTGGATCAACTCCAAAACCTTGCTGTTGGATCGGAGTGTTGGGTCCAATTTAGGTCATCACACTTTAAAAAGGAGGGGCAGACACTGGAGCCGACACAATGAGAACCACAATGAGAGATTGGAAGACAAGGCCTTGGAAGGTTAAAGGAAGTGAAGGTGTATAGCAAAGCAGAAACAAGGCTAAGAGGAGACACTCTCGGGCCCCCCAACCTCCCTCTCTTACCGCCCCCACCCCCGCAATCACTGTCGGGCAAACAATAATTTTTCTGAGGATGCTGAACCGTTACTTTTCATGTTTGCAGAGGCCTGAACCGGAGAGGTTGACGTCGTAAATAAGAGCTGGGTTAACAGGCCAAAGAAAAATTAGAAGACTCTCAAGTGGATTAGGCATTGCTCTCTTCCTCCCTTCAAAGCCCTACTGAGAGCTCACCTCCTCCAGGAGGCCTTCCCAGACTGCAGCCCCTTTTTCCTCTCCTCCCTGTCGCCCCTCTGCCCTACCTCCTTCCCCTCCCCACAGCACTTGTATATATTTGTACATATTTATTACTCTATTTTACTCGTACATATTTGCTGCTCTAGTTTATTAATGTCGTGCATATAGCTATAATTCTATATATTCTGATGGTCTATATATTTTGACACCGGTCTACACGTTTCGTTGTCCGTCTCCCCCTCCCAGACCGTGAGCCCCTTGTTGGGTAGGGACTGTCTCTGTTGCCAACTTGTACTTCCCAAGCGCTTAGTCCATTATCATCATCATCATCATCAATCGTATTTATTGAGCGCTTACTATGTGTAAGTGCTTGGGAAGTACAAGTTGGCAACATATAGAGACAGTCCCTACCCAACAGTGGGCTCACAGTCTAAAAGGGGGAGACAGAGAACAAAACCAAACATACTAACAAAATAAAATAGGATAGATATGTACAAGTAAAATAAATAAATAAATAAATAGAGTAATAAATATGTACAACCATATATCCATATATACAGGTGCTGTGGGGAAGGGAAGGAGGTAAGATGTGGGGGATGGAGAGGGGGACGAGGGGGAGAGTCCAGTGCTCCACACACAGTAAGCGCTCAATAAATATGATTGAATGAATGGCTAGGCAGCGGGAAGAGGCTATGGAATCACGAGTTCTGCGATTCTGTTCAAATAGGAGAGAGATTCACTGGTCTGATAAGATTAAATCTGTAGGAAGCGGAGGGGGCTGAGTCAGATGATCTGAGGGCTCTCCCAGCTTTAGGGTGAGCCCCCTCCGCGCCCCTCCAAATACTGGATTTTATCATCCCATCGGGGCACCTCTTCTGAAGAGGAGGGGAAAGGCGAGGGGTCTCTTGGACTCGGCACCTTTCCCCTGGGAAGACCCGAACTGGACGGGACCTCCAGGGATAGGGTGGAGAGGAAGTTTCTGAACGACCTGCCCACTGTTGGGTAGGGACTGTCTCTATATGTTGCCAACTTGTACTTCCCAAGCGCTTAGTCCAGTGCTCTGCACACAGTAAGCGCTCAATAAATACGATTGATTGATTGACCCCCAGGGTGGTGATAGCCTCTTCTTACCCCTTTGGGGGAGGAGGCTGTCGGGCCCTAGGGAGACCCTGAAAAGGCTAAGGACCCCCGTGCAGGTAGGTACAGTTCCAGATAGCCCCTCTCTGTTGAGTAAGCTGTTCCCACCCCTTCGGCTCGCCTCCCCCGGGTTACTGTGTCCCTCTCGGCCCTCCGCCTCCCTCAGGGCCCCCCACCCTCACCCCCGTACCCCACTTGTCAAAGGCTGGCTCGTGCCTCCGGTTCCAGCGCTCCTTCAGGGCGTATTTCAACATCTTGTCGCTGGCGTCCACGCTGGTCACGGTGAAGCCCTCCTCCACCAGCATGATGGAATCCACCCTGCAGACCAGGGGGCGCGGGAAGAGAGCGGGGGCCCGGGGGGAAACTGAGCCGTGGTGGGGCGGTCAGGGGATGGGGGTCGGCGAGAGGAGGGGAGTCGTGGGGCGGGCCTGAAAGGAGGACTTGAGAAGTGAGGAGGGCAGGGTCCAAGAGGTAGCCCCCCACCGTCTGTGTCCCCTTGGGCCTTGCCCTCCGCGCAGGCCCAGGCCAATGTTTTCCCACCTTTCTGGGCCTTCTCCTGGTCTCGGGCCTTCCCCAGGCCCCACCGCCCGCCCCGGCCTCGCCCCCCGCCCCCGGGCGAGGCGGCGCCCGGCCTCACCCGGTGCCACAGGCCACGTCGAGGACCTGCTGGCAGCTGTGCTGCCTGAGCAGGCCGAGCAGCCAGGCCTTGTACTCGGCCGTGCGGCTGCGGGTGTCCCCGATGTACAGCTGCCACACCCGGGCGGCCTCCCCGTCGGCGTACTGGTCCGGCAGGCCCTCGGCCGCCACCCCCAGGGACCGGCTCCGGTACACGCTGTCCACCATGCCGCTGCCCTCTGCCCAGCCCCCGCCTGGGCCCCTGCACCTTTATACCGACTCTGCCCGTGAGCCCGGCCTGCCCGGGCGGCCCTGCCCAATGGCGGGCCAAGGCCCAGGCCCGCCCCCCGACAGCTGCTCCCTCCGGGCATCGGCCGCCTGGGCCCCGGCCTGGGCCCGGGCCAGGGGAGCCGGTGACCCCCAGGCCGGGGGCCGGCTGGGCCGGGCCTGGCAACGAGGTAGGAAGGGGCGGGCACCGGAGCGGGCCCGGGCTGTCCAGGAAGAGCCGCGTCGGGACAGTAGGGTGACGGGATTTACTCTGAACTGGCTCCAGGCCACCAGCTCCCTGGAAGTGGGCCGGGAGGAGTCTAAAGGCCTCCCCAGGGAAGCAGGAGGTGGGGATCGCGGGCAGGTGTTGGCTCGGTGGCAGCACTGCCAAGGCGGCTGACTGTCCTGTCCCCGCCCCCCTTTTTGCTCTGACTTCCTGCCCAGGTGGCTCCTCTGCCCACCGCAGTCGGATGGACAGGAGACCTGAGACGATCCCCACCAGGTGTGGGAAACCTCCCCCACCGGGTCTGCCCCTTCGTCCTGGCAGCGTGGGAGACCGTGAGGGGCCCTGAGGGAGGGCTGGGAGTGGAGGTTATCAGCTTCTGGGATGGGGGCTGGAATTGCAGTTCTAACCAGGGAGGGACTCGATGACCAGTTCGGGGTCACGGGTATGAAAAACGGGATCTGGCTTACCTATTCAGGCTGTAAATTTCAGGCTGCTACAGAGAGAGAGAGAGAATATGAGACTATGTGGGTGGTGGGCAAGGGGAGAGAAGTCTGAGAATCCAACTCTTTCCCCACGGCACGGGTCGGGGGAAACGGAGCCAAGGCTGACGGAAGAAAGAGGAAGGGTTGGATTTTTAGCAGGGGGTTTATTTGAGATTGTGGCCGAACGCCAGTACCCTACATTTTTGGGGGTGGAGGCGGAAGGGGGCCTGGGGGCATGTGAATGGCGGGTTAGAGTTGCGGGGTTGACTGACATTCAAGGGTGGGGGCGAGGAAGAAATGGGAAGGAGGCAGGCTGGGGAGGCGAAGGCAGCCACTGGGACAAGGGCGGAGAAAGCGGGATGGGTTTGTGCCGGAGCCTCCTTAGGCCCAGGGGCCTGGCCCCGGTCCCGGTTTCCAGGCAGGCAGAGCCGCGGAGGCCGGCCAGGTGGAGTGCACTGGGCGGGGGGTAGAGGTGGGACGGAGGTGGTGGCCTCAGCAGCGGTTCAAAGAGCAACGAGGTGGGGGGGTAGGTTGGGCTGAGACCAACCGCCGCTGCTGCTGCAGCAGCTGGGGATTGGGCAGGGAAGTCAACGCCCCAGGAAAAGGGCAGGAGCCGCCGAGACCCTGCCAGCCCAGCTTCACCGCATGGGCACGCAGAAACGCCACGAGGCTGCGGCAATGGGTCAGGAGCACCCTCACTGAGGATCTGCCCCCCAGGCCCTCTCACCACAGTAAGGGTTTTAAGATCAAGACCCAGAGATGTAAGGCCCGTTAGAGGCCGGGCCCATCTTGACCCCCTAAGGTTGTTGGTGGTGATCCCTTTCCCTTTCCTGGACTGTTTCTGAAAAAAAATCACCCCTTTCCCCATCAAGTGTCCTGGGATATTGCTGGGGGGGGAAATGGGGCAGAGGGGAGAACTGAGCCTTAACTGAGCCTGCTGACTGGCTTCCCAGGCCTAGCCCCACACCCAAGCTTGTCTCAGAAGAGACGGTCAGATCGGGTCAGACCGTGATTAGAAAATAGCTTGAGGTAAGACAGACCCCTTCGGGGCCCAGGGGGACAGAAGGCGTCGCCAAGCGACCCTTCTGGGAAGCTCCTTGAGGGCAGGGATCGTGTCCGCTCTATTGTCCTCTCTCAAGCACTTAGTACGGTGTTCTGTACACAGTAAGTTTTCGTAAATACCACTGATTGACAGAACGGGGGTGGGACTAACCCATCTTCGGTTGTTCTATAGGGGCACAGTTGTGGCTGCAAGCCGTTTTCTTTCTCCTCTTTGAAAAGGGGAGAACATGCTTAACGCCAAAGGAGCCGTTACTGCCAGGTGTGGGGGATGGAGGCCCTCCTGGCACCCCCGGGGAAGGGACGCTGGAGACGGGCTTGGCTTTGGGCCCAGCTTCCCCCGCCTCCAGGGCAGCACCCGGCGTGCCTCGATGGAGTTGGCGAGGCTCTGCCCCCTCCCTGACCCTCAGCAGTCTCTGCCCGTCCTCTGGTTCCTCGGGGACACCGCATCCTCAGCTTCTCGTGTCGTGTCGGGAGGGGGGTGGGGGGAAGCGGCCTGGTCTGCCAGCTAAGCGGGGGCGGCATCCTCCTCGGCCTGTCCACGCGGCCTGGGGGAGCAGGAGGCAAGAGGACGGCAGGAACAAGGGTCAAGAGCGGCAGGCTGAGCACTGGGGAGCTGGTAAACACTTTACACAAGGAACAAGTTGGAAGAGGGACAGGGAGGGAGGTGGCCGTCCACCGTCCAACCTGGGCAGGAAGGAGGGGAGCCGAAAGGGAGGCAACAGGGGGGCAGGGAGAGGCCTGTGGGAACAACGGCAGCTGTGGCCGTTGCCCCACGCACGGGGTTGTTTGCTTCTAGTTCTAGCCTCTTTCAGTTGATTTAGTACTAGCTAGCTCCGTACCCCTTCAGCCCTTGATTTTTTTCACCCCACCCAGACTACTTCAGAATATGTCCTTAATCCTCGTCCTTTTCCCAATAATAATAATAATGGTGGCATTTCTTAAGAGCTTACTATGTGCAAGGCACACAGTAAGCGCTGGGGAGGATACAGGGTAATCAGGTTGTCCCATGGGGGGCTCACAGTCTTCACCCCCATTTGACAGATGGGGGAACTGAGGCCCAGAGAAGTGAAGTGACTTGCCCCGAGTCACAATGCTGACAAGTGGAGGAGTCAGGATTTGAACCCGTGACCTCTGACTCCAAAGCCCGGGCTCTTTCCACTGAGCCACGCTGCTTCTCGTGGCTCACCTTAGTGATTGATTTTAATGTCTGTCTCCTCCTCTAGCCTGTAAACTCTGTGAGCATAGATGGGGCCTACCAACTCTACCGCACTGTCCCAGGCACCTAATAGCATTGTATACACATTAAGCGCTCAGTAAATGCCACTGATTGATTGGAGAGAGTAAGTCACCTTTAAATCTTCTTGGTTCCCCAGTCCATCACAGAAGATAAAATTCCTGAACGGATGTATTTCCCCCGCCTTCCTCTGTCTGTCGGAGACCTTCGCCCTTCCCCTTCTCTCCAATCAGCAGCCTGGCCAACTCGGCCCAGAGGCACCAAGACGACTCGGTAGTTTGAGCGAAAAGCCCAAATAATTTTACTCTGCCCGCTGAGTGAGGCAGGTTAACCGTTCCTGGCAGACAACAAGACAGCCCGCCTCCCCTCGCCCGCTGCCGAACTAAGTCCAGACCTCAGGGAACTGTGGTGCTCTAAGTGGAGTCCTGATTGCCCCTGATGGAGGGGACGGGGCGGGGGAGAGAAATAAAGAGGGAAGGTGGTGGGGAGAGGAAGGAAAAGAGTAGAGGGGAGAGTAAAAGAGAAAGAGGAGAAGAGGGAGCATGATATAGCAAGGTTGCCGTTGGTTCTGCCTCTAGCTCCTGGACCCACTAGGTCATCTTCCCGGCCCCACCGAGCCGACTCCAGCGTGAAGCCTGAAGAGATGGGGTCAGGGACCCTCCTCGCCCTCCCCAAAGTCTTTCTTTAGTCCTTTCCAGAGTAGACCAGCTCAGGGGCTAGGTGGGGAGGGAGCCAGAAGGCAGGAGTGTCGTGCTGCTCCTCGGAGACCTGTACGGTCTGTGTGGCGCCCAGGACTCGCGGGGGGCCTCTGGGAGGCGGCGGCACGGCCCCGAGGGAGGCGTGGGCTCGGCGGGGCAAGGGGACCGCCCCCGAGCTGCGGCTGCTGCTGAGGACCCGCCCCTCCTCGAACGGAGGGGTTTGCCCAGGCCGTGGCTCTCGGCCTTCTCAGTCAAGGGGGTGTCTCCCCCGTTTCACAGAAGGGCCCCGGGGACTCCCCGCCGCTCGGGGCCGGTCGAGGCGTAGAACTACAGTTCATCCATGGGGCTGTGTGGGAGCGGGGTGGCTTTCTGGACCCCCTCGTCTTCCTCTGCCTGGGCAGTCTCTGGGCCGGGGCCGCCGGGGTCGCCCCCAGGCTCCTTCCTCAGCTTCTGGCTCCTCCCGCCCGACGCCTTTCCCTTGCCGCCCTTTTTCTTGGCCTTCTTCCCCGCCAAGGCCGCCGTATCCCCTTTCTTGCTGGACCACTTCTCGGCCAGGCAACCTACGGGCAGTAGGGAAGAGAGCCTTTCCCTTCTCCTTCTCCCCTTGCTCTCTCTCCCTCGCCACCTTCCCCTCGGCCTCCCTCCCTCCCTGCCGCCAGGTGGGTCCCCCCCCGACCAGCCTGACACTCACTCGTGTCCTTCCCCTTCAGCACGTGGTTGGCACAGAGGAACAGGGTGAGATCCTCCTCCTGGTGGTGCCGGTACCAATCCTCAATCACCTCTTCGAACTCTTCCACCAGCACGTCACACTGGTGGGAGGAGAGAGAGCCCCCCGCTCACAACCGTCTCCTGGCAGGACCCCCGCTCCTGGCAGGGCTGAACAGGCAGGGAGGCTCAGCCCCACAGCGATGTGCTGGCTGGCTCCCCGAAGCCTGAATCTTGCCAGCTTGCCCACGGCCCAGCTGCCGGGAGCCTGCGCGTCACGGCGCCCGGCGAAGACGTCCTTCCGTCTCCCTCGGGACGCAGCCCCCAGCCGGCCCGGGCCCAGCGGGCGCCTCAGACTGAGGCGAGGAGGAGGGAAGTTCCCGGGCCTGTACCTGTTTCTTGAGGTCGGCCACTTCGGCGGAGGTCTCGTTCCACAGCTCGTAAGGGATGTCCATCACCACCTTCACCCCCTTGTGCACCAGGTTGTGAAGCGTCTCAAACGTCTCGGACATGCCCTGCGGGGACGGAGTGAGGAAGGGAGGTAGAACTGGGTCCTCCCCTTCTCTGTCCCTCCCAGTTCTCTTCCAATCACCTCTCCTCTTTCCCTCCTCCTCCTCCTCCTCCTCCTCCCCCGAGTCTGTGCCCTTCGTCTCTTATCCACTTCCCTTCTCCGGGGCGCTGGGAGGCTACTGGGGAAGCCCCGAGTGCGAGCACCGACCGTGAAAGAATGGCCAGGCTTAGGCTCGGGGGGAAGCTGCTGGTCCGGGTGGGAGTATGGCCATTCTGGGGCTCGTGGCACTCCCGCGGGATGAATCCCAAAGACCTTTCCCGTACGTCTGTGGGGGCCGCTGGGTCCAAGACTTCCAGAATAACGAGAAGCAACTGCTTAAGGACGACACGTGTTCCTCCTGGAACTCAAGGGCAGCTCAGCTGGAACCAGCCCAGTTGAAACAAACGATCGGGCCAGGCGGAGGCCCGCCTTCTCAGGAACTCCACCTGTGAGGGGCTTAAGTCCCTGGTCTCCACCCAAAAACCTCCCCGTTCCCCAAAATAACCCTCACTTCCTCCTGCAAGCTTTCAGATGAAAATGCTCTTTTGCGACCTCTGGGGCCGCAGACCGACCCCTCTTCCTTCCCTGCTAAGATCTCGAGCCCGGGTCACTCGAGGCAGGGAGCGGGGAGGGCACGGGGAATCAGTAAAGGTCGGGAGGCGGGAAATCTGGGGAAAAGACCTCCCAAGGCGAGTCGGCAATCTCGCCCACACAGACGTAGGTGAGCTGCTTCTCTTCCGCGAACTGCCCCGGAGGGAGAGAGGGAAGGGCGCGGGACCAACCTTGGCAAACCTGTTGCTGCCAGTCCTTTCTTTGTGCAGGCTGTAGTCCAGTAGCCTCTTACAGATGGTTTCGGTAACCTCGATTAACCGGAGGTCCCTGAGGAGGCAAACGCAAACCGGTGCGTCCGAGTCCTCCGTCACCTCCCGCAGTTGACCCCGCCCTTTGTTGACATCCATCTTAAAGGCTCTTTCCCGACAGGGCACTATAATCGTGGGATTAACTGTGCGACTGGCCTGTCTTGCCATTCGGACTGTGGACGCCCCGAGGGCAGGGACCGTATCTGTTTCCATCGTGGCTCCGGTGATGAATCCTGTGCCTGATTTGGGCTCGCCACTGGGTTGTGTTTCCCCTCCATCTTGTGGAGGGTCTGGTCAACGGGTCCTACACCTGTCAACAACAATCCCACCCATCCACCCGACCCTCTTGCGGGGGAGAACCGGGGGAAAACTCCACCCCAGACAGGGGTCCAAAACAGAACTGAGCGGGGAGAGGAAAAGGGAGGGGGCTGAAGCAGCGTGGCTTAGTGGCTAGAGCCACGGGCAAGTCACTTAACTTCTCTGTGCCTCAGTCACCTCATCTGTAATATGGGGATTAAGAGTGTGGATCCCCTGTGGGACCGTGTCCAACCTGATTAACTTGTAGCTACCCCCGTGCTTAGAACAGTCTCAGCACATACTAAGCACTTCACAAGGACCATAATCATCACCCCAGTCCACTTACGATTTGGTGTACTTAACCCCGGAAGCCTTTCGGTCCAGGATGCCATAGCCCGTGTCAATCACTTCCTTGGTTTTCCCGGTTTCTTCAAAGGCCGACTTCAGCTCCACAGCCACGTACTTACACACTTAAGGGTTGGGGGAGGAAAAGCAGAGCCCAGCCGGGTAAGAAGAGACTGCCAGTTGACATCTGGCTCCACTCTTCCCCTCTCCACACCCTGATTCCTTAACCATCAGGAAGCTCCCAAACTATCTGGTTATTTTGAGGGTTCAGTGTATTACCAATGCCACAGCGCTCCACCTCGCTGCCCTCTGTCCTCTTATCGCCTTCACTCCCCTGCTCATGTCTTTCGTCTCATCTTCCTGGCTCCTTCCCTCCCTCCTCCCGGCCCACCTCCGTGCATTTGGATAAGCCCCACGGGCTTGGCGTACCCTGCCGATGCCCAGCCAACGAGCCAACCCCTGCTTCGATACTTGCTCCCGTCCAGATTCCCTCTAGGGATCCCACCCGGAATCGGATGCTTGGAGACGCCCCCCTCTCCTCCTCCCGCCGCTGAAGACTCCCACAACTGGACTACCCTCTTTCCCTGAGCAGGTCGCCATCCTTTCAACACGTTTAGGCCTGTGGCGCTGACTCTGGGCCGAACTCTTCATCCAGCTGGGTGTCTGGCTACTGTTAGCACCCACACACCCTTATTAATATGCAGTCAGGAGATGCCCGAGGGCTGCATTTTGGCATGCCCAAGGAAGACTTTGACACTGGAGGACCTTTCTTTCTTTTTTTTCAGTATCAGTGAAACTTCCTTCAGGAAGAGTACTCTGAGAGGGTCAAGCCACAAGAATAAAAAGGGAAACCTGCGGGCCTCTGCGTATCAGACTACGGAGGGAAGAGGAACCGAAACCACAGAGTGACTAAAGAAAGGGACAGGAAGGGTTCAATGTCTTGCTCTCTTCTCCGGGCTGTGGGAGGGAGAGAGAGGGACTCCAGGGTGAGGGATAGGTGTATGAAAAAGCATGAAACCTCGGGAGGGTGATTTTTGTAGGAAAACTAAGTTTCTAGGAAACAGGAGAAAGATACGAATATGTGTGCATGTGTGCCACCTGCCTTGACGGAAGCCAAGATGGGCTTGGTTAGGAATGGGGTGGGCTGATGCTACAATTTTGGTCCAGGAAACACCATCTTAGGGGCTCCCTGGGCACCCTTAAGGTGCCTTAGAGAAGCAGCGTGTCTCAGTGGCAAGAGCCCAGGCTTGGGAGTCAGGTCATGGGTTCAAATCCCGGCTCCGCCGCTTGTCAGCTGGGTGACTTTGGGCAAGTCACTTCACTTCTCTGTACCTCAATTACCTCATCTGTAAAATGGGGATGAAGACTGTGAGCCCCACGTGGGACAACCTGAAGACCTTGTATCTACCCCAGCGATTAGAACAGTGCTTGGCACATTGTCAGCGCTTAACAAATACCGTTATTATTACTACCCAATATCCCGCGAGGGGCATCTGGGAAACACGGGTCCTACTGGACGCGGTTAAGCGCTTAGTACATTGTTCTGCACACGGTAAGCGCTCAATAAATACGATTGAATGAATGAATGAAATTTTGATTTGATTGCACTGTACCTAAACACGCATTTAGCACAGTGCTTGGCAGACAGTACGTTCTTAATGAAAACCACGATTGCTATTATGGTCAACTCAAGCCCGGGTCTTGGGCACGTAAATCCGGGCTACTGGGCAGGGGTGTGTGTGTGGTGTTTTCGGCCCTCCCAAATAATAATAACAATGGTACTTGTTAAGCAATTACTATGTGTCAAGCACTGATCTAAGTGCTGGGGTACATATAAGAGGTTATCAGGTTGTCCCACGTGGGGCTCCCAGTCTTCATCCCCCTTTTACAGATGAGGGAACTGAGGCCCAGAGAAGTGAAGTGCCTTGTCCAAAGTCACCCGGCTGACAATGATTAGAACCCATGGCCTCTGACTCCCAAGCCTGGGCTCTTTCCACGAATAATAACAGTAATAATAATAATGATGATGGCATTTATTAAGCATTTACTATATGCAAAGCACTGTTCTAAGCGCTAGGGAGGCTACAGGGTGAACAGGTTGTCCCATGGGGGGCTCACGGTCTAATGATGGCCTTTATTAGGCGCTTACTCTGTGCCAAGCACTGTTCTAAGCGCTGGGGAGGTTACAAGGTGATCAGGTTGTCCCACGGGGGGCTCACAGTCTTAATCCCATTTTACAGATAAGGGAACTGTGGCTCAGAGAATAATAATGATGGCCTTTATTAAGCGCTTACTCTGTGCCAAGCACTGTTCTCAGCGCTGGGGAAGTTACAAGGTGATCAGGTTGTCCCACGGGGGGCTCACAGTCTTGATCCCATTTTACAGATAAGGGAACTGTGGCACAGAGAATAATAATAATAATGATGACGGCCTTTATTAAGCAATCAATGAATCAATCGTATTTCTTGAGCGCTTACTGTGTGCAGAGCACAGTACTAAGCGCTTGGCAAGTACAAGATGGCAACATAGAGAGACAGTCCCTACCCAACAGTGGGCTCACGGTCTAAAAGGTGGGCTCACAGTCTAAAAGCGCTTACTCTGCGCCAAGCACTGTTCTCAGCGCTGGGGAGGTTACAAGGTGATCAGGTTGTCCCACGTTGGGGGGGGCTCACAGTCTTCATCCCCATTTGCCAGATGAGGTCACTGAGGCCCAGGGAAGTGACTTGTCCGAAGTCACCCGGCTGACAAGTGGCGGAGGCGGGATTTGAACCCGTGACTTCTGCGTCCCAAGCGCGGGCTCTTTCCACCAGGCCAGGCTGCTTCTCCCCTGGCCCCTTGGCGGCTCCGGTGTTTTTAGACTGTGAGCCCACTGTCTCTATATGTTGCCAACTTGGACTTCCCAAGCGCTTAGCACAGTGCTCTGCACATAGTAGGCGCTCAATAAATACAATTGATGATGATGATGATGTGGGCCCTTTGTCCCGGTGCCCTCCCCGTGGCCCAGCTCACCCTCGCACTTGCTGGGCAGGCGGACCCAGTCGGTTTCCTCGGCGGTGGCCGGGCCCAAGCGAGGCAGGAGCAGCAGGAGCAGGAAGGGGAGGTGCAGATGGCCCAGGCCGGGAGGCAGAGGCTCCATGGAGGAAAAGAGGCGACCCACCTGATGGGCCACTGGGCCACACCAGGGCCCAGCCCCAAACCAGGCCCCAAACAGCATCCCACTTCCGCTGGCGCCCACGTGCTCCCCGTAACCCCGGCAACGAGGCTCCCCTCGGCCCGCCCCCCGCCCGCGGGGGCCAATCACGCCTGGCGGCCGAGCCGGCCAATGAGCTCTCGCCATGGCGCCGCCCGCGGGCCAATGAGAGGGGGCGGGCTCCCGGCCCTCGCCCAATAGGAGCGCGGAGAGTGGCAGCCGGGCCTGGGAGCGAGCGGGCGGGAGGGACGTCGAGGGAGTGGGGCCACCTTATAATAATTATAGAGATACAATTATGTTATTATTAAAGCACGTTGTAATAATATACAATATTAGTGTATTATTTTAGTGTTGTAATAACAATAATCGTGATATAAATATGTAATACTAATAATCTTACAATAATACAATTAATAATTAATTGCATATATTATGTTGTTATTGTTATTATAACACTAAAATAATATTGCATAAATTATTATGTACAACAAAATAATATTGTACATAATAGCAACATATGCAGTTATATTATTATTGTTATTATTATAACACCTTATAATAATATACAATACTATTCTAGTGTTATAACACTAAAATAATATTGCATAAATTATTATACACAACAAAATGATATTGTACATAATAGCAACATATGCAGTTATATTATTATTGTTATTATTATAACACCTTATAATAATATACAATACTATTCTAGTGTTATAATAACACTAAAATAATATTGCATAAATTATTATACACAACAAAATGATATTGTACATAATAGCAACATATGCAGTTATATTATTATTGTTATTATTATAACACCTTATAATAATATACAATATTATTCTAGTGTTATAATAACAATAATAATAATATAACAATATATACAATTACATTATTATTGTTATAACACGTTATAATATACAATATTATTCTAGTGTCATAATAATAATAATTTAACAACATATACAATTATTATTGTATTACGACATGTTATAATATACAATATTATTCTAGTGTTATAATAATAATAATTTAACAATATATACAATTATTATTGTATTATAACATGTTATGATAATATACAATGTTACAGTGTTATAACAATAATAATATAATAATATGTACAATTATATTATTGCTGTTATTATAACACATTATTGTAGTTGATAACAATAATAATGATATAATAATATATGCAATTATATTATTGTTGTTATTATTATAAACTAATAATATACAGTATTATTATAGTGCTATAATAATAATAGCATTTGTTAAGTGCTCACTATGTGCCAAACACTGCTCTAAGCGCTGGGGGAGATAAGCAGCATGGCTCAAGTGGGAAGAGCCCGGGCTTGGGAGTCAGAGGTCATGGGTTCTAATCCCGACTCCGCCGCTTGTCAGCTGGGTGACTTTGGGCGAGTCACTTCACTTCTCTGGGCCCCAGATCACGGCTCGAACTTTTCTGGCTGTCAAGATGGCCCACGTCTCCCGGGGGAACGGGAATTGAGGTAGGTTCCACATAAGCCATCGTGAAAACCTTTATGCGGCAAGTGGAAGGAAGCATGCGGAGCCTCTTCTGGAGGCAGAAAATAGCAGTAGGTTCAAGAAGAGTTTGGGAAAAGACGTGAAAGATGCTTACGCTAGAAGGGAAAATTGGGGATTTAGAGGAGAAAAGATTGATAAATTCAAAGGCGTAAGAAAGGTTGAGTTCCCTGAGGTATTTCTTACCAGAGGGAATGGGTGACGTCGTTAATCCTAATAATAATAATGGTACTTGTTAAGCGCTTACTATGTGCCAAGCACTGTTCTAAGCACTGGGGTAAATACAAGGTAACCAGGTTGTCCGACGTGGGGCTCGCAGTCTCAATCCCCATTTTACAGATGAGGTAACTGAGGCTCAGAGAAGTGACTTGCCCCAGGTCACACAGCTGACAAGCGGCGGAGCCGGGATTAGAATCCATGACCTCTGACTCCCAAGCCCGTGCTCTTTCCACTGAGCCGCGCTGCTTCTCCCAATATTTATTGAGCGCTTACTGTGTGCAGAGCACTGTACTAAGCGCTTGGGAAGTACAAGTCGGCAACACATAGAGACGGTCCCTACCCAACAACGGGCTCCTAATCTCTGCTAACGGGCTGGTGGGCCCCTTCCTCATCCAAGGAGGTCTCTTCTGTTCGCAGAAAGATTTCCAGGAAAAGAGAACCCACCGTTTCCTTAGCCCCCTGCCCTAGGCTCTAAGATCCCTCCCTCCCTTGAAATTCTCCCTCAGATCCTCAACCCTTCTGACCGTCCAAAGCTGGGTTATCTGGGTTGGAACTCATGTTTATTTCGGGGCCGAGGAGTTCTGGCTCAGAGGGGAGCGTGGAATCCGGAGAAGGGCACAGATCGGACATTCCAGGTTAATTATCTGAAATAAACACACACACGGAGAAGCGGCAAGGATCCCAATTCCGCCCTCGCCTGAACCTAGAAGAGGCGGCCCTGGGCTGCTTGGAGGGCAAGGCCGGAGCCTGGAGCTGTGCCCAAGCTGTGCCCACAAAGGGAAGGGGGGCGGTTTTGGTCCTGTGTGATCCCCCTCAAAGACTCCCCGCTCCCAATCCATCTCCCAACCGGTCCAGGATCCGGCCTGCCTCTCCCCGGCCCCGCTCTGGCACATCGGATAGCCCTCTTTCTCGGTCCGTACTCTCCGCGACGGAGTCTTCACCCCCGGCGCTCAGACAAGGCTCAGCCTGGACGGTCCGGTCCCAGGGGTGTCCGCAGACCCCCCGGCCCAGAGGTGAACGCAGGTCATGAGCATATCAAACAGGAGCAGCTTGAAGAAAAGGAGTCGGATGGTCCCCAGGAGCAGAGCCTGGGAGCGGCTCTGAGGCCCTGCGGGAGAAGGCAGACCAACTCTTAATTAGCAGTGATAATAATGATCATAATTGTGGTGTTCTCTGAGGGAGGTCATCTCATTCAGCCCCTTGCCTCCAAGCGAGTCCCCCTCCTAAACCATTCCAGGAAGGTTTCCTAACTGTGAAGGCTAACTGTCTCTATATGTTGCCAACTTGGACTTCCCAAGCGCTTAGTCCAGTGCTCTGCACACAGTAAGCGCCCAATAAATACGATTGATTGATTACCTCCTTCCCTTCCCCACAGCACCTGTATATATGTTTGCACATATTTCTTACTCTATTTATTTTACTGGTACATATCTATGCTACTTATTTTATTTTGTGAGTATGTTTGGTTTTGTTCTCTGTCTCCCCCTTTTAGACTGTGAGCCCACTGTTGGGTAGGGACTGTCTCTATATGTTGCCAGCTTGGACTTCCCAAGCGCTTAGTACAGTGCTCTGCACACAGTAAGCGCCCAATAAATACGATTGATTGATTATCTCCTTCCCTTCCCCACAGCACCTGTATATCTGTTTGTACATATTTCTTACTCTATTTTACTGGTACATATCTATTCTACTTATTTTATTTTGTGAGTGTGTTTGGTTTTGTTCTCTGTCTCCCCCTTTTAGACTGTGAGCCCACTGTTGGGTAGGGACTGTCTCTCTGTGTTGCCAGCTTGGACTTCCCAAGCGCTTAGTACGGTGTTCTGCACACAGTAAGCGCTCAATAAATGCGATTGATTGATTGATTGATTCCAGGAAAGAAGGCTCCCCCAACTCTTTCAGTCCCTTCTTCCGGGGAATCCTATCTTTTCCCGCCGGAAGTTCTTCCTGGACCTCAAGTCAGGGTCTGCCCCGGCCCTTTGATTGGTCCGCCGTCTTCAGGAGTCGGAGCGCCTGGCTCCCTGAGGCCCTGTCCTCCCCCGCCTCCCTTCCTAGAGCAGATCCAGACCTACGCTGCCGCCCACAGCCAGCGTTCCCAAGTCCCTGGCAGTGCCCTGGCTCACCTCGGTGGTCCTCCTTCGAGCACGCCTGTCCCCTGGGCTGAGCTGTTGGGCACACAAAAGATACGATGAGTCTCAGAGTCCATCATACTCACCCTGCCCACCTCTCCCAGGAAGCTGTGGCCCTTAGGGGAGCTCAAATGCCCCAGGAAACCCACATCGGGGGCCGGTTCCCCCCCATCTAAAACCATTCCCCCCCTTGCAGACACGTTTCCAGTCCCTCCTGCCACTCACACGCCCGCACGCTGCCCTCCGCAGCTACTCAGGACAGGGGAGATGAAGAGATCAAAGAGGCAGAGATGCAAAGCAAGAAGAAGAGAGCTGTGGGGAAGCGAGGTGAGGCAAATAGAGGCAGGAGAGGTGGGGCCCAAAAAGGGTCCACCACTAACCCTTCAGTTCCATGTGGCGAAGAGTCTGGTCCCCCCACGTGTCAGGGGGTCATCCTGGTGGTGAAGTGCCGTCGAAGAGCTAGAGGAGGATGGACAGAGGCGGGAGAAGGGAAGAAGGAGCCGGGGAGAGAGGAAGAAGGAAAAAGAAAAAGAAAGAAGGAATGCAGAGAGTTAGAAAATAGAAGAGATGGAGAGAAACAGAGGAAAGGAGAGGGGCAATGGGGAAGGAAGAGAAGGGAGAAAGGCGAGGCCCTGGAACCGGCTCCGTCCTGCCAACGTCTTCTTTCATTCATTCATTCCTTCGTATTTATTGAGCGCTTACTGTGTGCAGAGCACTGTACTAAGCGCTTGGGAAGTCCAAGTTGGCAACGTATAGAGACGGTCCCTACCCAACAGTGGGCTCACAGTCTAGAAGGGGGAGACAGAGAACAGAACAAAACATATTAACAGAATAAAATAGAGTAATAAATACGTACAAACGTATATACATATATACAGGTGATATACATATATACAGGTGACTAGGCTGGACAGAGCCCAGCGACTCTGGACATCATCATCATCATCAATCGTATTTATTGAGCGCTTACTATGTGCAGAGCACTGTACTAAGCGCTTCTTACCTGGCAGCCTTAGGGGCTGGGTGCTCCAGCTCTGGGTACCGCGCGTGGGCGTGGCATGGCACACGAGGGCCTCCCAGGTGGCGAGATCCTCGGTGGGCAAAGAGAGCCGAGCCAGGGCGCTCCAGGTGCCATCGGGGGCCCGGATGGAGCCGTAGGAGAAGGAGTCCAGGGCGCTGCCGTTGGCCGTCGAGAACCAGACGGGCAGAGCGGCGTCCGGTGAGACGTCAGAGACCAGGCACACGACCAGGGTCTGCCGTTGTCCATTCACCAGCATGGTCAGAGGAGGGGCCAGGGTGGGGAAAGGGACAGCAGACACACCTGAAAACAATGGGGAAAGTGGCACCTGTATATATGTATATATGTTTGTACATATTTATTACTCTATTTTACTTGTACATATCTATTCTATTTATTTGATTTTGTTAGTATGTTTGGTTTTGTTCTCTGTCTCCCCCCTTTAGACTGCGAGCCCACTGTTGGGTAGGGACTGTCTCTATATGTTGCCAACTTGTACTTCCCAAGCGCTTAGTCCAGTGCTCTGCACACAGTAAGCGCTCAATAAATACGATTGATGATGATGATGATGATTTATTTATTTTACTTGTACATATCTATTCTATTTATTTTATTTTGTCAGTATGTTTGGTTTTGTTCTCTGTCTCCCCCCTTTAGACTGCGAGCCCACTGTTGGGTAGGGACTGTCTCTAGATGTTGCAAACTTGTACTTCCCAAGCGCTTAGTCCAGTGCTCTGCACACAGTAAGCACTCAATAAATACGATTGATGATGATGATGATTTATTTATTTTACTTGTACCCATCTATTCTATTTATTTTATTTTGTTAGTATGTTTGGTTTTGTTCTCTGTCTCCCCCTTCTAGACTGTGAGCCCACTGTTGGGTAGGGACTGTCTCTACATGTTGCCAACTTGTACTTCCCAAGCGCTTAGTATAGTGCTCTGCACACAGTAAGCGCTCAATATGATTGATTGATTGATCATCAACAGTATTAATTATTAGAGAGACAGCTACTGCGAGCAAAGCACTGTATGTTAGAAATGAGGGTTCCGTCCTCCTCTCAAGGAGCTTACAGCGTGAGAAGCAGCATGGCTCAGTGGAAAGATCATGGGCTTTGGAATCAGAGGTCATGGGTTCGAATCCTGGCTCCGCCACATGTCTGCTGTGTGACCTTGGGCAAGTCACTTAACTTCTCTGAGCCTCAGTTACCTCATCTGTAAAATGGGGATTAAGACTGTAAGCCCCACGTGGGACAACCTGATCACTTTGTACCCCCCCAGCGCTTAGAACAGTGCTTTGCACATAGTAAGTGCTTAACAAATGCCAACATTATTATTATTATTATTATTATTACAGTCTAGCACGGGAGCCAAAGACGCGTAAGGAAATGAATATACTATCTAGTAAGGGTATGAGATCGTAGATTAAAAATTAAAGCCGTGAATAACTCAGTGACACATGAATAGATAAGTGCTGAGGTAGCGGAGGGGATGGCAAGATCAGGACGGAGGGAGGATTCATCTGGGAATGGCTTTTCAGAAAGGCTGTGAAGAAGGGGAGGAACGTGGATTGGGGAAACTGAGAGGGGAGGGCCCTCCGGGGAGTGGGCGAAGCGAGAGAGGACAGGAGTAGGTGAGTGTGAATGCTTGGTTTTGGTTTGATGAGAGAAGTGTTGGAGTGGGGTAATGTTGTGTTCCAGTTGGTGCTCAGAGCGATGTTTGTTAAACTGTAATAATAATAATAGTAATCATCATCATCAATCGTATTTATTGAGCACTTACTCTGTGCAGAGCACTGTACTAAGCGCTTGGGAAGTACAAGTTTGCAACACACAGAGACAGTCCCTACCCAACAGTGGGCTCACAGTCTAAAAGGGGGAGACAGAGAACAAAACCAAGCATACTAACAAAATAAAATAAATAGTAATGTTATTTGTTAAACACTTACTATGTGCCAAGCACTATACTCAGCACTGGGATAACACAGTCAGATCAGACATAGTCCCTGTCCCACGTGGGGCTCACGGTCTAAGTATGGAGGACAGGTATCGAATCCCCATTTTGCAGAAACCGAGGCACCTGAGCAGTTAAGTGACTTGCCCGAGGTCACACGGCAGGCAAGCGGCAGAGCCAGGAGTAGAACCCAGGTGTCCTGGCTCCCAGGCCTGGGCGCTTTCCACTAAGCCTCGCCGCTTCTGTATTTCAGAGAGATTGGAGCAAGTGAGGAGGCCG
The DNA here is from genome assembly GCF_015852505.1 of Tachyglossus aculeatus. NCBI lineage: Eukaryota > Metazoa > Chordata > Mammalia > Monotremata > Tachyglossidae > Tachyglossus > Tachyglossus aculeatus. The sequence continues at coordinate 14,893,218 of NC_052084.1, read as the reverse complement.
TTGGAGAACTCCAGAGGGAAGACAATGAAGGCTTGAACCAGGATCATCATCATCATCATCATCAATCGTATTTATTGAGCGCTTACTATGTGCAGAGCACTGGACTAAGCGCTTGGGAAGTACAAATTGGCAACACACAGAGACAGTCCCTACCCAACAGTGGGCTCACAGTCTAAAAGGGGGAGACAGAGAACAAAACCAAACATACTAACAAAATAAAATAGAGTAGATATGTACAAATAAATTAAATAGAGTAAAAAAAATATGTACAAACATATATACATACATACAGGTGCTGTGGGGAAGGGAGGGAGGTAAGATGGGGGGATGGAGAGGGGGACGAGGGGGAGAGGAAGGATGCCTTCGGGAACACTCAACGGTTGAAAGGTGAGGAGGGGAGGAAGACCAAATCGAGGAAGTTGAGAAGGAGCAGTCAGAGAGGAAGGGTGAAAAGCAGCAGTGCGCTGTCCGCAAAACCAAGCGCTTAGTACAGTGCTCTGCACATAGTAAGCGCTCAATAAATACGGTTGATGAAAACCCAGGTTGGAGGTTTTTAGCAGGACACCGGCTGTGGTCAAGGCAGCAGAGGTCAAGGAGGATTGGGCAGAGAAGAGACCATCATCAGATTGCCAGTAGCTACCCACCCTGCTCAAATCCTGAAAGCTGGGTGTCCCCCACAAACCCCATTCCAAGGGAGGGAAGCGGAGGTTCCGTTGAGGACTCCAGGGGAGCAGGGAAGGGGAGATGGGAAGCGGGTCGGATGGTTTCCCCAAGGATCGGGGGTCCCGTTCACCCTTCCCTCCCTCTCAGTCAGCCAATCGTATTTATTGAGCCCTTACCTTGTGCAGAGCTGTACTAAGTGCCTGGGAGGGTACAACAATACAGCAGATACATTCCCTGCCCACAACGAGCTCACAGTCTAGAGGGGCTGACAGATATTAAAAGAAATAAGTAAATGACAGCTATGGACGTGAAGCACGTTTCTGCGGGGAAGTTGCCTCCCACTGGAGGAAGAGAGGCCCCCGGCGGGGGGCAGAGAAGCAGAAGGGAGACTCACCGGGCAGAAGCGGGAGGGCGGGAGAACCCCAGACCAGGAGCAGGGGCAGCAGCCAGGGCAGGGACATAGTGCGTGGGCCCCCTGCCCGCCCTGGGAGAGGCCGAGAGCAGACAGCTGCGGTCCCAGGGTGGCCGGGAGTAGGGCACAGGGCCTCGCTTGGCACAAACCCCCAGAAAACCACCTTCCAACCCACAACCCCAGCTGCACTGCTACTACTCAGCATAGGGGAGTTGGTTCCCAGGGCTTGGTTTGTCCCTCCCCCACCCCCCTGGAGCTCAGTCTTTCCTCCCTCTCCCTCGACAGAAGCAGAGCCCCCTCCTCTGATTTCTTCGCCAAAGAGCCGAGACCCTCCTTGTCAGGCCCCTTCTTCCCCGGGACCTCCCCCTCATTCAGTCGCCATCACTGCACCCTCACCCTCTGAGGAACGGCTCAGAGCTCAAGCCTCAAGGTGCTTAGTGCCCTAGGGAAGAGGGGACATGAATTTTACCTGGGGAAAGCGTGGTGGATTCCTCTCCCATTGCTAAGTGAAATTCCTTAAAATGTTCATTCTCAGTCTCCTCTTCCCCCTCCCATCCCCTTACCGTAGGGGTTCCTCAAGGGTCAGTTCTTGGTCCCCTTCTGTTCCCAATCTACACTCCCTCGGTGAACTCATTCGCTCCCACGCCTTCAACTATCACCTCTACCGTGATGACACCCAAATCTACATTCAATCGTATTTATTGAGCGCTTACTGTGTGATGATAATGATGATGGTATTTGTTAAGCGCTTACTATGTGCAAAGCACTGTTCTAAGCGCTGGGGAGGTTACAAGGGGATCAATTTGTCCCACGTGGGGCTCACGGTCTTAATCCCCATTTTACAGATGAGGTAACTGGGGCACAGAGAAGCGAAGTGACTTGCCCAAAGTCACACAGCTGACAATTGGTGGAGTTGGGATTGAACCCATGACCTCCGACTCCAAAGCCCGGGCTCTTTCCACTGAGCCACGCTGCTTCTCTGTGTGCAGAGCACTGTACTAAGCACTTGGGAAATACAAGGAGGCAACATATAGAGACGGTCCCTACCCAACAACGGGCTCACATGGGCATGCCCCTCTGGAATAAAAGCTTGTTGTGGGCAGGGAACATGTCCACCAACTCTGTTATACTGTATTCTCACAAGCACTTAGTACAATGCTCTGCACACACAGTAAGCTCTCATGCTTTGCACATAGTAAATGCTTAATAAATGCCATTATTATTATTAAATATGATTCATTCATTCATTCAGTCATATTTATTGAGCGCTGTGTGCAGAGCACTGTACTAAGCGCTTGGGAAGTACAAGTTGGCAACATGTAATAATAATGATAGCATATATTAAGCACTTACTATGTGCAAAGCACTGTTCTAAGTGTTGGGGAGATTACAAGGTGATCAGGTTGTCCCACGGGGGGCTCACAGTCTTAATCCCCATTTTACAGATGAGGTAACTGAGGCCCAGAGAAGCTAAATAACTTGCCCAAAGTCACACAGCTGACAATTGGCGGGGCCGGGATTAGAACCCACGACCTCCGACTCCAAAGCCTGGGCTTTTTCCAATGAGCCACGCTGCTTCTCATATGGACAATATAGAGATGGTCCCTGCCCAACAGCGGGCTCACAGTCTATCGATTGATTGATTGATCGATTGGGAACCACAGTCTCTAACTCTCCCAATGCTCTTCCTCACAACTGAAGTCTAGTCTAGTAGTCCCTTCAAGGCCCTACTGAGAGCTCACCTCCTCCAGGAGGCCTTCCCAGACTGAGCTTCTTCCTTCCTCTCCCCCCATCCCCCTCTCCATCTCCCTTATCTTTCCTCCTTCCCTTCCCCACAGCACCTGTACATATGTATATATGTTTGTACATATTTATTACTCTATTTATTTACCTTACTTGTACCTATCTATCCTATTTATTTTATTTTGTTAGTATGTTTGGTTTTGTTCTCTGTCTCCCCCTTCTAGACTGTGAGCCCGCTGTTGGGTAGGGACTGTCTCTATGTGTTGCCGACTTGTACTTCCCAAGAGCTTAGTACAGCGCTCTGCACACAGTAATCGCTCAATAAATACGACTGATTGATTGATAGGGCAAGTTGCTTCACTTCTCTGGGCCTCAGTTCCCTCATCTGTAAAATGGGGATGAAGGCTGTGAGCCCCAAGTGGAACAACTTAATAACCTTGTATCTAGCGTAGCGTAGAACAGTGCTTTGCACATAGTGAGTGCTCAATAAATGCCATTATTATTATTATATTGTTATATTATATTAATAATTATATTATTATATGTTGCCAACTTGTACTTCCCAAGCGCTTAGTACAGTGCTCTGCATACAGTAAGCGCGCAATAAATACAATTGATTGATTGATTGACTGTATCAATCTGGGCGCTTAGCACATAATAATCAATCAATCGTATTTATTGAGCGCTTACTGTGTGCAGAGCACTGGACTAAGCGCTTGGGAAGTACAAGTTGGCAACATATAGAGATGGTCCCTACCCAACAGCGGGCTCACAGTCTAGAAGGGGGAGACAGAGAACAAAACCAAACATACTAACAAAATAAAATAAATAGAATAGATAGGTACAAGTAAAATAAATAGAGTAATAACTATGTACAAACATATATACATCTATGCAGGTGCTGTGGGGAAGGGAAGGAGGTAAGATGGGGGGGATGGAGAGGGGGACGAGGGGGAGAGGAAGGAAGGGGCTCAGTGTGGGAAGGCCTCCTGGAGGAGGTGAGCTCTCAGCAGGGCCTTGAAGGGAGGAAGCGCTTAACAGATACCAACATAATTGTTAATTATGCCCAGCGGGCCGCTCCTCCATCAAACGCGCCTTCTTCCCCCCCCCATTGTAGCAGGCCTTGGTATGATCCGCTCCCCCAATTTCCCCCCCCGCGGGGCGTGGGCCTTGGTATGACCCAGCCGACCGGAAGTCCTCGCCCGGTGAGGGCGGAAGTGACGTCATCGCGCCCTCCATTGCCAGGGCCGTGGGCGGCCCACACCCATCGAAATATGGCCTAATCCAGTGCTCCGCACACACTCAGCGCTCAATAAATGCCCTTGAATGAATGAATGAATGTGAAGCATTGTGGCTCAGTGGAAAGAGCCCGAGCTTTGGAGTCAGAGGTCGTGGGTTCGAATCCCGACCCCGCCAATTGTCAGCTGGGTGACTTCGGGCAAGTCACTTCTCTGGGCCTCAGTGACCTCGTCTGCAAAATGGGGATGAAGACTGGGAGCCCCACGTGGGACAACCTGATGATGATAATAATAATGGCGCTTAGGACAGTGCTTTGCACATAGGAAGCGCTCAATAAATGCCATCATTCATTATAATAATCGTATTGAGTGCTTACTGTGTGCAGAGCACTGTACTAAGCGCTTGGGAAGTACAAGTTGGCAACATAATATAATGATTAATATAATAATATAATAATAATAATGATGGCATTTATTGAGCGCTCACTATGTGCAAAGCACTGTTTTACACGCCGGGGAGGTTACAGGGTGATCAGGTTGTCCCACGGGGGCTCACAGGCTTCATCCCCATTTTCCAGATGGGGTCACTGAGGCCCAGAGAAATCAAGTGACTTGCCCAAAGTCACACAGCTGACAATTGGCGGAGCAGGGATTTGAACCCATGACCTGACTCCAAAGCCCGTGCTGTTTCCACTGAGCCATGCTGCTTCTCTGATCACCTTGTAACCTCCCCAGCGCTTAGAACAGTCCTTTGCACATAGTAAGGGCTTAATAAATGCCATCATTATTATTCTGTGCCTCAGTTCCCTCATCTGTAAAATGGGGATGAAGACTGTGAGCCCCCCGTGGGACAAACTGATCACCTTGTAACCTCCCCAGCGCTTAGAACAGTGCCTTGCACTGAATAAGTGCTTAATAAATGCCATTATTATTATATTATGAATGAATGACGCGGCTTCAGGTTACAGGAGTGAAAGCAGAGAAACTGTTTCCAAGTTTCATCCGCTGACGGACCCAGAACACTAACGCTAACCTTCTCCCTGGACCTCCATCAGTGTGTCTCACTGCTGACCTCTCATCCACGCCCTCCCTCCTCATTAATGACTCCCCCCCGACTTTGAAGGCACGCTTCCTCCAAGAGGCCTTCCCTGTTTTTAAGCCTACCTGTCATCTTCTCCCTCTTGCATCACCCCAATTTGCCCCCTTTACTCACCCCCCCCAACAACCCCACAGCATTTACGTACACGTCTGTGCTCCATTTTTTTAATATAATGTGCCTCCCCCTCTGCGCCATAAGCTCGTTGTGGGCAGGGAATGTGTCCGTTATAATGTACTTTTCCAAGCGTTAAGTACAGTGGTTTGCACAAAGTGAGCCCTCAAAAGATAATAATAATGGCATTTGTTAAGCATTTACTATGTGCAAAACACTGTTCTAAGGGCTGAGGAGGATACAAGATGATCAGGTTGTCCCACAGGGGGCTCACAGTCTTAATCCCCATTTTACAGATGAGGTAACAGCCTCAAGCCAAAAGTCACACGGCTGACAAGTGGCAAGAGCCGGGATTTGAATCCATGACCTCTGACTCCCAAGCTTGGGCTCTTTCCACTGAGCCACGCTGCTTCTCTAAATACTCTAAAAGAATCTAAAAGATACGACTGAATGAATGACCCGGCCTGCCGTAACCTAGTGAGGGCAACAAGTTCAGTCAAGGCTGGTCCTTTGCCCTTTTCTTTATTAAGGAAATGGCATTCCCCCTGCCCCTCAGGCCTATCCCCACTCCAGCCTAGGAGACAAAATAGCCCCCTCCATGGAGCCCTCAGGGATTCAAGTGGCGGCCATCTGCCTCCACAGTTGGGGCTTTTGGCAAGTAGACTCAGGCAATTAATTCCCCCAGTCCCTAATGGGATTTTGGGATGGGAGGATTACAAGCAGCCCTGGGAGAACATTCTGCCCCTCTCCACCGTCACCCCCCACCACTAGTGACTTAGCTCAGGCCAGGATTGGATCCAGTGCCAGAATTCTGGCCCGTGCCAAGCTCTGCGATGCCCCGCTGCCCACGTCAAACACCAATCTCTAGCACAAGAGAAGGAACTACAGGGTGAAGCCAACAGGCCTCGAACCCTGAGGCATAATCCGGCTGCAACAGTGTAGCAGCCTGGAAGCTCACTCGTTGGGGGGAGGGTAGGGGCAAGGAAAATGGGAGTTAGTACCAGCCAGCGTCCCCCAAGCACCCACTGGGGTACAAGATTGGGGCCAATGGCAGATTAGTCACCCCATTTTCCCAAGCTTGTTCTTACTATACAACCTGTGGAAACACTATATGAAAACGGCACCTTGCAGTGCGGGAACTTTCTCCAGCTCAAATGCTGGGTGCCCATTTCTATTTCTAAAATCGAATAGGCTTCTCCTGTATTAAATGCCCGATGGCCCATTCGAACTGAGCCCCATGTGGGACAGGGACTGTGTCTGCTCTCACTTTGTTTCTACCCCAGGGTTTACTGGGGTGCTTGGCACACAGTAAGTACTTAAATACCATTAAAAAAAAAAAAGGAATCCAAACACAGTTTTTAGAAAATTAATTCCTCATCGAGAACCACCCCAGCACCTGAAACAGAACATCGCTTGTAGGTCTGAAACCCCAGTGCAAGCGCACACGAATTTGGCCCGGGGATCTCAGGTTCAAGTCCAAGTCTCAAATATCGGGCTTAGCCTGGCTGTTTTGTGCCAGGGTTCGCCACTGCACGAGCGGAAGTTTTACGGATCAACGCTTGGCCCAAACTGCGGGGACGACGTGGAGCAGTTCACCGCCAACTCCACACGTGACAAACCCCGCTGCCCTCCACAGTCCACGGTCCCGGGTGTTCGAGGCACGGATTTCCAGTCTGTGCTGGGCTGGAAAATGTTTTGGGGCCCAAGGTCAATGACGACGCTGTGTTTAACACTGTAACCGTCGGGCGGGTTCCCCACGGTCAAAAGATTGTTTCTCGGGAGGCGGGGCCCCAGCCCGGGAAAGAGAGAGAATTTTCCACTCAGCTGAAACGGTCACACACGTCCTCCTGAGAATTAATCTCCCAAGTGAGAGAAGGGCTGGAATGCTTCAGGACTGGAATAGGGGAGGTCAGGACTTCTCACCCCCCACAGTTCCCAAAGATCCAGTGTAAAGTATCTTCTTTGTGAGGGCACTAGATGTTTACTGTGAACGCCAATACAACTCACCAACAGCCTCAACCTTTGGCCATCCTGGAGAGTGAGAGAAAAGGAGCTGTGTTATTAGCAGCCCGTCACAATCTGGGAAGGTAGTGTCAGAAAATGAGGATGGGGCTCAGTTCTTCACAATCTTTTCCGAATACCACCTGTCCGTATTCAGGCCTGTCCATCTCCTTGAGGGACCCCGTTTTATTCTGAGCAGTCCCACAAACTGCTGCTTTTTCAAAGTGCCCCTGGTTCCCTCCAGAGCAGCAGAGTAGAAACACAATGGACAAAATGGCCAAGAGATCTTCTCTTTGCTCCCAGATTTTCTGTCAGTTAGTTTGGCAGAATTGACAGAAATGGAAACCCTTGGGAGTTTCCTCCAAAACCTTTCAGGGTCACCACTTCCAACACATCAAATACCTGCTTTGTGCCCAGAACCCAGCGAATGTGTTCCAGGGTCCCTGAAAGACCCCCGAGCCGCTGGGCTGGGTGGGCCTTACACCCAGCTTTTCATCACCCCAATTACCTTGGAGTTGAGTTTCATTCTTTCCATGAAGGAACTCATAGGATAAAAAGGACAATCCCAGACAGACGTGTGTGGAACCCACTATGCTAAATGCTTCCCCCACAGGGTTTTGTTTCCTCTGATTTCTTTCCCCTTTGCATAAAGGGAGAAGATGCACAAAGGAGAATACAAGCAAACCAAGAGGGAGAGGAGTTAAAAATGGCCTTTTCCACTAAGGTCAGGCCCACCGCTTCCAGCCTTGTTGTGGCTGGGGGTGGGGGGTGCAGAAAGCGCCCTGTCCTCACCTGGAACTAGTTGAGCTGCCGGATGAGCTGGTTGATGCTCTCGCCCTGGTATCCCGGTTTGCCCATCTCCTTGAGGAAGCCCATTTTATTCTGGGCGGCGTGACGGGCCACCGACAGAGGGAACGGACACAGGAACCGGGTCATCTCCTGGAAGTGTTTGCCCGTCGAGTAGATTTCGTGAATGAGGTCTTCTAGGCAAATGACTCCAAACTTCCCTGGAAAACACATGGGGCATCGGTCGGCCCCCCAGACGGCTCCACCTCTTCTTCCTGCCCCCTGTGACCGCCAGCCCCGCTACCCCGGGTGCCCAGTTGTTCTCATCCCGGGCCTCACCTAAATGCTTCTCGATCAGGGCGTTGTCCGTCAGAGGGACGAGCTTCTTGTCGATTCGGGTCTGGCCTCGTTTGAGAATGAGCTCGCGGACAGACTTTAGGTTGGGGTAGCTGTGCCGGGGGAAGACAATGAAGCAATTCTGCCTGTCCTTTTCTTCCCCAGACCTCGGCTGAATCAACCCCGACTCTTCCCGATTCACATTCCTTCTCTCTTTCTGGAGTCGAACGCCCCTCTCCCTCCGCTCACTTTCGTTTTGAGAAAAGGAACCCAGCACCACACCACTCAACTCCACTATCAAAACAATGAACGATAGTCATTGACTGTCCGAGTGCAGAGCACTTGGGAATACCAACTAAGGAAAGACGAGTTCTCAAATGACCCCCCAGGGAGACGCACAAAAAACGTTCACTGTGATGAGTGGAGTCTCCACAGCTTCCACCCTACTAACAACCACCCAGCAAAACTGGAGGCTCCCACCCTGACAACAATGCCAACCCTTGTTAAGTGTTTACTACGTGTCAAGCGGGTTCTAAGGGCTGGGGTAGATACAAATTAATCAGATTGGACCCAGTCCCTGTCCCACAGTGACTTCACAGTCTAAGTTGGAGGGAGGAAGATCTAACCCCCATTTTGCAGCTGATCAACGGTACTTATTGAGCACTTGGTACTAAGCGCTTGGGAGAGTACAGTGCAACAGAATTAGCAGACACATTCCCTGCCCATAACAAGCTGACAGTCCAGAGGCATAGATGGACATTTACATAAGTAATTACAAATACATAAAGACAAAGTGCTGTGGAGATGAGGAAACTGAGGCCCAGGGAAGTGAAGTGACGGGTCCAAGGTCAAACAGCAGGCAATTAGCTGGGATTAGAATTCAGGCCCTCTGACTTCCAGGCCTGTGGTCTTTTTCCCCCAGGTCACGCTGCTTCTCTCTGCTTTCTCTCACTCTTAGAGGCAACAAACGTATCGCTTCACCCCAAAGAGCCCCTCTGGGTGACTCTTCAACTCTCCACACACTTCCCAAATAGCCTCCCTTCCCCAAGTGATAGAGTATCAACAAACACAAGGGCCCACAATAGCCCATGAGCATTCTTCCGATTGCTCGTTACAGTGAGGTTTCACCCGTACACTAGCACTTCCCTTTGGCAAATGCCTTTCTTTACACCATCAAGTTTAGCAAAGAGGGCCTGGGCACGCTCACTCACTGGTTTTGGAGATTTTCTGCTCCCTTCCTACTTCCCCTGAGGGCTGATGTGTCACTGTGCAGCCCACAGTGATGGCCCCCCACCCTTGGCCAAGGGGCTTCCTCTCACGTATGGGTGGAAACATCTCTGCTAGTTCTTTTGTATTGTATTCTCCCAAGCGCTTAATACAGTGTCGTGCACAAACTAAGCGCTCAATAAATTCCATGTACTGTTCTGGGGAAGCTCACCCACCCATCACACACTACCCTCACCAACCATCCCCCTGCCACGTGCTTAGCCTGTAGGTAGGGCACAGGAAACAGGGGAAAAAATAAATAACAAGGAAAGAGATGTACACCCCCCCTTCTTTTTCCATACCCGGCACCCAGAATCCCACCCTCCGACCCACCCGTCCCCAACTCACCCCCAGGCCACGTAAGGCTCCACTATCCGCAGCATCTTTATGGAACTGGCCGTCATCTTGACAAAAACCCCGCTGAAGATCTTGCTCAGCCTCAGGAACTCAATGACCTTCTTCACACGCAGGCTCACTCCCTGGATTCTGAAGGAAAGAGGATGCAGAAGTCAGGCTCTCCGGGGGTGCCCCCTCATCACCAGCAGGGAGGTCCCAGGCCCCAGGTGTTGCCGGGTTCTGCTCAAAAGGCCCGGCCCCAGCAACCTCAGCCATCTCCCTCCAGGCCAGGACTAGCCGCCAAACTTTTCATCTCACACCCCAACAGAAGACCTTCGGGGTCCCAGCTGGGTGGAAAGGAACAGAGGGACCCCATGAGAAGAGGCATCCTGCACTCACTTTCAGCACCGTCTCTAGCCCCCCGGTCCAGGGGGGAGTGACTCCCATGACTGGCTGCCCCAGAAGACGCTTAGAAAAGTGTTTTGCACATAGTAAGCACTTAAATTCCATCACTATTACTCATACAGCACAACCCCAGACAGTACCTGGGGCAGTCTCCACAGATGGATACAGGGATGGCAGAGCTGCCGTCTGGCCCCAGGCTGGGGCCGGAGGAGGTCTGAAAAGAGGAACGGTGGCTAGGCAGACCGCCCTATCCTTCCCTGACATACCTGACCCAAGAACGGGCACACTGCTTTGTGGAGGAAAAAAAAAAAACCACGGATCCAATCAGGTAACGTGGCCTGACTTAAGCTTCTTGTGGGCAGGGACTCTTGTACTTTCCCAAGCACTTAGTATTCATTCAGTCGTACTCGCCCAAGCGCTTAATATTCATACAGTCATACGTGCTGAGCACTTACTGTGTTTTGAGCACTGCAGTAAGTGCTTGGCAGAATATAACAATAAATAGACAATTCCCCTACCCACAAAGGGCTTACAGTCAGTGCTTTGCATAGAGCCCAGGCCTAAGAGTCAGAAGGACCTGGGTTCTAATCCTGGCTCCACCACATATCTGCTTGGTAACCTTGGGCAGGTCACTTCACTTCTCTGCGCCTCCGTTACCTCATCTGTAAAATGGGGGTGAGGCTTTGAGCCCCATTTGGGACAGGGACACAGGAACTGTGTCCATCCTGATTAACTTGTATCTACCCCAGTACCAGGCACATACTAAGCACTAAACAAATACTGTTTTTTGGGTTTTTTTTTTTAAAAAAGAAGCACTCAATAAATACCACTGATTGACTGAGACCCTTGGAGTCAGATTGGTCATTCTAGCCCGGAAGATGGCATGGGATCTTACTCTTTGATGCGGACTACAAAGACCAGCGGGTGCCCCTCGGGCATTTCCAATCCTCTAGGCTTCACTTTCAGGCGCTGGAGCCGCACCTCGTCGCGTTGTTGGCGCTGGGCATCGTGAACAAATGTCTCAAGTCTCTTGAACTTGATCTGTTTCCCTCTTTGAAGCTAGAGAAAATCAAGAGAGCATTAAAACCCACCATTTCGACAGTGCTGAAAATTGACCCCCCCAATCATTAAGACACCAAGAATTTACAATCTAATGGGGAATCGCAAAACAGATGGGACATAAACAGTAGTGAGAGTCTGTTGGATGCGATGAAATACTGATGACTAGTAGGTGGATTTGGGTTACTCAGGAAAGCCGGGTGCACTGACAGGAAAAGATCAAGCACAGAAGAGGAGGAAAGGGAGGGTGCTTGGAACAAAAGAGGAAGCAAGGAGAGGTGGAGGAGAAAGGGAGGCTGGTTTTCTATATTTACTATTTATTTTATTAATGATGTATATATAGCCACAGTTCTATTTACTCTGATGGTATTGACACATATCTACTTGTTTTGTTGTCTGTCTGCCCCTTCTAGACTGTGAGCCCACTGTTGGGTAGGGACTGTCTCCAGCATGGCTCAATGGAAAGAGCACGGGCTTTGGAGTCAGAGGTCATGGGTTCGAATCTCAGCTCCGCCACGTGTCTGCTGTGTGACCTTGGGCAAGTCACTTAGCTTCTCTGAGCCTCAGTTACCTCATCTGTAAAATGGGGATTAAGTCTGTGAGCCCCACGTGGGACAACCTGATCACTTTGTATCCCCCCAAGCGCTTACAACAGTGCTTTGCACATAGTAAGCGCTTAACAAATGCCAACATCATTTATTTATGTTGCCGATTTGTACTTCCCAAACGCTTACTACGGTGCTCTGCACCCAACAGGCGCTCAATAAACACAACTGAATGAATAAACGGTTAGGTAGGAATAACACGACCACCAGAAGTTTGTAGGTAAACCGCTAGGCAACAAAGAGCTATGCAAGAATCTAAGATGATAGGGCAACATCAGTTTGTTGGAAGAGAAGCAACAAGGAGATTTTTGCAGTTGTTTAAATCAATCAATCAATCGTATTTATTGAGCGCTTACTGTGGGAAGTCCAAGTTGGCAACATATAGAGACAGTCCCTACCCAACAGTGGGCTCACGGTCTAAAAGGGGGAGACGGAGAACAAAACCAAACATACCGAAAACTTTGCTTACTGTGAAGGCGAGAAAATGAAACTCGGATGTATTTAATTGAAACAATCTTCAAAGGCAAGGCAATGAAATGCAAATCATCATCATCAATCGTATTTACTGAGCGCTTACTGTGTGCAGAGCACTGCACAAAGCGCTTGGGAAGTACAAGTTGGCAACATCTAGAGTCAGTCCCTACCCAACAGTGGGCTCACAGTCTAAAAGGGGGAGACAGAGAACAAAACCAAACATACTAACAAAATAAATAGAATAGATATGTACAAATAAAATAAATAAATAGAGTAACAAATCATCATCATCATCAATCGTATTTATTGAGCGCTTACTATGTGCAGAGCACTATACTAAGCGCTTGGGAAGTACAAATTGGCAACATCTAGAGACAGTCCCTACCCAACAGCGGGCTCACAGTCTAAAAGGGGGAGACAGAGAACAAAACCAAACATACTAACAAAATAAAATAAATAGAATAGATATGCACAAGTAAAATAAATAGAGTAACAAATCATCATCATCAATCGTATTTATTGAGCGCTTACTATGTGCAGAGCACTGCACTAAGCGCTTGGGAAGTCCAAGTTGGCAACATATAGAGACAGTCCCTACCCAACAGTGGGCTCACAGTCTAAAAGGGGGAGACAGACAACAAAACCAAACATACTAACAAAATAAAATAAATAGAATAGATATGTACAAGTAAAATAAACAGAATAACAAATATGTACAAACATATATACATATATACAGGTGCAGTGGGGAAGGGAAGGAGGTAGGATGGGGGGATGGAGAGGAGGACGAGGGGGAGAGGAAGGAAGGGGCTCAGTGTGGGAAGGCCTCCTGGAGGAGGTGAGCTCTCAGTAGGGCCTTGAAGGGAGGAAGAGAGCTCGGCCCTCACCTTCCTCTTGTTCAGAAGTGCCTGTTTCGCCTGGTTGGCTTTGAAGGCCTGATACGCCTTTCTCTTCTTCAAGAGGTTCTCTGGGACCAGGGGGATCTTTCTCTGGGGTCTGGAAAATAAAAACGGACGCGATCATAACTAAAAAAGAAAAACTTAGACCAGGATGACGCGCTCTACCGTTCCTGGGCCAATCCCGATTTAACCTGGCCTTTTTCTCTGCTCCAGAGAAAAGCAGGTCCCCTCCCTTTAACCTGGTCTTTTTTTCTGCCCCAGAGAAAAGGCCAGTCATCATCATCATCAATCGTATTTATTGAGCGCTTACTGTGTGAAGAGCACTGTGCTAAGCGCTTGGGAAGTACAAATTGGCAACATATAAAGACGGTCCCCTCCCTGGCAATTTCCCCGCAAAAAGACCGAGAGATGGGGGAAGCAGCGTGGTTCAGTGGAAAGAGCATGGGCTTTGGAGTCAGAGGTCATGGGTTCAAATCCCGGCTCCGCCAATTGTCAGCTGTGTGACTTTGGGCAAGTCACTTCACTTCTTTGTGCCTCAGTTACCTCATCTGTAAAATGGGGATTAAGATTGTGAGCCCCACGTGGGACAACCTGATTGCCTTGAATCCCCCCAGCGCTTAGAACAGTGCTTTGCACATAGTAAGCGCTTAACAAATACCATCATTATTATTATTATTATTATTATTATTATCATTATTCCCGGGTAGTGCCCCCTTCCCATATGGCATCTGCAGACGGGCATCCCTCGCCCCAAAAGGCCAGAGGGCGACCAATCCTCCCCTCCCAAGCGTCCCCAAGCCCCATCCTTCCCCCTCAGGGCCGCAGCCCCGCGGATGGCTCTGGATGGTGGCCGCCCGCTCCCAGCTCTACCACTTACTCCGCCTCCGCCATCTTCCGCCCTTCACTTCCGCCACGCCTCCCTGGACGGAAGAAGGAGCGCCGCTCTACCTCACTCAAACGATAGAGTTGGCCCCCTAAGGGCGGGCTGCCCAAGCCACGGGAGGATCGCGACTCTATGGTCGGGGGGGCGCCCCCTAGCGGGGGGGGGGAACAGGCCACGCCTATTTTCCTTTACACCTCGTCATTCATTCATTCAATCGTATTTATTGAGCGCTTACTGTGCGCAGATTCATTCATTCAATCGTATTTATTGAATGAATATAGAGAAGCAGCGTGGCTCAGTGGAAAGAGCCCGGGCTTTGGGGTCAGAGGTCATGGGTTCGAATCCCGGCTCCACCACAAGTCTGCTGTGTGACCTTGGGCAAGTCACTTCACTTCTCTGAGCCTCAGTTCCCTCATCTGTAAAAATGGGGATTAAGACTGTGAGCCCCACGTGGGACAACTTGATCACATTGTATCCCCCCCCTCCCGCGCTTAGAATAGTGCTTTGCACATAGTAAGCGCTTAACAAATGCCATTATTGTTATTATTGAGCGCTTACTGTGCACAGATTCATTCATTCAATCGTATTTATTGAGCGCTTACTGTGCGCAGATTCATTCATTCAATCGTATTTATTGAGCACTCACTGTGTGCAGATTCATTCATTCAATCGTACTTATTGAGCGCTCACTGTGTGCAGATTCATTCATTCAATCATATTTATTGAGCGCTCACTGGGCGCAGATTCATTCATTCAATCGTATTTATTGAGCGCTTACTGTGCGCAGATTCATTCATTCAATCGTATTTATTGAGTGCTTACTGGGTGCAGATTCATTCATTCAATCGTATTTATTGAATGAATATAGAGAAGCGGCGTGGCTCAGTGGAAAGAGCCCGGGCTTTGGGGTCAGAGGTCATGGGTTCGAATCCCGGCTCCACCACAAGTCTGCTGTGTGACCTTGGGCAAGTCACTTCACTTCTCTGAGCCTCAGTTACCTCATCTGTAAAAATGGGGATTAAGACTGTGAGCCCCACGTGGGACAACTTGATCACATTGTATCCCCCCCCAGCGCTTAGAACAGTGCTTTGCACATAGTAAGCGCTTAGCAAATGCCATTATTATTATTATTATTATTGAGCGCTTACCGTGCGCAGATTCATTCATTCAATCGTATTTATTGAGCGCTTACCGTGTGCAGATTCATTCATTCAATCGTATTTATTGAGCGCTTACTGTGCGCAGATTCATTCTTTCAATCGTATTTATTGAGCGCTTACTGTGCAGATTCATTCATTCAATCATATTTATTGAGCGCTCACTGGGCGCAGATTCATTCATTCAATCGTATTTATTGAGCGCTTACTGTGTGCAGATTCATTCATTCAATCGTATTTATTGAGCACTCACTGTGTGCAGATTCATTCATTCAATCGTATTTATTGAGCGCTTACTGCATGCAGATTCATTCATTCAATCGTATTTATTGAACACTTTTTCATTCAATCGTATTTATTGAGCTCTTCATTCATTCATTCATTCAATTGTATTTATTGAGCGCTTTCCGTGTGCAGAGCACTGTACTAAGCGCTTGGGAAGTACAATTCAGCAACAGATAGAGCCGGCCCCTACCCAACAACGGGCTCACAGTCTAGAAGGGGGAGACATTCATTCAATCGTATTTATTAAGCGCTTACGGTGTGCAGAGCACTGTACTAAGCGCTTACCTCCTTACTAAGCATCTTACCTCCTTCCCTTCCCCACAGCACCTGTATATATGTATATATGTTTGTACATATTTATTACTCTATTTATTTATTTATTTTACTTGTACATATCTATTCTATTTATTTTATTTTGTTAAGATGTTTGGTTTTGTTCTCTGTCTCCCCCTTCTAGACTGTGAGCCCACTGTTGGGTAGGGACTGTCTCTATATGTTGCCAACTTGTACTTCCCAAGCGCTTAGTACAGTGCTCTGCACACAGTAAGCGCTCAATAAATACAATTGATTGATTGATTGATTTATTACTAAGCGCTTGGGAAGCACAAGTTGGCAACATATAGAGACGGTCCCTACCCAACAGTGGGCTCACAGTCTAGAAGGGGGAGACAGAGAACAAAACAAAACATATTAACAAAATAAAATAATTAGAATAAATATGTACAAATAAAATAGAGTAATAAATACGTACAAACATATATACAGGTGCTGTGGGGAGGGGAAGGAGGTAAGGCGGGGGGGATGGGGAGGAGGGGGAGAGGAAGGAGGGGGCTAATTGTGTGCAGAGCACTGTACTGAGCGCTTGGGAAGTCCAAGTTGGCAACATATAGAGACGGTCCCTACCCAACAGCGGGCTCACAGTCTAGAAGAGGGAGGCAGACAACACAACAAAACATATTAACAAAATAAAATAAATAGAATAAATATGTACAAGTAAAAGAGAGAAATAAATCTGTACAAACATATATACATATATACAGGTGCTGTGGAGAGGGGAAGGAGATAAGGCGGGGGGGATGGGGAGGGGGAGAGCACTGTACTAAGCGCTTGGGAAGTACAAGTTGGTAACATATAACAAGTTGGTAACAAGTTGTCACTCCGTCACCGCCTCTGCGTGCTTTTGAAGGCGCTTGGAGTCCCAGCCTGGTGGGGAAGCAGCGCGGCTCACTGGAAAGAGCCCGGGCTTTGGAGTCAGAGGTCGTGGGTTCAAATCCCAACACCTCCACTTGTCAGCTGTGCGACTTTGGGCAAGTCGCTTCACTTCTCCGGGCCTCAGTTCCCTCCTCTGTAAAATGGGGATGAAGACTGTGAGCCCCACGTGGGACAGCCTTGCACCCACCCCAGCGCTTAGAACAGTGCTTGGCACTTAGTAGGCGCTTAATAAATGCCATTATTATTACTATTATCGTTAGCCTCGAAACGGTTTAATTAAATCTTCAATTCCCCCGGCTGCCGGGAGGAAGGAAGCCTTAAGCAAATCGGTCCCCGGGCGCTTTCTGTTATTTTCGAGGAGGAGGATGAGCAGGCCAGGTGAAGGACAAAAAGACTACATTTCCCACAATGCACTGCAAACCGGGCACTTCCGGCGGTCGAGGAGAGCCCCGCCCCCTGCCAATCATTGCTGGGGGCCTACTCAATCAATCAATCAATCAATCGTATTTATTGAGCGCTTACTATGTGCAGAGCACTGTACAATCAATCGTATTTATTGAGCGCTTACTGTGTGCAGAGCACTGGACTAAGCGCTTGGGAAGTCCAAGTTGGGAACATAGAGAGACGGTCCCTACCCAACAGTGGGCTCACAGTCTAAAAACAGTGGGCTCCGGCTTCAGCCCTCTGCTAAGCGCTTGGGCGAGTCCAGTAGAACCAGACCTGACCCCCCTGCCTTCAAGGAACTTGCAATCCAGCGGAGGGGACAGACCCTAAAATGCGTGACACGTAGGCGGAAGAAGGAAAAAGAGGATTGTGTACATTTGGGCAAGTCACTTAACTTCTCTGTGCCTCAGTGACCTCCTTTAGAAAGTGGGGATGATAATAATAATAATAATAATGGCACTTATTAAGCGCTTACTAGGTGCAAAGCACTGTTCTAGCGCTGGGAGGTTACAAGGTGATCAGGTTGTCCCACGGGGTGGGGGGGTGCTCAGTTTTAATCCCCATTTTACAGATTAGGGAACTGAGGCACAGAGAAGTTAAGTGACTATATCGTTGGGGGGCTCAGTTTTAATCCCCATTTTACAGATTAGGGAACTGAGGCACAGAGAAGTTAAGTGACTATATCGTCTTCAAAGAGGACGCGTTCTGGTAGGGAAGTTGGGAAGGTGGGGAAGTGGAAAATGCCTCAGTTACCTCAACTGGAAAATGAGGCTTTAGATTGTGAGCCCCACATGGGACAGGGACTGTGTCCAACCTGACTTACCCCGGCACTTGGTACCGTAAGTAAGCGCTTAACAGATACCACTGAAACAAATGGGCCAAGAATCTTCAGGATCCTCATTACGGAGGAATCCTATGCCATCCGAAACACCCCTACCTCCTTCAAGGGCTTGCAGCCAGGCTTGGACCCAAAGGAACTTAGGGTGGGGAGAAATGATGATGATCATGGTATTTGTTAAGCGCTTACTATGTGCCAAGCACTGTTCTAAGCGCTGGGGGGGAATCAGGTTGTCCCACGAGGGACTCACAGTCTTAATCCCCATTTTCCAGATCAATCAATCAATTGTATTTATTGAGCGCTTACTATGTGCAGAGCACTGTACTAAGCGCTTGGGAAGTACAAATTGGCATCACATAGAGACAGTCCCTACCCAACAGTGGGCTCACAGTCTAAAAGGGGGAGACAGAGAACAGAACCAAACATACCAACAAAATAAAATAAGTAGGAAAGAAATGTACAAGTAAAATAAATAAATAAATAAATAGAGTAATAAATATGTACAACCATATATACATATATACAGGTGCTGTGGGGAAGGGAAGGAGGTAAGACGGGGGGATGGAGAGGGGGACGCGGGGGATGAGGGATGAGGGAACTGAGGCCCAGAGAAGTGACGTGACTTCCCCAAGGTCACACAGCTGAGCGGAGCGGGGATTAGAACGCACAACCCCTGACTCCCAAGCCCGAATTCTTTCCATTGAGCCACGCCGCTTCTCTCAGTGGATATAGAGAGAAGTTTCTGTCTCTTCCAGAAGACCAGCCGCTCTTGGAGAACAGGGGCCCCGTCTTCTTCTTCTGTCACCCCTCGTCAGTATCCGAATGGCCATTAAATTCTTTAGGTGACTTCAGAGCTTGGCTCACTGTGGTATGAAATCCATGTGAAGCCCTTCTGTTTTAGATTCCAGCACTGTTGTCCTCAGATGCTAGTGGATAGTGCTAAGAGATCTGGAGAGGCCGCCGCAGGGGAGAACCCTAGAATGGCCAGGCGATCACTAGCCGAGACACCCTGTGCATTGAAAAACAAGATGAGATGGAGTAAAGAGGGGACTAGGAAAGATGATAATAACAATATGTTTAACAATAATACATATATCAATAATTATTATAATTATGAAATTTGTTAAGTGCTTGCTATGGGCCAGGCACTGTACAAAGCGCTGGATGGCTACTGAATCAATCATGGTATTTATTAGAGAAGCAGCGTGGCTCAGTGCAAACAGCACGGGCTTTGGAGTCACGGGTCATGGGTTCAGATCCCGGCTCCGCCAACGGTCAGCTGTGTGACTTTGGGCAAGTCACGTCACTTCTCTGGGCCTCAGTTCCCTCATCTGTAAAACGGGGATTAAAACTGTGAGCCCCACGTGGGACAACCTGATCACCTTGTAACCTCCCCAGTGCTTTACACATAGTAAGCGCTTAACAAATACCATTATTATTATTATTATTATTGAGCACATATTCTGTGCCGATCACTGAACTAAGCGTTTGAGAGTACATACAGTATTTCCAACAGAAATCACCTTGTCCCCTCCCACCTCATCTCCCCCTTCTAGACTGTGAGCCCATTGTTGGGTAGGGACCGTCCCTATATGCTACCGAATTGTACTTCCCAAGTGCTTAGTACAGTGCTCTGCACACAGTAAGCGCTCAATAAATACGATTGGATACTCTTCTATTCCAACACAGCCTGCACACTTGGCTCTTCTAATGCCAATCTTCTCACTGTACCTCGATCGTGTCCATCTTGCTACCGACCCCTCATCCACATCCTGCCTCTGGCCTGGGATGCCCTCTCCTCATATCCATAAGTCACTTAACTTCTCTGAGCCTCAGTTACCTCATCTGTAAAATGGGGATTAAGACTGTGAGCCCCTCGTGGGACAACCTGATCACTTTGTATCCCCCAAGCGCTTAGAACCGTGCTTTGCACATAGTAAGCGCTTAACAAATGCCAACATTATTATTATTATTATCCAACAGACAATTACTCTCTCCACCTTTAAAGCCTTACTGAAGGCACATTTCCAAGAGGCCTTCCCTGTCCAATCCCTCTTTTCCTTTACTTTCACTACTTTCTGCGTTGTCCTGACTTTCTCCCTTTACTCATCTCCCCTCCCAGTCCCACAGCACTTGTGTATATATATATATATCTGTGCAAGATGAATCCAATATAGTCCTGAAAGTTTAGGATAACAGTTCAGCATTCCTGGGGCAACATCAGGGAGGCAGCATAGCGTAATGGGATTGGGAGACAGGAGACCTGGATTCTAGTTCCAGTCCTGCAGGGTGGAC
Source organism: Tachyglossus aculeatus (assembly GCF_015852505.1). NCBI lineage: Eukaryota > Metazoa > Chordata > Mammalia > Monotremata > Tachyglossidae > Tachyglossus > Tachyglossus aculeatus. The sequence goes on along the minus strand of NC_052084.1, from coordinate 14,872,671 downwards.
TTAACTTCCTGGAGTCTCAACTTCCCCATTTTTTAAAAATGGTATTTGTTGATGAGAGCGATATTTATTAAGGACTGACTACGTGCCAAGCCCGTACTAAGTGCTGGTGTAGATAATCAGGTTGGATGCAATGTCCCACAGGGAGCTCACTATCTAAATCCCCATTTTATAGATGAGGTAACGGAGGCACATCAAATTTAAATGACTTGCAGACAAGTGGCAGAGCTGGGATTAGAACCCAGGCCCTCTGAATCCCAGGCTCATGCTCTTTCCATTTCTGTAAGATGGGGATGAAATACCTGTTTTTTTTTTTCCCTCTTGGATCATGAGTCTGGTGGGGCAGAGACTGTCTGATCTGATTGTCTGGCACCTACCCCAGGGTTTAGTGTAGATCTTAACACAGATTAATAAGTGCTTAATACTGTCGTTATTACTATCCCGTCATACTTGCTGGAAAAGTGCATACAATTGCACTCATTTTCTCTTCTAATAGTTGACAGAAAACTAAAACCAAGGAGAAATGGAGGGAGATAGATAATTCTGTAGCCAAACCAGACAGAAATACTTCTCGATTTGCTTGGTCCAGACTCAGTATCCAAGAGTGCAATCATCACGACTCTCTTCTTCACTCCAGAACTGAATAATTCCAGGTAAAAAGTTGAACATTCTCTCTTCCCAAACTTTTAGACTTTTCCTACTCTTCGGAACCAATGAATCAGCGTGGCGTAAGCTTCACTATGATTTCTACCGATGTTCTTCTGGGGAAAAAACTATTTCCCGTGACTACTCGTCTCTCCTAAAAGGACTCTCCCTCGGCCTGTCCTTTCATTTGTTCCGTAGGAAAAATGGAACTAAATGGGGAGAGGCGGAACCCAGAAATGGACAGGAGGGTAACTCGCTAAGCTCTTCGCTGGGGACCTGCCCAAAAGTGATGTAATCCAACCTTCCTGTCTTACACGCAACGTGGTATCAGCCGAGAAGGATGGTATGAAAACAGACTCGACGAAACCCTCTCTCCAAATCACCTTGGCTCCTCTTTGGGGACGAGAATTCCTCCATCTTGGGTAAATCAAGACAATCACAGTTGCACAGTTTTTCCCAAATCTTTGGCTGTATTGCAATGGTTGTTTCATTTTGTAATCTCCAACTAAACATTTCCTAACCATGGATTAACAATATAGTTACTGACTGGTTTCTTTTAACAGTATTTATCCAACATAACAAAATAAACTGCAATTTGTTATACTTTTTTTTTTTTACAAAACATTTTATAAATATTTTTACAAAATGTATACAAAGCAATTTCAAGTGAGACAGACTATACAAATGAAGGTATTTAAGCAAATAAAGTCCATACCACACTGACAGTAAGTGACACATCCTCTTTAAGTCAAGTCAGTCTGTAAGGCCTCCCTAATCTAACAGACAAATGATAGATACCAGATTCTCCAGAATTAAAACCTTTTCCGAAATTGACCGTTTAAACTCTGCTTTACCTTCAGGCAGTTTGAAAGACATGGAAAATCAAATGCTTAATAACAGATCCACGGTTGTTTCACAACCAAAAAAAACAAAAGATGATTTTTTCTTACTGACTACGAGTGTCCTTAAAATTGAGGTTAGACGGAACGAACCTCAACAGCTGAATGTTAGCTAATCCACTCAATTTAGCCCAAAGGGTTCACAAGTGAGGGGTACTGGTGTGTGTGTGTGTGTGTGTGTGTGTGTGTGTGTGTGTGATCTAATCAAAAAGAATAAAATACAACTCTTATTCTTCATTTGTCATTATCTAGAATTCATAGCCCATAAAAAGTAAACTTACATATAGGACATAAAATTTACAAGTTTCAGTTGGGTAAACTGGGCTCTACATTTGCTAGACAAGTGCTAGGGAATCATCCAGCTTGCCTGGAGATGGTACCCAGGGTGTGAAGGGTTGAGAAAAGCGCACGAGCCACATCTTTCCTCCTCCAAAATTCAAGTGAATTTAAATCTCACGTGCGCTTTACCGCCAGCCTACCAGCGGGTCACAGGAAGGCGTGGGGTCCATGGAGGAGCGGACCTGGGTACTCCGGGGGTTGCCACTAAATGTCCCTTAAACCAGGCAGAACGAGCCCCATCACCAAGAGAAGGGTGGCCGACCTGGCCCGGGGTGCCTGAACAGAAATCTACGACTGGCAAGAAAGTAAAATTGTTTTCGTCATGTTACAATATTTAGAGCAAATCTGCACCCGGGCATTGGCACACGTTTCTCCAAAATGGCAGTCGGAATTGGCCCTTATTTTTCTTACTTCGATTCCCGTGTCAGACTGTTTCTTTCCTCAGTTTGGTTTTCTCTTGGGACCTGGCGAGGAATGGGAGCTTCACACCCGCCGAAGGGGAACCCGGGGGTTGGAATGGTTTCCCGTCCCCGCACCTCCTCACCACCCCTTCCGCTCAAGGGGATCGGAAGAGAACCGCAGTTGGTTAACCACCATCTTCTCTGTTCCTATGATGGCAACGAGCAGATTTGAGAAGCCGGTTAGGTATGCAAAGTGAAGACCAGAGTGGGCCTGCATAAAGGGAGGAGGAGAGGGACAGAGACTGAAAGAGAGATTGAGAGAGAAAACTGCAGTGATCATGTTAGCTCTCGAGTTCTGGCCTGCCATACATCGTGGCAGCCATTCCAGACGCTCTAGAGTGTTCTTGGGCACAAACACGGAGGACCAAAGGGTGCAACGGAAGTGGAGGTGGGGATGGCGGGGAGGGGGAATAAGGAAAAAATTATTTGATTAAAAAAACAACAACTAAAAAACCAATAGAGCCACAAGATTCTATTCCCATCCACACGCACTTAGGCCAAATAGAAATCACCGCAGGGCAACTTTGGCCGAAAAGTATGGACAGAATGCTTTGACATGATTTGGGAACCACGGGTGAGCAGGGTCACTTTGGTCTGTACGTATTTTGGTAATCACAACTGCTCCCGGCCGGGGCTCCGACTCTTGGACAGCAAGAAGCTTTAGCAAGCGAAAACGACGGCCTGGAGATTTCTCAGACGGACGCTCAAGTCCCCCTAAGGTAGCAAGTCAAACGTCGTAACACGGTTTTCAAATAAAAGTGCTTCTGACAACACTTGGTTCGTTTTCGAAACCAAACAAAAACATACCACTTCAGAAAGACTTGGGTTGACTCTAGCCAATTATAGGACGCCAAACTGTTTCCTCCATAGGTAACATATATATGCATTTCTGTATATTACATATATAATCATGGCCGCCTCCTGTACACTTTGCCTTTTACAGGCTTTTTGTTCTCTCGGCCTTGGCCTGGCGTGACCGAGGATAAATCGTTCCGTAGATGAAATTCACCCGATACAGATTCTGTAAGACACAAGGTCTTGCACCATGAGCCACAGAAAAGCACTTAAACATTGACTCCGGAGCTTTGGAAAAGCCAGATGGCATTATTCGGGCTCAGAATCCGGCTCACACGGACCCCCCGGCACAGCGCAGAGGGATACGGGGGCTGGAGACGGAAGGCCTTCCTAAAACATCCTCAAATTGGGAGATCCGGGGGACTTTAAACAAAACAAAACGAACCAAATAAAAAAAAAGTGGCTTTGATCAGTCTTTTGATTTGCTTTCATCTGCTCTTTCAAACGGCACGTGATTGTCAGCATATTACCTCGGGCTGAGTGAACTGCAATCTCATTCAGTTACAGTGTTAAAATGAAGACCATAATCATCACCCTAACTAAGCCTCGGATGGTGTGAGCCCTCACAGACTGCTTTCTAACAAGGAGTAGCTTTAGCTTTACGGGGTATTTCCCTGTAACCACAATGAGTATTGCTCTCAAACACAGAACAGAATCTAGTTGAGAAAGGAACTGTGACAGATCAGCTGGGCTGAAAGGGGATAATTTTCCATTTGCTTCTGCTAGGAGATACATGATTAGCCCCTCCCCACCCCCCCACCCCACCCCGGTGTTGTCCTTTTTAACACTCTAAGATACTATTTACAGCTGCTTCTAAAATGGAGTCAGTTTCTACAACACCTTCGCTGTGGTCCGGGATAAACTTTTCCAGGCAGTTTTCTTGGGAAGCCAGGGGCGAAAAATGGGGAAAATCCAAATCTACAGAGCCGCTGCCAGCTGGGTCACTTTGTTTCCCAGGTTTTTTCAGTTCCAAAAGATTCTTGAAAGTTGTTTCCAAACTCTTATTGAGGGTCAGATCCGGTTGGGGTCTGTTTGGGACGTCTGTTGGGGAATCCTCGTTCTTTGGAGAATTCCTCAGAGTTTGGTCTCGGAGGGAATTGTTCCGGATCTCTTCCGAGTGGGAGTCGCTCGCGACACCGGACAGTTTGCTCTCCGTACCGCGATCTGATCTGGGCAAGGTTTTCAAAGGGTCATCGGGGCTCGGGGCGCGATCGCCGGCTCGGCCCCGGTCTTTCCCGGACGCCTTCTCGTCGGACCCGCTTCTGTACTGGACGTCAGGAGGGCGGCTGGACTTGTCAACTTTCGGGGCTTTGCTGAGGCTTTCGGGTTTCTTAGAAGCACTTCCTTCTTGGGAGACGGCAATGTGATTAGGCACTACATGAAGTCTGTCGTGATCTGCGGGGTCGGCCGGGGCGGGCTTGCCTCGCTCTCTGGCCTTGGAGGTCGGGTGGGGCGAGCTGAGCTTTTGGCTGCTCCCGGGCGGTTCGCTTTTGCTGCCCAGGGTTTCAGCACTGATGCTGTCTGGCGGTTTGGAGGAACAACAGAAATCAGCTTGATAACCATCTGGGAAGGGAAGAGAAGAGATTTTGTTTCTATTTTTCAGAAGGGCATTTCGATGCCCACGGGCCTGGGCAAAACATCGACGAGGTCCCGCCCGGAAGCACGCTAGCCCCTTCGGTCTCCTGCCCCGCTCGGGAAGTCCGGTTTGCTCCACGGAGGGGGACGGGACCCTGAGGGAGCCTGATACCAAGAGGTCGCCTAAAAGGGGAGATGGGAGACGGGGGGGCAGTGCAAGCCGCAGAGCAGCAGCAGGCACGGAGACCACTTCCAGAGGACGTGGAAGCTGGCGCTCCTCCGCCGCCAGTCTGCCTCCCTTCTGTCGCTCCCGTAAACCCCACCCTCTGCCAACCGCTCTCGAGTCGCCCACTTCGCTTTCTTGAGTTTCGGACTCTTTGCTTCCAGACTCGGGGCAGCGATGGGGCAACCGGATCAGGATGCTCACCCGGCCGGTTTAGAGCCACTGACCCAGAGTCCGTCACTGCCCCGCACCCCCTAGGAAGACTCCACGTGTCATCCAGGGATTAAACTGCTGCCAATCTCCCCACCATTTTGCACTATCCATTGTTGGTACTATCTGCTCTGCGGTTCATTTGTGAGGAGGAGAATCAAAAGTTCACAGTGTGAACTCTTAGTCTGGGTTCCCCCCATCCACCCACTCCATATGATACGGTCTTTGAGAGTTGGGGCTGTGGTTTGTCCTCACAGTCTGCTGTCCAGAAAGACTGGGCACCCGTGAGTTCAAAATGTTTGTTGGTGGCGATGGGGACGACGACGATGACCGAGCCCCAGGAGAAGAGCACAAGGAACAGAAGTGGAGGCATGGCAAAATGCAGGGAAGAAAATACATAGAAGAGACCACTCTAAAGAGAAAATCAGGCAGAAAGTCTGATTTGCAACTTACGTAAAAATGGGATATATGTGAGCAATGAAACCCTTGAAATGGAAGGGGTTGAAGAGTGGCCCTTGCATCTGTCCAGGACCGTTGGCTGGAAAAAAGTGAGAATCCTGGGCTTGCCCTAGGAAGTCACCGATGTAACCGTAAGATCCAAGACTTTAATTTAGATATCTGAAATCCCAGCCCTGGCAAGAGCGTGAATACTTTCCCCACGGCCCCTAAAAGGGCTTCAGATCTTCGACCCCTGTACGTGGGTATCGATACCATCATGGCCACTTAATGCTCCAATGTTTACCGTCCCAAAGTCGCTTTCTCCTTTTGAGCTCCGATGTGAAATGTTTCTTACCGGGATCTACTAGTGCCAGGCGCTTGTCTCGGGACAGTGATGCTCTCTCCTCCTGATTAAACATTCTATCGATCATGACCATCTCAGCAGAAGGATTTATTCTCTGAAAAATCAAATTCCCAAGTCATTTTAGGCCCTTTTATTAAGAGTAAATGGATTATTGAATCTTCGAAGACATGGGGAGGGGATTCTAAAGCAGAAAAACTCGGATTCTTGTGTCCTGTTTTTCTTCTGACTTCAGGTTATTTCTGTCCCCCGGGTTGTGTGGCTTCTTCTGGTGCAATTCCACGGTCTCTCCTACTCCTCGACCCCTCAACCTGTCTCTCCACACCTTTCCTCACCGCGACCCCCAGCAAAAATCAGAGTGGCAAGATTGTTGTGGGAAGGGAAGGGTGATACGTTCCTCATGTTTCCCTTGCGAGCAGAACCCAAGAGAAAAAAGGCTAAAGCGAGGGGACAATGAATGGGGTAAAGGGGACAAGGTGATCAAGGAAAGGTGGGTGATGGTAGCAGGAGCACTGTTCTCGGGCCCTGTCTATACTTGGCTGCCCGGCTCAGCCGGGAAGAAAATATGGCAGCCGCTTACTTATTCCAATATTCTACTGAGTGAATGGTCACCCCTGACTCAGTCTGGCATGAGACAATGGACTCCGGCTGGTGCCGACTAGAAGGGGTTGAAAATCTCCCTCAGGGGCCAATCAGTATCACTTCCATCTTGAGGGAGGAGGAGGTGGAGGTGGCAGCAGGTGGGTGAATATAGGTAGGGAAAAAAGAAAGTGTTTTTCAGGCGAGTCTTTCCAATGCTCATCTGTTGCCCTAGCTCCTCTCCTCCTGAGAACCTAATAGTAATAATGAGGAGGGTGCGACAGGCAAGGGAGTTGATGAGGTGGTTAAGAAAAGAGAACAAGGATGATTATGTGGTGGGGGAGGTGGCTACGTTTTCAGCACTGCTAAATAGCTATTTTGAACAGCGGGAACCAAGCCATGGGAATCCCCTAGAAACCCTCCCAATCTTTCCCCAGGGGGCCCCAACCCTCTGTTTCGAAAAGCATGATCTTAGAGGGTTTTTAAAGTGTAGTGCCACTGCAGTGCTTTCAATGGCCTCCACGGGCCTGCAGTGTGAATTAGCTTCTTCCTTTAAGGCACTGAGCAAAGCTGAACTTTCTACAGCTATAACCAGCCAATCAATCAATCAATCAACCAATCAATCACAAATGACTGTTTCCCAAAGCACAGCTCAGAGCTTTCCCAGAGCTTCAGTTAGCTCTGTTGGACTCCTGGGGAACCGGATTCAGGGTATGTCTGAGAACCCCGACAAGCAGGCTGTGGCCACTGAACCAGGGACTCTGGGTATCAGCTCATGGGAAGAACACATAAGACGACTGCAAGAAAAATATTGTGATTTCATGTGTGTGTGCGTGCGTGCGCGTAGGGGGGTGGGGTGCGCGTTTGTATGTGTGGGTGTGTGGAAAGGCAGGTCAAATCTATTGTGGTGGGATTTTTTTGAACCTCTCTATAGGGCCCACTTGGCTCATTCTGGATACTTGAGAAAGATTAATCACCCCAGAGTGGCTCCCCACATTTACGTCAGTGATTAAATAACCTCAAAATACCACAGTCTTAAATACAAGTAACAGTCTGGTTGAAGACTACCTTAAAAGACCCCAAATGAGCCGAGAAATATCAATGAGGAATTTACTGTTTTAGAAAGTGATGTGAAAACACAGCCCTGAAGCTATTGTTCTGAAGCGCTCAATAATTACGATTGAATGACTGAGTGAACGAAAAGCTCAACTAGGCATTATTAAAGGGTTTTGCCTGGTCGTACCATCTGGGGGGAAGGAAAAGAGAAATAGTAGTGGGGGGGACAGGACACATGTCAACAGTGCCCACCAACAGCTTTTCCAGGACTCGGTGATTTCACTATTCTCTTGCTACCATGTGCACTGCTCTGGGACCTGTGTCCCCCAAAGACCCCCTGCTACTTGAGTCCAGGCAAAGGTGGACATGTGAGACACCCACATACATCTCAAAATGAAACTTTTAAGCACACACCAGTTACCTCTGCTTTGAGAAGCAGCGACACCCAATACTAGGAGAAGCAGCGGGGCCTGGGGTTTAATTTTGGCCCTGCCGACTTATTTACTGTGTGACTCTGGGCAGGTCACTTAAATGATCTGGGCCTCAGTTCCCTCATCTGTAAAATGGGGATGCAATGCCTGTTCTTCCTCCCTACTTAGACTGGGAGCCCCATGTGGAACAGGGACTGTGTCCAACATAATTATCTTGTGTCTGCCCCAGTGCTACGTACAGTGCTTGACACGATATATGAGCTTAATAAATTACACAATTTTTATTACCATGGCATCCTCGATGAGCAAACATCGATACTTGTTGAGCATAGCCTGAGTCCTCTTCAGAAGCTGAGTGGCTACAGATTCAAATTCGCTGTCCACTAAAAACAGATCAAGAAAAGGTGGGTGAGTTATTGGCATCTATTTCATATAGGTCTTGGGGTTGGTACTTTCCTCAAGGGGTCATCCAGTCCATTCCTCTCTCCAGAAAGGACCGTCTCCTAATATCTTTTTAACGGTTTTCTTGTCTCTGTGGTCTAACAAATCCCAGACCTACTTTAGATCAGCTTCTGCCTCTCAGTGGGATCTCAAAGAATTCCCTCGGGTCCCTTGGCAAAACTGGCAACAACAGGGCTAATTTTCTCTCGTTTCCCTCTCCACCTAACATTTACAGTCCTCATATTGCTGATGTTAGAGTGTATTTCTCCTCTATTCTCGCCTCTTTCCTGTCTTTTCTTTAATACCTGGGCTGCATATTAAACTCAGCCTCCCTCTAGACTTTTTACCCGCTGAGTTAGCTTCTTCAACCTGTCCCATTTTTTCTCTCTTTACTCACTCTGCCTTCCTCTACTCTCTTCTACTGCTTGTTTAATTGACTCTCTGCCTGTTCGACACGCTGCCGTCACACTGACAGCTTCTCAAGGCCAGAGACTCGTATCTCCTATTTCTGTTGAATTTCCCCAAGCTCCTAAAACAGTGCTCTGCGCACTGTAGGCCCCGATCAATCACGGCGGTTCACGACGGATCGGGATCGACGGAGAACACCTTTCACTTGTGGAAATGAAGGCGCTTTACAGGTGCAGGTCATTTGTCACAGAAAAGGAGTGTGCTATTCCTCCCCCTGCTCAGACAATGGGAAAACGGAAGCCCAGGGAGATCAAGAGGCCAGCCAGGAAGGGGGCTTGGAGCCAGAACTCTCCGTGAACCCCTTGCTTTTAAGAATAGGGACGGCCATCCGTGTAGCCGCGGCTAGAGAACTAGACACCACTTTATCATTCGGGGAACCCCACCGCATGCGGCTTCGCTTTTCCACTCATCACCCCGAGGCCTGACAGATTACCTTTCTTTAAATCCTCTTCAGTTGGCGGCGATCCCTGGCACACGTGATATGAGAGCAGCCGCTGGACTGCATCGTTTAGTGATCTGAACTGACTTTTATCTGGTGTCACTGCATGGGCTTGGTCCTTTTGTAACTGTTGGAGGATACTTTAAAAGAAAGATTGTCAGTGGTCATGAAAAACATATACGGCAAGCCCAATAAGATTAATATGTTTTACACAGAGATCAGATATGCCCAAGACCCGGGTGCTTCATCTCCATGGGCTAAATTTCCAAAATTTAGATTGTTACACTTCCTAAGGGGTATTTCAGAAGGGATGCTTAAAGGTCCCTCTCTAAACTGCCCATTTTTCAAATAGGCTAATGTACATGCATCAGGACCTAATTACTGTGGTTTTTATTGTAACCCAGAGGGAATGCTGGAGAGAATATCTGACATTTTAGATATTTGACAATTTAGACTGCTACTTACAAAGCTCCTTTAGTTAGCTGTTTAGCTGCAGGCCTCTTCTGTCCAACTGTATGACTATCCACCTAGAGGTAAAACAAATCTGTAATTACCGCTACAATCAGTCAATCGTATTTATGGAGCACTAACTGTGTGCAGAGCACTGTACTAAGCGCTTGGGCAGCACAAGCTACACAGAAGAAAAAGTTATAAGGACATGCCTGCTATCAGACAGGTTTTCTGGGGCTGCAGCTGTGGTATCCACTATGAGAGAGTGAGATCTCTCTGTGGCTTCCCAAAACATAACAATGCCCCACAACCTAAATCCATATACAATTCTACTACTGATGGTTCGGTTATAACAAATACTATAACATCACACGATTTGGATAGAATGTGATGGAAGAATTAGGGAATGCTCTTCCCAAAGTGCAAATGTGTTCTGGTAAAATACGATCCACAAGTTGGCACAAATAGATTTCGTGTGGGATAATAATAATAATGATGGCATTTATTAAGCGCTTACTATGTGCAAAATGCTGTCCACATGGCATCAGTGATGCAACGATGCTGCAGAATTTCCCAGCCTCTGCCTCAGCCTTACTGCTGTGTACACTACAATAAGTGCACAGGGAGGGGATCTTTTTGTGTTTCTGCAACTTTACAGTAGTTCCTTCAGTAATATATCAATGAGTGTGAAGGGAGGAGAGCAGAATGTTCTCTTGGTGAGGAACCAAACAATAACACAGGAGTTTCCATCAAAAAATTCCAGTCGTGATGTCTTCGAATCATCTACTTCCTAACCCGTTAATTCCTACTGAGTCAGTAGCTACTATAACATACGTCTGTCAAAATATGAAGTTCACAAGAACACAACCCATGTGATAGACTGTATACAAGGCTCTACACGCCTATAGAATACAAACCAATAGTTCGTTTACATAATTTTGTATTTCAGTATAAAAACAGGTCTCAGGGAAGGACTGGGAGGGACCCAGGTCATTCAGTCTGGCATGTCAGAGCCCGGCACGGGTACCCACATTTGCTGGTACCAGTATTTCACGGAAGTCCCGTGCAGCTTCTGGTGGTTTTTCTGGGTAACCTCTTACAGGTCCCAGGGCCCCCCTCTCTTCTGGACCGTGGGTGTACATGAAAGGCATCAGGTGTGGTGGTGCTGGCCAAAATGTCACAGAACCCAGTAGCCACAGGAGAAGTAGCAGTTAGAACCTGGCAGGCCAACACCTTATGTGGGCAGGGCAACCAACCATTTTGGGCTATAAACGACTGGTATAAACCTTAAGGACACATTAGCCTACTACAATCTTGCACAAATATCCAACAACCAAATCCTTCTGGCGGGGTGGGGGCAGTCCCTAAACACGTACGACTGATTGGGAAGTCAAAAGCTACCATCAATTCTGCATACCTTAACCGGGTTTCTGCAGATACAAACTCCTTTTGTCGGTTAACAAATCAATGGGAAAGCGTCATTTCAAAAGAATAGGTACTGCCATTACTAGTACAGATCAATAGTCTATCCAGTTCACCATTCTGTCTTTGAGTGGCAAGAGACCGGAGTTTGCCTTGACTTTCACCCCAGTGACTACGGTGGACCATCTAACAGCCACTACTTTTCCACGTCTGCCTCCACTTTGCCACCTTGAATGCCGAACCGGGATTTACCTAGGCCCTCCCCGAACTGATGATTTTTTTTTTTTTGTTACTTGCACAGCTTCCTGAGGTAAGAAATTCATGTTTACCACCCACGGCATGAAGAAGAAGTGTTTCCTTTTGCTGGTTTTGAAATACAGGTGGAGGCTTGAGTAGCAGCAGAGTGGTCTGCTACCAACAGTGGTCACGGATAATACGCTGCTAGCGAGGCACGACACGCGTCATCAAACTCTGATGAATCTGACTCGGCGTAAGGGAAGAGAAGTGACTGCGGCTAGTGCTGGGTTAAGAAAACCTTTCTCCTTTTCCTTCCCTTCTTTAGGACACATCTCTGGAAGACAAACTGAAATGGTGGACTGTGTGTGTACAAAGGCAAATACTTTGGACGAAGAGAGGAAGACTCCTTAAACTCTATTAGATGTAAAAAATGCTCTGTTGAAAAATAGTCTACCCTTACATTTTGCTGAATGGGTGATGCTCCAACTACTGTTTCCTGTTGTGGCTGTGCTGATCCTAAGGACGGCTGTATAACTTTGTTTCCAGAATCCTGACCTATTAAAATACAAAATGTCAGAGTTAACCGTAAACTGGCAAGCAAGCCATTGGGACCTAGGCACCTCTATTCCTGGGCATGATCCTATAAACCTGTTAAACTCTAGGTGGGGAGGGCACTGAGGCAGAAGGGACAGAGCTATCCTAGGGTCCCGACTGGCAGAGCAGGACTGAAGATACGGTGAAGCCGGGGGCAAACATTGGAGCAATCAAATCGGCATAAGCATTCGCTTACTCGGGGCCATTTGGTGCCTCCTTATATCCAAACTATCTCCCAGACTCGCTCAGAGTGAGTGACTGTGAGCATCTACTCGTCTGGTGTTCCCAGGAAAGGCAGCATTAGGGACATAGGAATGGTGGCCGGGAGATGGGAAGCTGAAAGACTGGCACCACTAGCCACTTGACTGGAACCGATAATAATAATAATAATAACTGCGGTATTTGTTAAGCACTTACTAGGTGCCAGGCACTGAAGCAAGCACAGGGGTGGATACAAGCAAATCAGGTTGGACACAGTCCCTGCCCCATGCGGGGCTTCACAGTCTCAATCCCCATTTGGTAACTGAGGCGCAGAGACGTTGAGTGACTTGCCCAAGGTCACGCAGCAGACAAGTGGCGGAGCCGGGATTCGAACCCACGGCCTCCTGACTCCCAGGACTGTGCTCTAGCTGCAACACCAGTCTGATGAGTCACCCGGACTTGACGTGGTGAGAGGGCGGTTCAGAGAGTGGAACCAGTCAAGCGGTTTGATTCCAAGTTCTGCCCTGGAACTTGGGGCCCCCCGACCCCTCAAAGTGCAATGCTAGCGCTGACCCTGCCAATCTGGTGGAGAAGCTTTGAACTCTTCACTTCCAGATCCTCCGGGGGCCCGGGAAGAGTAGCCATTGATCGTTTAGGAGAAGATCTCCACGGCCTCTGAAAACCCGTTCGGCTTACGGATCAAAAGACACCGTCCACAGTTTCTGACTGTACTCTCAAAGCTTTTCCACTAGGCCTTGACATAAAGAAATCCCATTTAGATGTCAGGAGGGCTGGGAAATACAATGCAAAGAGCTTTTTTCAAAGAGTCCTGACCTGGCAAGGTATTACTCGGGAGACCAGTGATGTGTGGTTGCCTCAAGCCTTCGGGGGTCTTTGATGTTGAAACTGAGGGAGTCTGGTTCAAACTTTTTTTCTGAGTCTGTGAAAAATATCACCAAGATGGAAAGATCAGTGAGTTATTAGAGAGCTTTAATCACCCTAGCGAGTGTGTATTATTTTTTTTTTAAAGAGGCACTTCGGTCCCAAACTAAACCTCACTTTTTAATCAAAGGAATAAATAAAATATCCCTTTTTATGGGAGGGGAATTAAAAAGTGCATTACCTCTTTCGAGGTGGTCTTCTTCCCTGTGATTCCCGCTATGTGGAAATCTCTTGGTTCTACTCAGCAATGGTGGGGATTTGGTCTTATAGTAACCAGAAATCCAAGATTCCTTCTTCCGGGTTAGTTGTGCAAATAATAACCACCACGACATGAGTAACCAAGTGCAGAGGGCTCACTAAAATCCTATATTTCTATCCTCAGTGGTTGCACGCACGCATACCAAAAAGCCCAATACCAATTTGGGGGTGGTATTTAAACAATAGAGTCACATATACTGTCATATGTTTTACTCTCTCAACTGTCTAATTCTTTTCATTCTTTTCACTGTTAAGTTTCCTACTCTCCATCCCATGGAAAATCACATACTACTTTTTTTTTTTAAATGGTATTCGTTAAGTGCTTGCTATGTGCCAAGCGCCGTACTAAGCACTGAAATAGATACAAGCTAATCGGGTTGGACACAGTCTAACTACCACAGGGGTTTATGGTCTTAAACCTCATTTTACAGATGAGGTAACTCAGTTGGAACTTGGAGAGGAAATCTGGTGACCCCACATAACCCTGGATATTTTTCTCTTGTATGTTCCCAAGCGCCTGGTACAGTGTCCTGCATTCAGTGGGTGTTCCCTAAAAACCGCTGTTGATGCCAACGATGACGCCACCACACAAACTGTATCAGAAGAATCTCTTCTCTTCTTTTAAAGACTTTTTAGATAAGGCAACTCCAGTAACAAAATGTCCCTGAAAGTAATTAAATGGCTACCCATTTTCAAAATATTCTCCACACTCATAATCTCTCCTAACACAGAGCCAGATTCCAAATTCCAGTATCAAAATGTCCCTGAAAGGCTATTTCCTCATTTTCAAAATTTTATCCAGAGTCATAATCTCTCCTAAAGCAGAGTAGGCTCTTCTTGGTGAGACCCCCAGTCTGGTGGGCCCCTGGGGGGAAGCAGGCCCTATTTCTATCTCCTGAGGTTAGAAACTTTGCTGACCCTACTGCGCTCCGCCTGAACACGCTGCCTCTACCCGCTCTCCGATTTCTTCTTCCAGTCCAAAACACACCCGGTTTGTGATCCAGAAATACTTTCCCCTGATGAATCAGCTTTCAGCAAATAAACACATTTTTATTAAATGCTCACAAGTTTCTTACACTGAGTCTTTGGCAAAGACATCTTGATGTGAAAACGTTCTAACTCTCTCCTAAACCTTGAATTATTCCTCGTAGAGGCTGCAGATCATTTCTGGTCTCAACAGTTTACTGTTTCTCCAGAAATGAAAAAGCCTACTAATATCAACACGCTTTGTTGACTTCCACAGTATAGTTTCTGTTTCCTCCACAGTATGTCAAAACATTGATGCAAATTTCCTTGCACATTCTGATGAGTTTCCAAAAAATTAATCAGAGCAAACAAAAGGAAGCACTTCTTCACTCGGTGAGTGGAATTCATTGACCACAGGAAGTGGGCCGGCAAACCATCAGTAGGTTCAAGAGAGGTTTGGATAAATTCATGAACGAGTAAGAGAGAGCCCTAAGGAGTTGCTGGAGGGGAGGTCACGGAGGCTAAATGGTCCCTCCACTGTGATGAATGCCAAAGAGGGCAATCAACACCCGCATCTTCCACCAAATTATTGCCACTGTCAAAGACGGAATACTGGGCCGGATGGAGCTCGGAGGAGAACCTAAGGAATGGCATTCCTGGGTCAGGTCTCAGTAGGCTAGCCTAAACCACAAGGTTAGTGCGGGAATGGGAAATATAGTCCGTTGAAGGTTTCCTCAACAGGCTCATCTGTGGGCACCCGGTTTATTCATTCATTCATTCAATCATATTTACTGAGCGCTTACTGTGTGCAGAGCACTGCACTAAGCGCTTGGGAAGTCCAAGTTGGCAACATATAGAGACGGTCCCTACCCAACAGTGGGCTCACAGTCTAGAAGGGGGAGACAGAGACAGAGAACAAAACATATTAACAGAATAAAATAAATAGAATAAATATGTACAAGTAAAATAAATAGAGTAATAAATCCGTACAAACATATATACATATATCCAGGTGCTGTGGGGAAGGGAAGGAGGTAAGATGGGAGGGATGGAGATGGGGATGAGGGGGAGAGGAAGGAGGGGGCTCAGTCTGGGAAGGCCTGGAGGAGGTGAGCTCTCGTGCATCTAACTGGCAAAGAATAAAAACCACCTTAATTTAATGGCTCCTGCAAGGATAAAGAGTTTAGCTGAATCACTGGGACAGACGTCTTAAAAACACTTCGAGAGCATTTGGACTTTTCAGTTTCAGGAGATTCTCAGATCACCGACGAGCAGCAAAAGGTGAACTGCCCCTTAAAAATGGCTTTAAATGAAGCGCTGAAAGAACCAAGAGCGAGAATTCCAGCAGCTCAATATACAACTCGAAACGATAAGGAACTAGTTCTAAAGAAACTGCCACCAGCCAGTATGAGTAATCTGAGGTAATAATAATAATAATAATAATGGCATTTGTTAAGCACTTACTATGGGCAAAACACTCTTCTCCAAATGCCTCTCTCTTACTACTACTACTAATAATAATGATGGCATTTATCGAGCGCTACGTGCAAAGCACTGCTCTAAGTGCGATCAGGTTGTCCCACGGGGCTCAGACTTAATGCCCATTTTACAGATGAGAGAACTGAGGCACAGAGAAGTTAAGAGACTTGCCCAAAGTCACACAGCTGACAATTGGCAGAGCCGAGGTTTGAACCCACGACCTCTGACTCCAAAGCCCGTGCGCTTTCCACTGAGCCACGCTGCTTCTCTTGACGTTCCCTGATCTTCTCCACTTTCGCCTGCCTCTGTCAGCAGCCCTGCTTCCCCACCCATTTCCCCTATCATTCCATTATTTTTTCCGGGCCAGGCTCTTTCTCAGCAAAAATGCCTATCAAAACCTTCAGAAGGACCTTAGACCGAAAAAGACCATGAGCCCAGTCACCTATGAACATCGGAGTCGTGGATTTTACATTAGCCCCTCGACACAGTCAAGCCAAGTGTTCTCAACCGAAGTCAGTCCCTTTCTAGCGGAGTAAACTAAAGCCATCCATACCTGGCAGAAAGAAAAATGCTGTTGGGGGCCTGCTCCCGGAGTACCGCTAAAGGTGCTGGTGGGTTTGGAAGAGGATGCTGGAAGACGATGAGAGCCGCCGCCTGCAACCGGAGTTCTGCTCTGCTGCGGGAGTTGATCTCCTGTAAAATTTGATCCCGACGCCACGGACTGAACCGCGGAACCCGGGCTGGGGTGGGCAGTGCCCGAAGAACTCACGACGGTGAACCGGTTGGGTACCGCCATGTTAGCGACCGCAGGCTGTCCGGTCGCCATTGAGGTGAAGCCCGGCCTTCCTTGGGAAACGCCGGTTTGGCCGGGCGACAGATGCAACACTGTCGGGGAGGCCTGTTGCAACGGCATCTGCCCGCTGACGATCTGAGGGGACCCGTGATTCACTATCACTTGGCCTGCGGGGGCCGTGAACGCCTGCCCGGACACTAACTGGACCGCGGTGTTCTGGTTGTTCAGCATCTGCCCTGAATATGACTGGTTGGTCCTGAGCATGTTGGAAGAACTCCTGTTCAGCATAACATGCTCCGTGGATACTTGGCTGGGGACGAGCGGGGAGGGCTGCGCCTGCAGAAGCTGCCCGTTGATGGTCTGGACGTGGTGCACCGAGTTCGAATTTACCGCCAGGCTGGTCGGGATGAGGAACTGACTCTGAGGCGCGTGAGGCTGCCCCATGGGAGAGTGGATCACAATGCTGCCTCCTGGGTTGCTCACCGCCTGGGGGGCCGCCGACTTCCGTGCGTTCTGTTGGTTGACGATATTAACCGCCATGTGGGGGCTGACGACCGAGCTCTGAGGCGAGCTGGCTGATGCAAAGGGGATGCCCTGTTGCACGTGATGCTGCTGGATTCCCAGATTATTCACGTTGTACGCTGTCTGCTGGATAGGCTTCGGCTGGATGTTGATCGGGACTTTGTTTGAATTTGGCGCCAGGCCTCTCTGTATGATGATGTTGTGGACGGGCAGAGACGCCTGAAAGTTTGTGCTGTTGAACGGGACGGCTACGGGTTGCGCGACGGGACTCGAGGCGGAGTTCCCAAATAGCGAGTTGCCGTTGGGGGTCTGCCGATGAACCAGGAGCCCGCCGCTCATACTGGTGGGGGCTTGCTGCCCGCTGCCCTTCAGTATGATCTGCGACCCGTCTAGGTTGTTAATGGTCATCATGGACGGCTGGTTACCGAACGAACCGATCAGCTGGATCTGCCCCGAGCCACTGATGTGACCACTGTTCGACAGCTGCTGGCTGGGGACGCTGATCCCCACGTGTTGCATAAAGCCATGCTGCACCCCGACCGCGCCGCCGGCGAACGATGCTCCGACCGGTTGCTGGACCACGGGCACGTGGGTCACCCCGATAGGCTGTAGCGTCTGACCTGAGAAATTAGAAACGTTAGAGGCCTGAGTAAAGGATGCTGATGAAGGAGGATGAAGCTGGGCTTGTGCAAACGGTTGGCTAGAGCCTATGCTGGCGTCCAGGTACGCCTCTTCGGCCAGCGTCTGTTCGGTGATGTTGGCTTCCTGCAAGGACTTCTGGAGGATGTCAAAGGGTTGGTCCTCACTGAGATCGGGGAGAGGAGAAGATCCAAGTTCATCGTCGAGAAACTGAAGGCTGCTGGAGAGTGGCAGGCCATCGCTGGGGCCTTCTCCAAGCTGGCTGCTCACACCTTTGATGGATGACTTGGCGTCGGCGTTCTGAAAGCAAAGACAGAACTTCATGCGTGTGCTAGGACCCGTCACGATCGGCAACATCACGAGCCTGTTTTTCGGGAAAGTGGTCTACATTTTATTACCGTTAAATACTCTCACTAGGGATAACCGTGAGAGCAAAAACACCAGGGGCTAAAAGACAAATTCTTTTTCGGAGCTTTGAATTCCTTAGTTTTACTCTACTGATGAGAAAAAGAAAGTATTCATGGGCCACAGAAGCCTTTTTCCTGAGTAATAAAATCAATCAATCATATTTACTGTGTGCAGAGCACCATACTAAGCGCCTGGGAGAGTATGATATAACAGAGTCGGTAGGCACATTCCCAGATGTTTTAGATGTTTGCAGAGGATATATGACATCGGTAAACTCAAAGGTTATCTTTCAATTATTTTCCATTTTTCAGGGGCATTCTGCCACACAGAGGCAATCCCTGCACCTAAAATGCATGTTTTATTCCTGAATCACCATTGGTAGTAGTGCCATAAATTTGCTCATCCTTCAGACAGAGTAGACCTTCAAACAGTCCACAGAGTTAAGAAATGCAAACAACACAGAAAAAGAATAATGGGGCAGAGTGGGTGCGGGGTGGGAAGGAAAATATGTTATTGAAGATTTGAAATGAGTTAAAGGGTTCAAAAAAGGAGAGTAGTAATGTCCCAAATAGGAAGAGCTGCGGAAGAGGTTCTCACACGGACAGCCGCAAAGTTGAGGTGGTGAAGAGGTCGGTGCTGGACTAGGGGAAGAACCAGAGTAAAGGAGGAAGCCAGGCTGGCTGAGGCAAGGACCTAAAATACAGAAGGAAGCCAAGGCAACGATGATGCGCAGTTCTATCTTATCAAAGGGAAGTGGCAAAGCTAGGGAGGACTTCAGCTAGAGTGGCCACTGATGACCCTCACGGGGACTGGCCACCCTACATGTGAGGGATGGCGCATGTTGTATGTAGACTGAGCCCGCAGCGTAACATAATGGCTTCAGAGGCCCCACCTTGTGAACATCCATCAAGCTCCATCCAAATCTGGATCGTTCCTCCTGTGCGGAGCCTCGACTCCCTACTTGCTAGGAGCCTCTGGGTTGCCTTTGGAGATCCCTGTGGACTTAGGCGGCGCTTCCCAGGAGGCAAAACTTGGAAGCGGGAACCGAGGTGGAGGGAGGCTGAGCGCTTAAAGAAAATACTGGACTTAAAAGCTATCTACTTCTCTATCCAATTGCAATAGGGTGAGGCCAGTTGGAAACTGGGCTGCCCGGTCAGTATAAAACCAGAGACAGCACCTACACATGCAAGGATGAAGGCGGTGTTACACAGTTTGCAGTTACTGAAAAAAATGCTGGTAGAAGAGGTTGCTAATAAAGTTTACGAACCATAGCTCTTAAAATGGAAACGTTCACGTGAGGAGCACTCGTTCGTCCACCCTCAAAAATAGTTTTCTCATTTTATAGACTAAAAAAACTGAAGCCCAGAGTAAGGCACGAGATGGCTGTGAAGTCAAAAATGACTTCGGGATTCTTCCCTTCACTTCCTCAACTCTAAAACTCAGAGATTATACAGGCTACAGCTTCAGACACAAATCATTTTTAATTTTAAATGAACCTGAATATGTTCCCTGAAAAAATGGGAAATTTTTAGCCAGTGACTTTACTGCCTAAATAGCTAAGCTCAAATTTCTGGTTTATGTATAATTTATATTTTGGTTGAAGACCAAGAGAGAAAATGTTTTAATAAATAACTATATTAAGTACAGCTTCCTCAAACCTATGCAAATAAGGTTGAGGAATGTCATAATTTACATCAGTAAGACTGAACTCCATAGAGTCATTTTGGATGAAAAAAAAAACTGAACTCTGAAAGACTTTCTGTGAACACTGAGAAAGGAAATTTCACTTTGGAGCATCCTAATTGGCTGAGCGAAGGGTCAACAGAACTCATTTGGTTTTCTATTAGGTCAAGCCACATTAACAGAATGAAGGTTCAGACTCTCATTTAGAGATGTTCCACCCACCACTGAGAAGAATCCACTTCCCCGGTAGTGGCAGAGAGAGTGAAGGCCAGGCTGCCTTCGTTTCTGTTTTGAACTCGGTGTAAAATTTGAAAATTTACATCCTTGGGCAGATGGTCCACGCTGTAGGGACCAAACTGAAATTTTTCTGATGGGTTTTATTAGTTATATTCCCCTGTAGTTTTTGAGACTTGGATTTTTTTTTTCAAAACATGGCTGTATCTCCCCCCATTTTAGATTGTAACCTCCTTGAAGCTCATCAGGGACAATGCCTGCTAATTTTCATCACCCCAAATGCTTAGGACAGTCATTCGCACCTTAAGAGGACTTAATAAATAACTGCAATGATGATAATAGTCTGAAAAAAAATTCAAATCTTAATACTTACAGTGGAGTTGGCGAATATTGAATTTGAGTTGGCTGCAGAATATCCTGCATTAGTCAAGTCATCATTGCTCTATTATGGGATGAATAAAGCAAAATATTAGCAGAAAACCAGCACAGAAAGGTTATACAATTTTAAAGCTTTAAAATAATGCTTACAGATTTGCTACTAGGTCCATGTAGAAAATAATTCAATGCCTGTGGGTCTCTAAAAAACAAATAAAGGGGAAGACAAAAATCAGGTAAACACATCATCTTCAAGATTGTATCTACTAAATTGAGATATTTTCCTCAAGGCACTCCCGTTGTTGGGTAGGGACCGTCTCTATTTGTTGCCGACTTGTACTTCCCAAGTGCTTAGTACAGTGCTCTGCACCCAGTAAGTGCTCAACAAATACGATTGCACGAATGAATATCAAAGTACTGTATAAATGTCTCCCTTTTGTTTTAAGATATCAGCAATTCTTCCCATTCTACCACTTGCTTGCCTTACAAGTAAGAGTCAGGCTTACCCCTCTTCAAGTGTAAAACTCTTCATTTAGTTCTACCTTCATCAGGCCCCTCTTCTGAGGTAGTCTTTACCCTTGCATTAGTTCAGGTATGCACCACTGCTCTTAAGCAACTGAGTCACACTAATTTTTGAGCTTACCCAATAAGATCAAGGAGGCAGGATTCATCATCATCATCCATGACAACTAAAATGAAAAAGAAAGGGCTGATATTTCATCTGCAAATGAGACTCAAGGCAACAACCTGAATGCAATTAAATGAACATAAAATCAATTTTTAAAAAGAACAGTGTGGGATTATTAATCATTAGCTAATTTTGGAATGTAGCGACATATAACTTTTGATTCTCTATTACTATCATTATAACGCTACCAAGCACAAATAATGGGCCAAGACGCTGTGCTGTATACCAGGGTAGACACAAGACAATCAGTGGTTCACGTCCTACTGAGGGCTCACAATCTAAGCAACAGGGAGCCCAGGTATTATCTCCGTTTTACAGAAGATATAACTGTGTCACAGAGAGGTTGAATTGCCCAAGGTCATACGGCAGGTCTTTGACTAAAACTTGCATCTCCAAACTCTCAGACCTCTTTCCAGTAGGCCATGCTTTCCAATGTAGCCATTAAAAGATTTGAAAGATGTTTTATATAAATCAATTAGAGAGCACCAATATATCCAGAAAGAGCTGAGTTAGAATATCAAACTTTGATGCAACAAGGTAAGATACAGTTGGAAAGGATCCCCACCTCAAAGTCCTCTACGGTAGGGCCCTGCAAGGTCTTGGGTTAAACTACAGATCTTGAACACGTAGGCAAGTCAAAGGCCAAGAGGACTGGGGTTACCTTTGGATGCTTTTTGGGGTTCCCCGATTCACCAACCTAATTGTTGGATTGGGAGATTTGGTTGTGGGGGGGCACCGGGGTCCATGTGGGGCAAATTGAGCAGCCCGCAAAGACCACCACACATGCATGAATATACTGCACATGCCTGGCCCTGCCCTCTCAAAGTGAGGTCCAGATCCCCTTTTGCTTTTGTTTGGGTCAGAATCCAGGGTCCGGTCTGGTCCCATCCCATGTCCATCCCTGGATGCAGCTCCTGATCTCTGAGCCATCCCAGAAGTTATCCTGACACTGCCAGAGGAATCCCTTTGTGCAGATATATCGCACCACTGTTCATGCATGTCCAGACTGATTCACTTCTGTCTGGCAAGTACTAAGGTGGTGTGGCAATTCTTTGGCTTTTATATTCGACAGACCATTTTTCACCTGCCCGCTACCGATACGGAGTCAGATGCCTTTATCTTGAGTATTTTTATTTTTAAATGCCCAGCCTCCTTCCATCTTGGTACGTGCTGCCAAATCTTGTAGCTTCAAAGGAGTGCTCTTATTTGCAGGGACTTGGTATGGGAATGCAATGTCTCAGGAGAAAAGTGTGTACGTGGTGGAACGGGGGAAAGGGAACCTTCGGGGCTCCCTGGGGATGGAATCTAGGATATGTGGATTTCTGAAAAAGGTTCTGAATGACACCATCATGTTATGTTGTATAACACCCGCAATGCAAATAATGTATTTTTGTTGCTTCTGGGTCATCCAAAGCATGACCAGCATTCGCAAATGCCTCCAGTGACCAGCCTAGCAAATGTAACACTCCCAATCCAAAACGGACTGACTGAACCAGTTCCACACCCATATGGGTTCATTCACCACATCCCCGTGACTCGGCATGGGCCAGGCATGTAAATTAGGGACTTGGGGTCTGGGAGAAGGGTCTATCTTTTCTAAAATGAGTATAGAACTTTTTTTTTAAAAAAGAAAAAATTGTGGTATTTGTTAAGCGCTTACTAGCGCTTAGCCAGGCACTGTACCAAGCGCTGGGGTGGTTACAAGCAAACTGGGTTGGACCCGGTCCCTGTCCCACGTGGGGCTCACAGTCTCAATCTCTCTTTTACAGATGAGGTTACCGAGGCACAGAGAAGTGAAGTGACTTGCCTAAGGTCACACAGCAGACAAGTGGCAGAGCCGGGATTAGAACCTATGACCTTCAGACCCCCAGGCCCGGGCTCTATCCACTACGCCATGCCGCTTCTTGTCGTGAAAACTCTCGCACATTCAGATGTAACGTTGATTGGTTTTAGGACGGTTTCTTTTTCAGCGATGGAACTACACTGGTTCAGTGGGTTCAGTTGCCTTAAGTCTTGGGCTTCTTAGGGGGTTGTGTGGCTAAAATGAAATTTAATCTGTGGACATTAAGGCTCCAAACAGATCCGTGTGCTGTTAAAGGTTTAAGACAACACTGGCTAGAGGGCAGTGGAAAGACACTGAGGTGGGATGAAGGGAAACTTGAGCTTGGGTTCTAGCACAGAATGGTTCTCACAATGCCCTTTTTTCTACTTTTCTTTAGAAAATCGGAACACCAAGTATATTTCCTTATGATGATGAGAGGAACGTCACTTGAACTATCGTAGCAGTTCCTGACTTACACAATCTACCACTTTCCTTCTGTGACTGTGTTACTGGGTTTCCAAGTTTAAAGGACACCCACATGGCCAAATTCTAACAGGCGAATTTGGGTAACAGCCTCATTCCACCAACATTTCATCCAGACAATCCTACATGATTATGATTTAAGTAAAAATGAAGCAGCAGATGTCTGGTAACGGTTCTTCAATTATTGCCCACCTGGCAACACTACTCCATTCCCATTTCATGCTGCCCATGGAATAATTTGCATCATGGAACGGGAGCTGCACATTCTGTGGCAGTTGGGGAGAGCAGTTAAAAATGGCAGTTGGATAAAAGAGGCAAGTCCTCTGTGCCCAGAGAAGAGTCAAATCCAAAAGGAAGACAACGAGAAAGACTGCTTGAAAATATTGTTTTTTGGCTCCCCATCCATTTTTCAGAACAGGGAAATAACTATCCCCATCTTTCAATGCCCAATTAAAGTCCAGAATAGGTGAGTACACTCCCCCAGGGAAGACCTTACTAGCCTCAAGGAGATTGGATTAGTAGGTGTTGGGTACTCCTGCAGATCACCATCAATGGTATTTACTGAGTGCTTACTATGAGCAGAACACTGTGCTAAGTGCTAAGGGATGAGATTCTGAATTGGGTTCTGTAAAATGTGGAGTCCAAAAATGGGGTCTTAGTAATTGGATATTATAGCCTCCTCAAGAGATAATCAGTCAGTCAACAGTGTTTATTGAGCACCGACTGAGTACAAACCACTGTACTAAGGAAAGTATAGCAAAAAAAGCAGGCACCTGTTCCCTGCCTTCGGTGAGTTTACAATCTAGTGGAGGAGACAGATTAAAAAGCATTCACAATTAATGGGAACAGGAAGAATTATATGGACAGAACAAGTAATACAAATATTGCAGGATGGACAGTTCAATAATCAACTAAAAATGAATATATGCATATACAATGAGCACTGAGGGATTGAATAAAATGCATAAGTACTGAAAGTGGTTATTGGTTTGACACGATTAGGACAGTTAGGCAGGGAGGGCTTTTTTGGAGAACTTAGATGGCCTAAAGGATTTCAACCGATAGTATTTACTGCACTTATTCTCTGCAGAGCATGGTACTAAGCTCTGGAAGAGTGCAACAGAATTAGCGGACACGATCCCTACCCTAAAGGAGCATCCAGTCTATAGCATTTACAGGGAGAGGCAAATGCAGACTGGTGAAACAGCAACTGCATAAGCACAGTTTGTTTTCAGAGCCTGTATTTGTGACTATGTGCTGATTATAGGGTAACAACTAGAGAGGAGAAATGGCCCGGGCAGACCCTCTGTGTCTAAGGCGCACCTGGGCGTCTGCTGATCACATTTTTTATATATATTCAGCTCTAAAATACAGCTTCCCAGCAGGGAATTACCAAAAAATAAATAGGCTAAAGTTATCTCCCTGGGTAAAACAACTATCTTTTTTATTATTAAGATTCATTAGAGCACTTACCATGTGCCAAGCTGCATGCTGTATTAAGCACTGAGGTAGATAAAAGATAAACTGGCTGGACTCAGTCTCTGTCCCACTTGGGGCCCTCATCTAAGCAATCAATCAATCAATCGTATTTATTAAGCGCTTACTGTGTGCAGAGCACTGCACTAAGCGCTTGGGAAGTACAAGTTGGCAACATATAGAGAAAGTCCCTACCCAACAGCGGGCTCACAGTCGAGAAGGGAGAGACAGACAACAAAACAAAACATATTAACAAAATAAAATAAATAGAACAGATATGTACAAGTAAAATAAATTAATAAATAGGAGGGGAAACATATGTTTATCCCCATTTTCCAGATGAAAAAAACTGAGGTACAGAGAAGTTGAGTGACTTGCCCAGGGTCACACAGCAGGCAAGTCCTCTGACTCCCGGCGGCTGCCCAACCACCTCCACAAACAGAAATTCCTTTAAGGCAATCAATCAGCTCTATCCCTCCTACCTAACCTTGCCGATGGCTTACTGCAACTCAACCAACACCCTCCACTCTTCTAAGACCACCTACTTTCTGAACCTGGATCTCACCTATCTTGCCACCAACCACTTGCCCGTATTTTTCTTTGACCCTGGATCGCCCTCCCTGCTTCATATCTGTTAGTCTACACCTTCAAAGCCCTCCTAAAATCACTGCTTCTCCAAGAGGCCTTTCCAAACTAAATCCTTTATTTCCTCTATCCACCCAGCCCTTTGAATCAACTATGTACTTCGCTGTGTGCCCTCCCCAACTCCCCAGTACTCATGTAAATAGTTCCTTCCTCTCCCCCTCGCCCTCCTCTCCATCCCCCCATCTTACCTCCTTCTCTTCCCCACAGCACCTGTATATATGTATATATGTTTGTACATATTTATTACTCTATTTATTTATTTATTTATTTATTTATTTTACTTGTACATATCTATTCTATTTATTTTATTTTGCTAGTATGTTTGGTTTTGTTCTCTGTCTCCCCCTTTTAGACTGTGAGCCCAATGTTGGGTAGGGACTGTCTCTATATGTTGCCAATTTGTACTTCCCAAGCGCTTAGTACAGTGCTCTGCACATAGTAAGCGCTCAATAAATATGATTGATTGATTGATTGATTGATTATGCTCTACTTTTTTCTTAACCCTAATCTATTTTAACATCTCTCCCCAATAGACTGTAAGCTCCTTACCAACTCTGTTGTACTGTACTTTCCCCAATGCTTAGTACAGTGCTCTGCAC
This sequence comes from Tachyglossus aculeatus, assembly GCF_015852505.1. Lineage (NCBI taxonomy): Eukaryota > Metazoa > Chordata > Mammalia > Monotremata > Tachyglossidae > Tachyglossus > Tachyglossus aculeatus. The sequence continues at coordinate 14,846,338 of NC_052084.1, read as the reverse complement.
ACAACAAGCACTCAAGACCACTGATTGATTTAAAAGTACTTAAATACTCTGGGGTTTTGCTAAAACATTTTGTCAAAATGAGAAGAGTCCAGTACATAAAGCCTGATACACTACACAGACTGAGAAACAAATTTTACTTTTACAGTTAACAAATTGCTGTAGTAACCCAAAAGCTAATTATTTCTAGTAGGAAAAGTTTTATAATCTAGTCTTAGTGATCATTTGGTGAGGGGTTCATAAGTAAAATATCTTGTAAAATATTAACTCCTTTGCCCTTTCCCAGAGGATGAATCTGTAACCATTTTCACTCACTGCGATACACATTCAACATAGCTACAAGGACCCGTGTTCTAACCCTGGCTCTGCCACTCATCTGCTGTGTGACCTTAGGCAAGTCACTTCACTTCTCTGGGCTTCGGTTACCTCATCTGTAAAATGGGGATTAGGATCGTGAGTCCCATGTGGGATAGGGACTGTCTCCATCTTGATTATCTTGTATCTACCCCAGCGCTTAATAAAATGCCTGACACATAGCAAGCACTGAAATATCACTTAAAAAAACCCAAAAAACAAAACTGAGGAAACTACTGTATATGTTTTGGAATATTATCACTGTGGATGTTTTAACATTATGCTCTGATATATTTTTCATAATATTTTTGCAGTGGTTTGCAAAATTGACAGTCACAGCAAGATGCATAGTAATAGATGCATATGGATTTCAGCCACACAGGATTACACTGTATTTAAGATTAACACTGGAGCCAAAAAAATGACCACAAAATTAATCCATGTGGGAAACACTACTGTGGATTACAGGTGTATGATTTGCTATGGAGAAACACCAATTACATGCTTACGCAAATGCAGAAAGCTAAAACAAAAAATGAAGGGAAAATGCACTACAACATAAAAGGGCAAAATACCAACTTTTCACTTGAGTCAATATAGAAATTCTCTAAAGATCTTACTCTATCTTGTCACTTTGTGTAAGATATTATACCATGTGCCCCAAATACCAAAAACTGGGTTACTAAAAGTTTACACAAAAATGGGCTGAGAAATGAGTCTACAATTAACTGAATATATTTGCTTTTAACTATGCCATTTTCCCCCCAAAATAACCAGTTTGACAGTCACCTGCATTACAAAGATTTAGAGACAATGGAGACCAGAGAACACTAAGAAACTAGTTTTCAGTATCCTTTTACTGGTTGTACCACTCTCCGTATCAACAATACTTGGGTGCCTAGTAGGTGCTTGGGGAACATAAAAAATAGTAAAATATAAGGTTCCTGTCCTCAATGATTTTATAATCTAACCGGGGGGAGCCAGGAGATATCTCCTGACAAATAACAGTTTTAAGAAGGGGAAAGTGGAAAAGGTTGACTTTAAACTGCAGCTTTCTACCCCAGGAGCTCATCATGTCACTGGTATGTTTTGAGCTCTTATTGTGTGCTAAATGGTACTAAATGGTATGATGCTAAATGGCTTGGGAGAGGACGATTCAATAGAGTCGGTAGATGCATTTCCTGCCCATAAGGGATTTATATTAGAAAATAATCCCATGCGTTTTTCAACATGATTAATCTGACAGTATTCTAGCTGGGGTTTTTTTGACTATAAAATGGTTCTCACTACTCCAACCACGTTATACTGAAATTTCATTTATAATATACTCAGCTCTGCCAGAATGTATGGTTTTGCTCTGCATTTTTGCTAAATTACCACAGGAACATTAGGGAACATTATTTCAATAATGCAAGCCTGCCTAGATGCAGCAGACATGATACTGGGAGAACTATTGTGCAGGTACGCATGAATACTAAAACATGACTATTCCTTAAAAAGAGGTTCTGTGAGGACCCAAGTTCCATTTTTACAGAAGAACTTGGGGGTTCGGGAGACGAAAGCTTTTGTCATAATTCGTCCTAAAAGAATGTTAGGTTGAGTGTGTGCAGATGGGGTTTTAGTTCTGTGAAATCTGACCAAGAGTTAGCCTGAGTTCCAGGTCTGCCCTAACAGTTGAATGTGTGGCCGCCAGTGTTTCCACCACAAATTCGGAACGGGACTAGCGGTAAAGTGGAACAATCTCATTTGGGGAGTTTGTCCATTGGGGCCCTTTTTGCTGCTGGGGTGGTGGAATTAAAACCCTCAGTTTTGACACAATCGGGCGGCTCAACTGCTACCGCCTTGGCCCCAACAAAAAGTACTGGTACTGGGCAGTGGTGGGGATCATTGGCAGGAAGGTTTAGGCCCCACTATTCCCTCCCCACTTTCTGTTCCTCTCCCCATTTCCTGACCTGCCCTGATCCACTGGGACCCCACAATTCTGGTCACCTTAACTAGTGGTGGCTCCCAAATCATTTAGGTTGGTTAGATTAGATTTGCCATGTGTGAATTTGAGGTGAATACGAACTTGTCCTCTGAAAAATTTCCTTTAAAATATCCCACAAGACACCTGAATATTTCCACTACATGAATACAACCTGCAATAACATGGTTTCAGTCTCAATGAGTTTATCATTCTAACAGTTGTCAGATTACAGATTTTTTTTAAAAATTCAGTCCACATTTCCCCACTCCTCAAGAACGTCCGGTGGTTGCCCATCCACCTCCACATCAAAAAACAAAAAACTCCTTACCATCGGCTTTAAAGCACTCAATGAGCTTGCTCGCTCCTACCTTACCTCACTGAACTCCTACCACAATCCAGCATGCTCATTTTACTCTGGGGTCAGTTTATTCACTGTGTTTTGATCTCGTCTATCTCAGTGAGGACCCCTTTCCTACATCCTCCCTCTGGTCTGGTACTCCCTCCCTCTCCACATACACCAGACCTCCACTCTCCCCAGCTTCTAAGCCTTATATCACGTCTCCTCCAAGAGGCCTTCCCCGATTAAACCCTCTTTTCCCCGACTCCCTCTCCCTTGTGTCAACTACGCACTTTAATGTGTACCCTTTAAGTACTTGATATTCACCTCACCCTCCGCCCCAACAGTACTTCTGCACATATCCGTAATTTATTTATTTAAAGTCTGTATCCCCCTCTAGACTGTACGCTCATTGGGGCAGGGGTCGCATCTACCAACTCTGTTATATTGAACTCTTCCAAGTCGTGGGTATAGTGCTCTGCACACAGTTAAGCACTCGATAAATACCATTCTAATGATATAAATTCCTATTAAAACCTTACGATCGAAAGAGACAACTAGCCCTGTCTGTAACGTTTTCAACGGCCTGTGGAAAGAGCCTGGGCCTGGGAGCAGAAGACTTGGGTTCTAGCCCCAGCTCTTGCCAGCTGTATGGACTTTGGGAAAGTCACTTAATCTCTGTACCTATTTCCCCATCTGTAAAATAAGATGCCCGTTCTTTCCCTTTTGGCTGTAAGCCATGAGGGACAAGGGCTGTGTCTTACATCTATCCCAATATTTAGCACTTAGTAAGTACTTAATACACAGTCATTACTATAAAAATAATTAAAATCAGGTGAACTTTAGTCGAAGAATCTCAACAAGCAAAAATATATTTACCATGGTATTTCAAGTAGAAGAATTTCAGGGTTCTAGAGTGTTAGCTTGCAGAATCTAAAAATCTAGAACTAAAGACAAAACTCCAGAATTTTGGAGAAGTCCCTTAACAATGGCTTCTTTCTCCACTGAAAAACCATATTACGAGTGCTTTGCACATAGTACGCACTTAATAAATGCCATTAGTATTAGTATCTGCTGAAAACTGAACATAAGGGAGATCTTGAAGAGATAAATAAGCCACTTCTGGGCCTATCAATGCAACTGTGATTCTTTCTTCAGGAATAAGTTTTCTGGGTTTTATTTTTGGTTTCAAATAAAAAAGATCCCACTGAAGTTTGCACAGGCCCTCTCTGGCCCAAAGTCCTGAAGGTGATTTTGAAAGAACGTATCATGGCGAAGTACAAACCATTCTCAGCATCCAAAATAATACACTTTACTCAGCCAGTGTAGCAATAGGGCAGAAGGCTGATTTTAAAGGCAACATGTTCTTGCCCATTTGATTTGAAAATTCATATTGTATGTCTCAACCTTCCTAGATTGTAAGCTTTTTGTGGGCAGGGATTCAAGGACATAATTCCCGCCTTGGTTAGTACAACAGCCTCCTCGCTGACCTCCCTGCCTCCTGTCTCTCTCCTCTTCGATCCATACCTCACTCTGCTGCCTGGATCATTTTTCTGAAAAACCGTTCAGTCCATATCACTCTACTCTTCAAAAACCTCCAATGGTTGCCCATCCACCTCTGCATTCAACAGAAACTCCTCACCATCGGTTTTAATGGTATTTGTTAAACGCTTACTGTGTGTCAAGGGCTGGCTTTAAGGAACACAATCAGCTCCCTCCCTCCCACCTTACCTTGCTTATCTATACAACCCAATCCACACAATCAGCTCCTCTAAGCACCGACCTCTATCTCCTCTATCTGCTACTCTACCTTGCTCACCTGTGCACTTTGATACTCACCTCTGCCCTAGAGCACTTGAGTTAATAGCCTTAAACTCTACTATTTTCCCTATCTATAATATATTTTCATGTCTGTTTACTCCTGTAGACTGTAAGGTCTTTGTGGGGAAGGGGCCTATCAACTCAAATACACTGTACTTTTCAAGTGATTAGCACACAGTAAGCGCTCAATAAACATTGACTGATTGGACTCAGTATAGTGCTCTGCATACAGTAAGTGCTCAATAAATACTGATTAAATTAAAATGTATTTATATAAAGAGATTAATAATTTAGCAGGAGAATTTACCAAATATCAAGTCCTCTCTGTCACTAAAGAATTAGGTTTGCTGGCAGTATAATAGGCTATCTACTCTCATAGCCATCACACTATTTTTTTTCCAGCCTAGTAATGATGCAGGTATAGACTATTGGATAGTTATTCATAGCTCATTAATTTTTGTCCTAGTTCCGAGTCCTTTAACCTCTTTGTGCTTCAATTGCCTCAAATAAAAATATGATGGCTTACCTCAGTAGGGTGCTGGGTGGAATACTTCAATAAAAATAATAAATGCCTCGATCCTAAGGCAGTAGATCTTATATTAAATTATACACAGTGCTAAAACGCAAGCTCTGAGTTGACTTTTTACGGAATGGCTAGATTTATCTTATACCTTGTTTCCTTAAAAAAAAAGGGGGGGGGAGTGGATTTTACAACAGAAAGTTGAACCAAAGTCAAAAGTCACCATCAAATGGCAGCTTTTATTTCAAATTTCTTAGCTTCTTAAATAATCTGATGCATTTCACCAATTCATATAACACCTAATTAAAACTGAGAATGGGAATTTACACTGTAAGCCCCTTGTGGGACATGAACTGTGTTCAATTTGATTAGCTTGTACCTACCTCAGTGCTTAGTGCAGAGCCTGGCACATAGTAAGTGCTTAAAAAAAACCATAAAAATGACTGATTACACAAACTCTGGGAGACTAATTAGATTAACACGTGAAAAATTTATATTAAAAGGTAAAGAATGTTTTCCTCTGAGGCTGATTTTTTTAAAAGTCCAAATTCATTTTAAATTTCCAGCTAATAATATTTTTCTATCTGTACTGATAGCCTATTGTCTTTCTATATAAATTTTTCAGGTATTCCATTTCTGAAATCCTTCACGTAAAAGTTACACAAGTGAAAAGAAAGTATGTTACAAAATAACCGGTGTAGGTTTTGGTAAACCAAAGGAAAAAGTAAATGTTTAATTTACAATATTCCCTAAAAACTGAAAAATCAGAAACAAATGGGTTAGGAAAGAGAGGTTCCTTTTTTCCCTATGAATCTTTATCTTTTAGGAATTTGGGAGAACTTTTTAAAAAACAAACATCTATCCCTACGATTCTACATAAATTTGGAGAAGAAGAAATATTCTAGGGTAAAGGTCCGATATGTACTAGTGAGAATTTAGTGTATTTCTAAAACAAAGCAAGAGCTAAAATAATTAGAAATGTGCAATATGATCAGTGTGAGAAACATAATTATCCTTTATATTGCAGTCTTTCCCACGTGTCAGTTTGAAATTACTTTAAATTTAAAATTTAATTTAAATTAATCTGTTTAATCTGTTTCATTGACTTCTTTTCACTGATAATGAAAACTTCTTATTCATCAATAGTCAGTGCCAAGAGTTTTGTTAGGAATTAAAATAGAAGCCACCAGATCTGAGGAAATACATTTTTATTATTTTTTAATTCTCTGACGAGTTTAAAAAGTTACACCAGTTGTTTATCAACCTTGGTAAAAGATCACTGAACCTTAAAAAAATTACACTTCAGCCTATTACAACATACATCATTATCATTCTAAGGTATGAAGCCAAGGCAACCACAGCATGAATGACAAATTCAACTTCCCCCATCTTCTAAAAATTACTCCTAATCAACAAGCAACCGTGTTTTAAAAACCAAGTGATAATTTCTCTAATGATTTCCAAATTTTACTTTTGTCAGAAAAGTTAGTTTTTAATCAAATCATCATTTCCAATCACTTTGGGCTATAAACAAAACAAAAATTTGTCTGGAAATTTGTTTTATTTTAAAATTGGGGTATAACCCTTCTAAGATACTGCACAAAAATGGACAAAATTGTTGGCAATTCGTTTTTAAAGTGCTCAGAAGTAACATCAGCTAATTATTCTGAAATCAAAATTTACAAAAAACTAGCCCAATAAGATAGACTGGCTTAGCCATTTATATTTGTAAAAATTCAATGAAATTGCTCCTTCTGAAAGAGTTGACCTGCTTTGAAAATTCAATATGCACCCTGGGGGTACCCCCAGATGCCCCTGGCTGTTAGTCAACCTGTGCGGCAGGTACGGCAAAATTTTGGAAATCCCTGAAATCCCTGTAGGCTTCCCTGAAAAGCCTACACCGCCTCCAAGTAGACAACTGCAATGAAGTAGTTGGAGTTAAAAAAGAAAGTTGAATTCCCCCAGATTTGCAAGGGAAGGTTTTGCCAAAGCTTATAGATGCTGATAGGGTGGGAATGGCTGAATTAAAGACGTCTCCAATTAGAATGTTTTCAAATTTGCCATATGGTTACCCTTAACAGGTTCCATTTCCTGTAGCAAATCAAAAAAATGAAAGTTACTTCTTTTGACATGTTGTTTTTTTCCCCCTTTGGCCTGAATTTAACCTAGCACCGCATCCCATAGAAACCTTTAAAAGCAAATCTGCAGTCAGGAGTTTCTGATTTTCAAGGGGCCACCCTGTGTAATGAAAAATTATATCAAACCTTTAGCATTACTCTGCAGTAAGTTGACAAGATAACTTCTCCAAAGCATCAGAAGATCTTCAACATCAACCACACTGCACTGTGTTCAGTCCAGTCAGTGGCTGTTTCACTTCCCTTTTCCAATCAAAATACTTTTAAAAATGAAGAGTATGACTCACAGCACCTCACTGCTACCAAGTGCTACGCTAAAACAGTCACCGTTTGACTCATATTTGGATCCTGTTGAAAGACCATTACATTACGCAAATAAGATCTCTGATGTAGCTGTAATAGGATAAATAAGGTAGATAGATATCCCTGACCTAAATTTTTTTAAGAGTAGCCGTGTGGATGAAATTTGAAAACCTATGCTTACCCTCTCTACTGAGAAGCAGCGTGGCTCAGTGGAAAGAGCACGGGCTTTGGAGTCAGAGGTCATGGGTTCAAATCCTGGCTCCACCACAGGTCTGCTGTGTGACCTTGGGCAAGTCACTTCACTTCTCTGAGCCTCAGTTCCCTCATCTGTAAAATGGGGATTACGACTGTGAGCCCTCCATGGGACAACCTGATCACCTTGTACCTCCCCAGTGCTTAGAACAGTGCTTTGCACATAGTAAGTGCTTAATAAATGCCATCATTATTATTATTATTATTATTAAATAACGCTCCCCATCCCTCCGGCGATCTCGAACCACTAACCCATAGCCCTGGATCACCTCCACGGTCCTCTTCCTTCACTCCTGTGCACGAGCCGCTGCTGGTGGAAATCTAGATACCTGGCTGACCTCATCCACCTCAAGTTCAGTCTGGCGTGCTTTAACTCTGCCCTCTCCTGTGCCTAGTAAAATTACCTCTCCATCCTTATTGACACCCGTGCCCGTCGCCTTCACCAGTTGTTCCGGACTTTTGACTCCCTTCTCAATCCCCCCAGTCCCACCCTCCCTCATCCCTTGCCCCTAATGACCTGACTACCTACTTTATTAAAAAAAAAAAATGTAAACTATCAGGCACGATCTCCCTAAAAATCTGCTCTGCTCCTCTCCAGTCTCTCCCTCCTCCTGCCCCTTCAACAGTCCCTTCCTTCCCAGCAGTATCTCAAGAGACCTCCTGCCTTCTCTCAAAATCCACCCCCTCCATCTGCACATCTGACCCCATCCCTTTGCATCTTATCGAAACAATTGCCCCTTCCCTTCTTCCCTCCCTGACTGCCATCTTCAACTGTTTGCTCTCCAATGGCTTCTTCCCCACTGCTTTCAAACTTGCTCATGTTTCTCCCCTATCCTAAAAAAACAAAACTTCCCTTGACCCCATGGCTCCCTCCAGTTATCGTCCCATCTCCCTCCTACCAGTCCTCTCCAAACTTCTTGAACAAGTTGTCTACACCCGCTGTCTCAAGTTGCTCTCCTCCAACTCTCTCCTTGACCCCTTCCAATCTGGTTTCTGTCCCCTTCACACCACAGAAACCACCCTCTCGAAGGTCACAAGTGATCCCCTTCTTGCCAAATCAAACGGCCTCTATTCCATCCTAAATCCTTCTCAGCCTCTCAGCTGCTTTCAACACTGTCGACCACCTCCTTCTCCTGGAAACATTATCCAACCTCAGCTTCACTGAAATTGTCTTCTGATTCTCCTCCCAACTCTCTGGTCACTCATTCCCAGTCTTTTTCTGCCTGCCACTCCCTCTGAGGAGGTCCCTCAAGGTTCAGTTCTCCTGAACCTTCTATTCTCCATCTTCACCCACTTCCTTGGAGAACTCATTTGCTCCCATCGCTTTAACTACCACCTCTATGCGGCTGATTCCCAAATCTACATCTCCAGCCCTGATTTCTTTCCCTCTCTGCAGTCTCGCATTTCCTCCTGCCTTCAAGACATCTCTACTTGGATGTCCTGCAATCACCTCAACACTTAACATGTCCAAAACAGGACTCCTCTTCCCGTCCAAACCCTGTCCTCCCCATGACCTTCCCAACACCGTGGACAGCATCACCATCCTTCCTGTCTCCCAGGCCTGTAAACTTAGTGTTATCCTTGACTCCTCTCAATCAACCCACATATTCAATCACTAAATCCTGTCAGTTCAATCTTCGCATTACAAAATCCGTCCTTTCCTCTCCATCCCAACTGCTATCATGTTAATTCAAGCACTTATCCTATCCCTCCTTGATTACTGTATTAGCCTCCTCGCTGACCTCCCTGCCTCCTGTCTCTCCCCACTCCAGTCCATACTTCACTCTGCTGCCTGGATCACTTTTCTACAAAAACGTTCAGTCCATGTTTTCCCACTCCTCAAGAACCTCCAGTGGTTGCACATCCACCTCCGCATCAAACAGAAACTCCTCACCATCGGCTTTAAAGCACTCATTCATCATCATCATCATCATGAATCGTATTTATTGAGCGCTTACTGCGTGCAGAGCACTGTACTAAGCGCTTGGGAAGTACAAGTTGGCAACATATAGAGACAGTCCCTACCCAACAGTGGGCTCACAGTCTAGAAAGGGGAGACAGAGAACAAAACCAAACATATTAACAAAATAAAATAAATAGAATAGATATGTACAGGTAAAATAAATAAATAAATAAATAAAATAAATTCACCTTGCCCCCTCCTACCTCACCACTCTCCTACAACCCAGCATGCACACTTTGCTCCTCTATTGCTAACCTTCTTATTGTTTCTTGACCTATTCTACCTCACTGCAGACCTCTTACGTGTGGCCTGAAATGTTCTCCTGTTTCATATCGGACAATTACTCTCTTGCCCTTCAAAGCCTTATTGAGGGCACATCTCCTCCAAGAGGCCTTCCCTAAGCCCTCCTTTCCTCTTCTCCCTCTCCCTTCTGCGTCACTCTAACTTGCCCCCTTCATTCATTCCCCCACCCCAGCCCCACGGCACTTTTGTACAGATCTGTAATTTATTTATATTAATGTCAGTCTCTCCCTCTAGACTGTAAGCTTGTTGTAGGCAGGGAATGTGGCTGCTTATTGTTGTATTTTACTCTCCCAAGCGCTTCCTACAGTTCTCCGCCCACAGTAAGCGCTCAACAAATACAACTGACTGAATGAATGAATACACACAGGCAGAGTTGATAGCAAAGTGAATAGGCCCGGAGCCCAGGGTTGCCAGCACTGCTCAAGAACAGTTTGCAAATCCGCAAACTCCCACATCAGCCGGGAGGCACGGATATGTGCGGCCAGTTCTCTAACGCATGTTTCCGTTACACAGTTTGGATAGAGCATGCTATTGAAGGATTAAGAAATGATCATCCCATAAAGCATGACCGTCTGGATACAGCATGATCCACAAGTTGGTGCAAAGAGACGTGGGGTTGGGAAAAACGTGGACAGTTCAAGTTGCATGCAATGGAAACAACTGATAATGTCATATGATTTGGGCCCAGTGAAAAATTCAAATGCCTAAAGTTATATACCAAAGCAATGTGGGGAAAAACGGGAGAAGCAGCGTGGCTCAGTGGAAAGAGCCCGGGCTTTGGAGTCAGACGTCATGGATTCAAATCCCGGCTCCACCAATTGTCAGCTGTGTGACTCTGGGCAAGTCACTTCACTTCCCTGTGCCTCAGTTCCCCCATCTGTAAAATGCGGATTAAGACTGTGAGTCCCACATGGGACAACCTGATCACCTTGTATCCCCCCAGCGCTTAGAACAGTGCTTTGCATGTAGTAAGCGCTTAACAAATACCATCATCATTATTATTATTATGATTTACTTGCGATTAAGAAAAAAACATCAAAACCCCTACAGGGTAATTTTTCAACAATTAAACATTCTCTCATGTTCCTCCCTAATGTTCTGTATACATTATCATTACAGATCTCCTAGGCAAATAAAAAAACCAAGCAATTGTCTCATTTTTGGACCTTTACAATTTGCTTATTCCTAAAAATATTTCCAACTCTAAGTAGCATTATAGAAGGGAAGAAGCAATGATTTCCCTTTTTACGTATAAAATAGTTAACTAGATTTTTATAAATTCTTCCTCTACAGAGCTCAAACACCGGGAACTAAATAATGAATATTAAATGTCTGAATATTACCATAATGTATTGGTTAGGGGGAGTGAGAATTAAAATGTCAATCATTGTTTCGATGCTACTTAATTTGACTATACTACTATATGATGATGGTTATGTGCGCATCCAGAATTTATATACTGCAATGTCCGTTGCTCTAAGACTAAATAAGTTCCTTATGGGCAACTATTGTATTGTACTTTCCCAAGTGCTTTGAATTAAAATTAATGTGAACATCTGTCTTTACCTCTAAACTGTAATCTTGTTTTGGGCAGGGAACGTGCCTGCTAACTCAGTTGTATTGTACTCTCTTCCAGGCACTTGGTGCTTATGCTCTGCACAGACCAAATGCCTAATGAATATCACTAATTGATTGTATAGTGCTCTGCAAACAGTAAACGCTCAAAACATACCACTGATTGATTGGTTACGACTTCAGAACCAGAGAACCTGCACTTTGGGGGTTGCTGTGACCTTTACCGCCCATTAGCAACCCACTATTTTTCGGGATTCCTGCTGGGTCCGTCCACCCCCCGGAACAGCGGAGGTGACTTTTCAGGCAGAGACTTCGCCGCTGATGGCAGCTGGCTGCTGAACGCCGGCACCCGCCTACTCGCTCGTGGTTCCCACTGCCCAGACCGGAATCTGATTCACAGGGATGAGAGGGTTGACTGAGCAAACCGCCGGCGCTATTATAATTTCCTCCTGCAGATTCTCGGCCGAGGAGCCCTGTGACTGGACCGAGGCTTGCCTGACGCTTACGACGGACGGTTCTATCACCGCCGGCCCCAGCAGACATTCCCTTTTTTTGCACTACCAGGCTCAGAACCCAGCTCTCCTGATTCCACTGGACCAATAGCCGGACTAGTCTAATATAGAAGGTACTAGTCAATCAGTTCACTGCATTTCTGGCTTTCTCTTTGAAAGATTAAAAATTGGCTCTGTACTTTGTTACTGATACAAGAATGCTTTGAGTGTGGCTCTATTCTGAAAAACAAAGCAGTCACACTCTTTACCGACTGAAAGACCTGAGGTGGAATTTAGAGTCCCACTTTCAGGGAAGGTGACGGGGGAGAAATCCCGGGAGACGGATTAATCTTTCTCCCTCTTTTTAATGGCAAAAAACATGGCTCCTGCGGCTGCCATCATCACTACGATTGAATTGGGCCTTCTAGGCCACTGATGAGAAACTCCAGCGAAGCTGGAAGCCCGCCAATTTGGGCAGTCCAGAAACGTGTCGATGCCCAGACAGACAAGTTCTGACGTGGTCAGAGTTGATGCCGTCCTCCGCCACCCATGCACAGCAGACTTAATAAAGCTGGGTAACAGATGAGTGGAAGAAGGTGGCAGTAACAGAGGAAATGGCATCCCTCGCCCACCTCCTGGCTTTTTCGTTATGTGGCCCCAATCCCATTTTTTTTAGTGGTAGTTGCTAAGTGCTTACTATGTGCCAGGCACTGAACTAAACCCTGAGGGTAGATACAAACTAATCAGATTGGAACCAGTCCATATCCCACACAGGTACCACAGTCTTAATCCCTATTTTACAGATGAGGTAACTGAAGCACAGAGCCGGGATTAGACCCCAGGCCCTCTGATTCCCAAGCCCTTGTTCTTTCCATTAGGCCGCACTGCTTCTCATTCCACCACTGAATCACATTAGTGATTGACGGAAAGAATCGTTTTGTCACCTCAGTCCCAAAGACGAGGAAAAAAAAATGAAGGTGGACAGTAGTGGCAAAATTCAAAATCCTAATGCTAATCGCCTTATTTCTCAAACCAACCTGCACTTTTTTCAGGCTAGTTTCTTCACTCTCCCCAGTTTGCTCCTTCCAGTGGGACTACCTGGAAATGAGTCAGGCCTCACTCCCTGGAGGAGCTTGGGTCTGCTTGGCACTAACCCAAAACAATCCCAAAGATTAACCCTACAGACCAAAGTCCAGGCCTGTGCTAGAGTCTCTGCTGTATATTCTCACTTCATGGAACTTCGTGCTGGTAGGTCCCCAGACACACACGTCAGTTGTCTTTTACAAAGAACTGAAGCACGATACGAGGACTATAAAGCAAGCTTTCTTTGATGGGCAAAACACGGATACTACTCAGGATGGCAAGGTGAAGGACAGTTTAAACTTTGGGAGATATGGGAGATTGAAATTGTGACAACTGTCTGCTGGGTGACCTTGGACAAGTCATTTAACTTCTCTGAGCCTCAGTTCCCTCCTCTGCAAAATGGGGATTATGACTGCGCCCCTCATGTGAGACGGGGACTTTGTCCAGCCTGATTTGCTTGTATCCACCCCTGCGCTCAGTACAGTGCCTGACACATAGTAAGCACTTAACAAACACCACAATTCTTACTATTATTATGGGGACTGGACTAATCTTTCCCCTTCTTGCTGATCTCCCTGCCTTCAGCCTCTTCTCTCTTTGCTGCCTGGATAATCTAGCTGAAGCACTGACCAACACACATCTCTCCACTTCTCAAAACCCCCAACTGGTTCCCCGTCTCTCTCCACACTGAGCAAAAGCTCCTCAAAATTAACATCATGGCTCTCCACTAACTCACCCTACCTTCCCTGTTTTCTTCACCCAGTCTCTTCCCAAACTAACCTATACCTTCCGCTCTACAATTCTGCCTCCCTCCCTCAAACTGTCCCCAGAGCTCAGAACTCCCTCCGTCCCAAATCTCACACACCACGACCCTCCCCATAATCAAACTCTTCCTGAAAAGCCAGTCTTCTCCAATGTGCTTTCCTGGATTAATTCCCAGCATCCAGAGTCATGTAAACCCATCAGCACCTGCGGCACTTATGGACTTCAAAACATCAACACCTCTCAACTGCATATTTATCCTAATTACTCCATTTGTAATTATGTTTATGCCTGTCTCGTAAGCTCCTTGTGGGCAGGGAATGTGTCACTTGCTTGTTTTGTTCTACAAATGCTTACTACAGCACTTTATACCAAATACACTACCGAAAAACTGAAACTACTTCAGTTACGATGTGCAACACATCCTGCCCAAACACACTAAATATATTATTGAACGAGAGTTTTATCTTGTGCTGTTTCTTAAAATAAGTTGATTATTTTGGTTATTTATACTCTGTTTTACCTAATGATATGGTTATATATCGCTGTCTCCTTTCGATTCTAAACATCTGAAAGTCAGGGCCCTTGTGTTTTTCTTTTATAAGCTACCCCCTCAGTACTTAGTACAGTGCTTTGCATTCCCCCAAACCTTCCCAAGATGGAAATCTCATTTTCTCTGTACAGCTTTAAGACACAGGACTGAGGGAGAGTGAACCTTTACAGCCAATTTTCAAACTTTGCAGACACTAGGACTTTAGCATCAGGAAGACACAGAGATTGACCTGGTCACCTGTCAGAAACAATCTTCTATTTTGGAATAGAGAACTTTCACAGTGGAATGCTTGGTGGTATAACACATGACTGGTTGTCTCGTATGTGAAACCCAGGACTATTACTTTTGGAGTACCCTTTTATTGAAACTGTAATTTTGGCCCAAAAAGTGGGCAGGCAATCAGGGGCTGGAGGCTGCCACCTCTCCTCATTCATTCAATCGTATTTATTGAGCGTTTAATGTGTGCAGAGCACTGTACTAAGAGCTTGGGAAGCACAAGTCGGTAACATATAGAGACGGTCCCTAGCCAACCATGGGCTCCCAGTTTAGAAGGGGGAGACAGACAACAAAACATGTAGACAGGCATCAAGACCATCAGAATAAACAGAATTATAGCTATACGCTCATCATCATCATCAATCGTATTTATTGAGCGCTTACTATGTGCAGAGCACTGTACTAAGCGCTTGGGAAGTACAAATTGGCAACATATAGAGACAGTCCCTACCCAACAGTGGGCTCACAGTCTAAAAGGGGGAGACAGAGACCAAACATACTAACAAAATAAAATAAATAGAATAGATATGTACAAATAAATTAAATAAATAAATCATTAATAGAGTAGTAAATATGTACAAGTAAAATAGAGTAATATGTACAAATATATACAAGTGCTGTAAGGTGGGGGGGGCGATGGGGAGGAGGAGAGGAAAAAGGGGGCTCAGTCTGGGAAGGCCTCCTGGAGGAGGTGGGCTCTCAGTAGGGCTTTGAAGGGAGCTCCTCCGCCAGAGCCCCCATGGGTTCCGGAAAAGGCTGGAGTAAGTGGCACAGGCCACAGGTAACTGAGGTGAAAGGTGAGCCACAAAAACATGTTACCTAGCTTTTCACTGTGGGACACGAAGCAAATTCATTCATTCAATCGTATTTATTGAGTGCTTACTGTGTGCAGAGCACATGAGGAAGAGCCACATGTGGCTTGCTGACCACACCCCCAGATTGCCGAGAAAGGAGAACCCCCAAAAGGCTGAACCAGAACATTTACGGAACCGGAAGGCTCCTTCCCCGTTTGTTGTGAAGCAAACAACTCCCTTAGAAAAAACATTTTGCTCTTTCTGGCCCTGACTTAACCCTGGCATGTAAGTGTTTACTAGGTGCCAACCGCTGGGCTATCTGGGATGGTTACCAGATAATAATAATGATGGCATTTATTAAGCGCTTACTATGTGCAAAGCACTGTTCTAGGCGCTGCGGAGGTTACAAGGTGATCTTCTAGACTGTGAGCCCACTGTCGGGTAGGGACCGCTCTATATGCTGCCAACTTGTACTTCCCAAGCTTTTAGTACAGTGCTCTGCACACAGTAAGCGCTCAATAAATACAATTGAATGAATGAATGAAACAGGTTGTCTCACGGGGGGGCTTACAGTCTCAATCCCCATTTTACAGACAAGGGAACTGAAGCCCAGAGAAGTGAAGTGACCCGCCCAAAGTCACACGGCTGACAAGCGGCGGAGCCGGGATTGGAACCCATGACCTCTGCCTCCAAAGCCTGGGCTCTTTCCACCGAGCCACGCTGCTTCTCTGCTAATCGGATGAGATCCGGGCCCTGTCCCACGCGGAGCGCACAATCTCCAGCTCAGATCCGGGCCCCGTCCCACGCGCGGCTCACAATCAATCAATCGTATTTATTGAGCGCTTACTGTGTGCAGAGCACTGTACTAAGCGCTTGGGAAGTCCAAGTTGGCAACATCCAGAGACGGTCCCTATCCAACAGTGGGCTCACAGTCTAGAAGGGGGAGCCGGACAACGAAACATATTAACAAAGTAAAATAATCACAATCTACAGAGTGATCGGAACCCCTCAACTCCGGGATGTTTTTGGCCTTAACAACTGGTCCCAATCCCACAGTCGGGGTGTAAAAACCGCTTTTAGATTGTGAGCCCACTGTTGGGTAGGGACTGTCTCTATATATTGCCAACTTGTACTTCCCAAGCGCTTAGTACAGTGCTCTGCACACAGTAAGCGCTCAGTAAATATGATTGATTGAATGGGAAAACCAGCTGGACATATTAATAAAATAAAATAATCACAATCTACAGAGTGATCGGAACCCCTCAACTCCGAGATGTTTTCGGCCTTAACAACTGGTCCCAATCCCACAGTTGGGGTGTAAAAACCGCTTTTAGACTGTGAGCCCACTGTTGGGTAGGGACTGTATATGTTGCCAACTTGTACTTCCCAAGCGCTTAGTCCAGTGCTCTGCACACAGTAAGCGCTCCATAAATACGATTGATTGATTGGGAAAACCAGCTGGACATAGTAACAAAATAAAATAATCACAATCTACAGAGTGATCCAGCTGGACATATTAACAAAATAAAATAATCACAATCTACAGAGTGATCGGAACCCCTCAACTCCAGGATGTTCTCGGCCTTAACAACTGGTCCCAATCCCACAGTCGGGGTGTAAAAACGGCTTTTAGACTGTGAGCCCACTGTTGGGTAAGGTCTGTCTCTATATGTTGCCAACTTGTACTTCCCAAGCGCTTAGTCCAGTGCTCTGCACACAGTAAGCGCTCAGTAAATATGATTGATTGATTGAATGGGAAAACCAGCTGGACATATTAATAAAATAAAATAATCACAATCTACAGAGTGATCGGAACCCCTCAACTCTGGGATGTTTTTGGCCTTAACAACTGGTCCCAATCCCACAGTTGGGGTGTAAAAACCGCTTTTAGACTGTGAGCCCACTGTTGGGTAGGGACTGTCTCTATATGTTGCCAACTTGTACTTCCCAAGCGCTTAGTCCAGTGCTCTGCACACAGTAAGCGCTCAATAAACACGACTGATTGATTGAGAAAACCAGCTGGACATAGTAACGAAATAAAATAATCACAATCTACAGAGTGATCAGAACCCCTTAACTCTGGGATGTTTTCAGCTTTAACAACTGGCCCCAATCCCACAGTCGGGGTGTAAAAACCACTTTTAGACTGTGAGCCCACTGTTGGGTAGGGACTGCCTCTATATGTTGCCAACTTGGACTTCCCAAGCGCTTAGTACAGTGCTCTGCACACAGTAAGCGCTCAATAAATACGACTGATTGACTGGGAAAACCAGCTGGACATATTAACAAAATAAAATAATCACAATCTCCAGAGGGATCGGAACCCCTCAACTCTGGGATGTTCTCGGCCTTAACAACTGCTCCCAATCCCACAGTCGGGGTGTACTGTGAGCCCACTGTTGGGCAGGGACTGTCTCTATATGTTGCCAACTTGGGACTTCCCAAGCGCTTAGTCCAGGGCTCTGCACTAAATAAATAAATATGATTGATTGATTGGGAAAACCAGCTGGACATATTAACAAAATAAAATAATCACAATCTACAGAGTGATCGGAACCCCTTAACTCTGGGATGTTTTCAGCTTTAACAACTGGTCCCAATCCCACAGTCGGGGTGTACTGTGAGCCCACTGCTGGGTAGGGACTGTCTCTACATGTTGCCAACTTGTACTTCCCAAGCGCTTAGTACAGTGCTCTGCACACAGTAAGCGCTCAAAAAATACGATTGATTGATTGGGAAAACCAGCTGGACACATTAACAAAATAAAATAAACACAATCTACAGAGTGATCGGAACCCCTTAACTCTAGGATGTTTTCAGCTTTAACAACTGCTCCCAATCCCACAGTCGGGGTGTACTGTGAGCCCACTGTTGGGCAGGGACTGTCTCTATATATTTCCAACTTGGGACTTCCCAAGCGCTTAGTCCAGTGCTCTGCACTAAATAAATAAATATGATTGATTGATTGGGAAAACCAGATGGACATATTAACAAAATAAAATAATCACAATCTACAGAGTGATCGGAACCCCTCAACTCCGGGATGTTTTCGGCCTTAACAACTGGTCCCAATCCCACAGTCGGGGTGTACTGTGAGCCCACTGTTGGGCAGGGACTGTCTCTCTACGTTGCCAACTTGGACTTCCCAAGCGCTTAGTCCAGTGCTCTGCACTAAATAAATAAATATGATTGATTGGGAAAACCAGCTGGACATAGTAACAAAATAAAATAATCACAATCTACAGAGTGATTGGAACCCCTTAACTCTGGGATGTTTTCAGCTTTAACAACTGGTCCCAATCCCACAGTCAGGGTGTACTGTGAGCCCACTGTTGGGTAGGGACTGTCTCTATCTGTTGCCAACTTGTACTTCCCAAGCGCTTAGTCCAGTGCTGTACACACAGTAAAGGCTCAATAAATACGATTGATTGATTGGGAAAACCACCTGGACATATTAACAAAATAAAATAATCACAATCTACAGAGTGATCCAGCTGGACATATTAACAAAATAAAATAATCACAATCTACGGAGCGATCGGAACCCCTCAACTCCGGGATGTTTTTGGCCTTAACGACTGGTCCCAATCCCACAGTTGGGGTGTAAAAACCGCTTTTAGACTGTGAGCCCACTGTTGGGTAGGGACTGTCTCTACATGTTCCCAACTTGTACTTCCCAAGCGCTTAGTCCGGTGCTCTGCACACAGTAAGCGCTCAATAAATACGATTGATTGATTGATTGAGAAAACCAGCTGGACATATTAACAAAATAAAATAATCACAATCTACGGAGTGATCGGAACCCCTCAACTCCGGGATGTTTTCGGCCTTAACAACTGGTCCCAATCCCACAGTCGGGGTGTAAAAACCGCTTTTAGACTGTGAGCCCACTGTTGGGTAGGGACTGTCTCTATATGTTCCCAACTTGTACTTCCCAAGTGCTTAGTATGGTGCTCTGCACACAGTAAGCGCGCAATAAATACAATTGATTGATTGGTTGATTGATTGGGAAAACCAGCTGGACACAGTAACAAAATAAAATAATCACAATCTACAGAGTGATCCAGCTGGACATATTAACAAAATAAAATAATCACAATCTACAGGGTGATCGGAACCCCTTAACTCCGGGATGTTTTCAGCTTTAACAACTGGTCCCAATCCCCCAGTCGGGGTGTACTGTGAGCCCACTGTTGGGTAGGGACTGTCTCTCTACGTTGCCAACTTGGACTTCCCAAGCGCTCAGTCCAGTGCTCTGCACACAGTAAGCGCTCAATAAATACGATTGATTGATTGATTGATTGATTGATTGGGAGAACCAGCTGGGGCCGACCTAATTCCCGGGAAAGGCCAGGCTTCGTTGTGAGGCGTTGGGGGGGAGGTCGGTGAGGGCGGCCAGTCCGAGGGTCCTCCTGAGGGGGGGGGGGGGGTCGTGAAGGATTGGGGATGGTGAGGAGGAGGAGGAGGAGGAGGAGGAAGAGGAGGAGAAGGGTCTCCCCTTCCCTGTTGGGTCTCTGCGGGAGCCGCCCCGGGCTTGGGAGAAGATGGCGCCCGCGGGGGAACTGCGCAACCAGGCCTGGCGGGCCGCCAGCCCCGCCGCCATCTTAGCACCTCCCCGCCCCGCAGCCCCCCGAAACCGGGGCCGGCCCCCCTCACGGAGACCCCCACAGCCCCCGAAGGGACCCTCCCCTCACCCCCGAGATCCAGACGAACCCCCACCCCACCCCCCTGCCCCCCAAAACACGAACACAACCAACAGTCCCCCCCGGCCCCCTCCCCGGCTACGACCACCAGGCCCCCCCCCCCAGCCACCAGGCCCCGGCCTTGCCGGCCCAGGCCCGCAAGGAAAAGCCAGAATGAAAACTAAAGCCGGTCTCCCGACCCTCCCACTCCTCCCCTCCCTCCCTGCGGGACGCGGTGTCCATTTTCCTGAGAAGAAAGAAATGCGCTTCACACCCGAGAGGTTCCGAGAAAGAAATGAAAAGAAGGGGGGGGGGTGGGGGGGCAGAGAGAGGGGAGGAGATTGGAAAAGATGATTTTTCTTTCTGCCTCCCTCCTTCCCTGGCCTCTGTCCCTTTCCTCCCTGTCTCGCTGCCTGCTGTCCTCCTTCCCCTCAGTCCCCTCTGGAAGCCTGGCTCCCTCCTCTCCTTCTCCACAGCTGAGCCGGGGGGGCGGAAAACACACACACACACACACACACACAACACTAATTTTAAACCGGCTCAATCAATGAGTCATTAAAAGGCTTCCCCCCCTTCCCCTCCTCGCCATCGCCACACCACCTCTCCCTCCCCCCCCTTTTCCCCTCTGCTCTCCTGAAATTTGCATCAGCGAGAAGGAAGAAAAAAAAAAAACAACCCACCCCCCACCCCCGAGCAAGAGCCCCAGCCCCCCATCACCTCCCCCACCCCCCAGCGCCTGCCTCTCCCAGTCCGGCCCTGCTCCGCGGGCCTCCTTCTCCCCTCCACCCCTCCCGAAAGCCGCTGAACTTTGTCTTCCCGGGGCCCCCACCGGGGATGGGAAAAGGAATAAACAGTTTATTCCCCTTTTCTCCACGTCCATTAAACATCCACCCACCATCACCCACCCACAACCTCCCCCCCCAAAAAAAAACCCACAGCCTGAGCCAATAGCTCTCTGGGCTGAAACCTAATATCCTGGTTTTGGCAACTCGGTGTTTAATTTGCTCCTCTTTCTTTTCTGCCTGTCTGGAGATAGATTCCTCTCCCCCCCACCACCACCACCCAGGCCTCGCATCCCCCCCCCCCCTCCCTCGCTTTTCCCTCCCCGAAGGAAAGAGGCAGAGGAAGGAGGTTGTGGTGGGGTTTTTTTCTTCCTTGAAATTTTTATCACAAAATTATAATACACTCAAAGGGAAACTCACCGTCATGAAAAAGCAGTGCCTTGTCAACGGGGTTTCTGCGCCATCACATCAGGGGCTGGCAGGCAGCAGCAGGGGGAGAGGGGGAGAGACAGGAGCAGGAGTTTCCCAGCCAGAGGAGACAGACTACGAGCAACACACACTCACTCCGCTCACACACACCAGCACCAGGCTCCCGCTAATACTGCTGCTGCCGCTCTTGCTGCTGCTGCTGCTGCTCCTCTCTCTCTCTCTCCCCTTCATTTTCCCCTCCGACCTCTTTTTTCCCACCTTAAAACTTCGCTTCTAACGTAGAAAACATGGTTGGGTGAGGACGTTTTTATTTTGCTCGTTATTATCATTTTTTTTTTGGCTCCTGGAAGCGCTCTTCATAAACTCCACTGGGGCTAACTCTCTCGACTCTCCCGTTGTTTTCTTTTTCCCCACTTCAGAACTTAATAGTTTGCTCCGGAAATGCGATCGATTACCCTGGAAAAATGATCTAGGGCTATTTTGCCCTTCTCAACGTGAAAACTGACATTGGGGAGACGTGCATTAAAACGTAAAGCTCGTCTGGAGGAAGAACACTCCTGGACATACTTTAGCAAACCCATCCCACCATTGATTCTTTGGCTTTCTATTTCTTTTTCTTTCTCAGAAAATGCCACCTCTTCCTTAAATTTTTAAGGATCGTTCTGGTTAACCTGAACTTCCGAGGTTATTCGGTTTGGTGTAATGAACTCTACTTCCCGTTTCTCACTTTGAAGCGCCCCTGAAACCTTACCTGGGATATTTAGAACAATATTAAAATATGAAAACCTCTACCCTTTTAGAACAATATTAAAAAATGAAAACCTCTACCCTTTAATCAATCAATCAATCGTATTTATTGAGCGCTTACTGTGTGCAGAGCACTGTACTAAGCGTTTAGCACTGTACTTTAAGGAACAAGAACTGGACCTTGAGGATTTGGCGCGGAGGCAACCACACACAAAACACTACAGAACAACCTTCTCTTTTATTCTATTGGGTTTAGTCTCTTTACTCCAGAATCAATGGCTTTTTCCCCCCTTCTACAAAGTTCCCGACTAATTAAAAATGTTCAGGGTACTTCAATTTTGAAAACTCCTTTAATCTCAGGTGGGCTCACTTTTTAAAAATATTTCAACTATATTCAGACCTATTTCCTGAATGTGTGGGGGTTTTTAAAAGTTTTTTAAAAAGTGTGCCCCAATCTGCCCTGAAGGTAGCACTTGGCACGTTTTGAATATTCAATGAATATCACTATTAAAAGTCATAGTTTTTAATTCCTATAAAGTAATTTTTACCCCTTAAAAATTGTTTTCAGATTGAGCTTTATCGCTGACCTTTTGTTAAGATGCACTCTTTGATAAGTGAGAGTTTGGAAAAGACAAAACATAGATCTGGCAATCCACTTTTTTTTTTTTTGCATGTTTTCTTCCAATTTTTTCAAAGAAAGTGTTAACGGTGAGATTCACTGGTTTTTACACTGTCCCATTCTAAGATTCCAAAATTGACATTTTAAAACGGCAGTGAACAAAAGCATATTTTTCAAAATGCTTTGGTAGTTCAGAAATGCTATGAAAGATGGGTTGGCTTTTTTTTTGGCATCAAATATTTCTCAATTTTATGCAAGACCCGACTGTTTGGTAACTAAGGAATAAATGGCCATTTGTAATGTTTTGAGGTTTTATTTTTCATTTATTACGTATGTGTTGTATCATTTGATACAAAAGGTGTCTTCTCAGGGGATGCCCTCCAAATTCAATCATTGACTTCTGCAAAACACTACTCTTCGCATATATTAGCATATTTCTGCATACCTGACACTCGGGCTTTCTACTGTCTTGAGAAAGCTGTGAACACTTAAGAAAAGTATTCCTTGATTGTTTATATTCTAACTGGCACCCTACCACTCCAAATGTTTGTATTTCAAAAGAGTTATGTATACGGATTATTACAACAGCAGAGATGCCCCAAGCAGGCTTTTTATCTATTTACTTAAAACTCAAATTAAATATCAAAGGGAGTTAGAAAAACTTTTCTTCCATGTCAGCTGAGCCTCTAAAGGAATATTCATTTTAGGGTGAAGGTGAAGTTAAAAAAAAATCTAAAGTTTAAAACTATAATAATTGCGTTTATCGAGTGCTTACTAGGTGGCCCAGCACCAGGCTACGTATTAGAAGCCAAAACTCTCATTTTAATAAAAATGATTTAATTTTTACTTGATAAGGATTTCCAGCAGGCAGGCCTCCTTTCATTGACTTGAGATGAAATATTTCATTTCAAAATGTTTTACTATATTAGTATCTGAAGGAAAGGTTCTTCGGAGACTGTGAGCTTGCTCTGGGTAGGACAAGCCTGTGCTGACTCGTGTTGTACTCCTAAACCAAGCGCTTAGTAAAGTGCTCGGCACATAGTAAATGCTGAAAAAATGCCACTGATGTTGAGGTGGAAGCCATTAACGTGTATCATCGTAAAATGTGACCAGCGAAATATAGTAAATCATAAAGAAAAAGGTTTCCTCCATTCAGGTGGGGCCTCAGATTAGAATGCCCTGACCTTTTCTGATAGAAAGGTAACAGAGAAATTATTAGAATATTTACTTCCTGGGGTGAAGCAGGAAAGATAATTTTCAGGATGCCGCTAGACAAGTACACTTTGAAATCAATTTAAGGTTGCTCCTCACCTTTCCCAAGAATACAGCTTTCCTTGAAAAACTTTCTGACCTCAAAGCTATGATCATGATCCATGTGATCAATAGTGGAAATAAAAGTAGGTGGGAAAATGGCAGAACTCTTAACGATTCAAACTCTCCCTTTGACCAGCTACCAAAAATGAACACAAAAATGTAAGTGGGAAAAGAAATCCGAACACTGAGTTGGGACTTAAAAATTTGGGGACTTTATGAAAGGGAACATCAAGAAAGTGTTTTTACTCTTTATAGATAATGGATCCACAATACAATACTGGCAGGATTCCTATAGTAAATCATTTCTGTTCTAACCCCTAAATATGTCCACGGAGAAAATGGCTTCACATATCGTAATTTCTTCACATAACTGATCTCAGAAAAATACGAAAGGTGAAGGGATTTAATAGGACAATAAAGGCACATACTCTGTCATTTTGGTTGCATGCCTGAAAATAGAAATAGATTAAAAGTTCCCAGAAAAATTAAAAGTGAAAATGGCGTAGTCCCTCCCAAATGTTCCATTTGGGGAAATTGGCTTTTGGCAGTAGTGGAGAATGCAGATGCTAAAGAAACCAAACCCTGTCAATTCTACTTTACCTTCCCATCATCTCTAAAAATCTGCCCTTTTCTCTCCATCCGAACTGCTACAATGCTGATCCAAGCACTTATCCTATCCCACCTTGATAACTGCATCAGCCTCTTTGCTCGCTTCTCTGCCTCCTGTCTCTCCCCACTTCAGTCCATCCTTCGACACCGCTGCCCAGATATTTTCTTTGAAGCAAGTTCACCCCAGGTATCCCCACTCCTCAAAAACCACTAGTGGTTGCCCATCCACCTCCACATCAAACGGACACTCCTTACCATTCGCTTTAAAGCACTCAATCACTTTGCCCCCTCCTATCTTACCTTGCTGATTTCCTACTTCGCTCCTCTAAAGCCAAACTACTCATTGTACCTCGATCGCGTCTATCTCGCCACCGACCCCTTGCCCATGTCCTGCCTCCGGCCTGAAACTCCCTCCCTCTTCATATTTGACAGACGGTCATTTCAAAGCCACCTTCAAAGCCTTATTAAAATCGCATCTCCTCCAAGGGGCTTTCCCTGACTGTGCCCTCATTTCTGCTACTCCCTGTCCCTTCTACATTGTCTTTGCACTTGGATCTGTACCCTTTAGGCCGTTGATATTCACCCCACAGCATTTATGCACATACCTGTAATTTTCTTTTTAAATCACATGTCCTGAAACACAGGGACTGAAAACTCCTTGTGGACAGCTAACACGTCTACCAACTCAGTCATATTGCAAACTCCCAAGCGCTTAGTACAGCCATCCCACTCATTGCCCATCTTTGAATTTGCAAGAATATTATTTTAAAGGTACATTTTCCTAAGAAAATTTGCCAGCCTCACACTAAGTGCGTACCAAACGATGGCTTAGACGGTGCTGTGCAGACTGGACCGTGTTTTTCTATCTGCAAACCACCACATGTCCACGCCTGCCCCTTGCGCACCCTGGTATCGTATGAACACTAGCCCTGCAACACGTGGCCATGGTCTGAAGTTGGAGACGCTGCCTCGCCTTGCCCCGCGGGGCTGGACCCTAGATGGCTTAGTTAGCCTCGTAATGAACCCAGGCCTCAGCAGCCAAACCCTGAGCTATAGTGGAGGGGAAGGAGCCTGTGCCAAACCAGAAGAGCTCATTCCAGATGGCATTAGCTCCTGCCTCCGAGGTTGACCAAGGTGGGGTGCTTTGGCTGGGATCCGTCCTTCCAGAAGTCTTCCAGGACAATCGTCCTTCTACGGAAAGCTGCGCCCCGTTTGGCGGGACCCCTATCACAACACCGCACCCCCTGAAACAGCGGGGCCTACTGGATACAGCCTGGGCCTGGGAATCAGAAGGACCTGGGTTCGAATCCCGGTCTGCTGTGGGACCTTGGGCAAGTCGCTTCACTTGCCCGTGCCTCTGTTACCACATCTGTAAAATGGGGATGAAGACTGTGAGCCTCACGTGGGACGTGGACTGCGTCCAACCCGATTAGGTTCTATCTACCCCAGCGCTTAACAAATACCGTTAAAATAACCAACAACAAAAATCCCTCAAACCAGCAGTCCCGCGATCAAACCCAGGCTGATCCAGCCAGTTTTGTGTCCGTCCCCTCTGCCCTCCCAATCCAGACCCATAGGCTCTAGGCTCGGACAAGGCTTTCTTTCAGACTTTTTAAGCTTTCTTTCAAGACTTTTTAAACCACCCTGCAACCCCACATCCCATTCCCACCCTGCTTTGGGGACCTCAAGACAGAGTCCTGGCAGGTTGGTGACCTGTGGTGTCAGATGTCACCAATGCCATTAGGATACCTGTAGAATTTGGGAAGTTTCTCACTCTACCTGTAAGTTTGCCTCGTGGCCACTAGCCAATATATGTGGAAGTCCCCTAGCACAAAGATGGAAGCTCAAAGAAAGCCCACTGATAAGGTGGAGGGGGGATCATTTGCAGGCCAAGAAGACCATAACGTGGTACTTCGGGACAGGATTAAAAACATTCATATGTAACGTGACCAGACGTTGCGGCTCAGGTGGGGGCATCATGATTTGGTGGGGGGGGTGTCCATCCCAACATCCTCAAGGCCTCCGCAGGGCCCACTAAAGTCCTGCTTTGCACTTGGAAGTGCTAGGAAGGCGGTCTGACAATTGCATTGGCCTCACAGTCCGGTAGCATTTGTCTAGTGCTAAGATCATATTGGGAAGTTTTATGTTCAATACTTTTATTTTCAGCTTTCAGCCTCCCTCCGCCTAGGCCCTGCCACCAGTTTCCCCAGCTCAGGAGCAGCAGGTCCCATGTTCGGAGGGGCCTGGGCGGGGAAATGAAAAGACTCCAGAGCAAGTTGGGGGGGAGAGGGGGGAAGAAGAGGGGCAGCCAGGGGCTGCTCCAGGGATAGACTCTGAAAAGAACCTTTTTTTTTTGTCATTGTGATGACAATTCGTTATGTGATTTAACTAACTTACATACCATACATAACTTTCTGGGGGTCCTGGAGGGCCATGGTAACCAGCCAGGAGGAAGAAAGGTGCCCAGTAGGTTCCCCTCGCCTCACCTCCTCCTTTTCTGAGCAAGCTTCAGGTGGAAAGGGGCAGATTTTTACTACTTGATATTTTGGGACTTGCAGTCCCAAGAATGTCTGGGCATACTCTGTGTAGAGTCGGAACAATTTGGATGACCGGTAGACTATCGGCATACTCAGGACCTGAAACGTTTCTGAAGGATGGTGAGGCTTTGTGCCCCAACACCACGGGCAGTCACTACTACCTTCGTTCAACACTAAGGGCAGCAGGGATATGTACGTTACATGGGAGGGATCAAAATGGAGTTGTTAATGCACCAAAAAAACCCCAGATGTTTGAAAATTGGCACTTGTCCTATGATTAAGAAACCCTTTGATATTTCTCCGGAAACTGGATTTTCTGATCAGATTAACTCTGCATGGGGTGGCAGAGCTAAATATAACAAGGCATTCAACATTCCCTTTCCCTTTTTCCTTCCACCCAAACATGAATTCACCCAAGCTGATACATCAGTTTTGAGAATGTGATATAAATTAATCATGATCAATGCCAGAATAATAGTGTTTTCAATTCTTTCTTACCTAAAATGCCCAGAAGTAAGAGCTGTTGTTCCTGAACTTCACAAGCTTTCGGTCCGGCTTTTCTGAACATTGTAACTTTTAATCAAATCCATCACTAGTCATAATAAAACAAATGACCCCAGCTCCATCTAACTAAAAAACCTGTCGATGTTAGCTGGAGAAACCACAGCGCGACCTGAGGACATTTCAATCACTTGTTTTTCCCCCCGAAGGTCTGATTTCAAGATCCAGAAACTCAATGCGCTCTCATTTTTCTCTGGGCAACCAACTGAAACTTGTGTTTAGGAGCTATAAATAAACATTTGGGAAGAGGTGTTCAGATTCAACCTTTACTCTTGACACAAATAATTCTAAAGACAGATTTTGTTTCCAAGAAAATACCCTGACTCTAGGCCAAATTTCCAGGTTAAAGGTTGTCTGGGATTAACAAGACAAATTCCAAATTTAGTATGTGGAAAGTTTAAAGGAGAAACTGTCAGCTGTGGAAGATGACTAAAAAGGTGAGAGATTTGTTTTCCTAGCAAGAAATCTGATGCAAACTGTTTAAACCCTTTAGTTAGAATGCTCTAATCAAAGCAGATAATTACAGTCCTCAGTCCAACTCAGTCCAACTATCTTTTGGACAAGTCTTTGTTCCTGCACAAAACAGACTGACAAAACCTTTCACATCTTGACCATAAAACCAATCCAAAGAAACGGTCAAGGTTAAAAACTAACAAAACCCAATCACTTCCCATTAATCCCTTCTGACATTTATCTTTACCCTATTCATTCATTCGATCGTATTTACTGAGCGCTTACTGTGTGCAGAGCACTGTACTAAGCGCTTGGAAAGTACAAGCTGGCAACATATAGAGACGGTCCCTACCCAACAACGGGCTCACAGTCCCTACCCAAGCAAACCCATACACGCTATTTATCCTGTCCAATAGAACCCCAAATCTTGGATATGCTATATATTCAACACCATCATCATCATCATCAATTGCATTTATTGAGCGCTTACTGTGTGCAGAGCACTGTACTAAGTGCTTGGGAAGTCCAAGTTGGCAACATATAGAGACAGTCCCTACCCAACAGTGGGCTCACAGTCTAAAAGGGGGAGACAGAGAACAAAACCAAACATACTAACAAAATAAAATAAATAGAATAGATATATCAGCATGTTACCCCGTTCTAATAA
Source organism: Tachyglossus aculeatus (assembly GCF_015852505.1). Lineage (NCBI taxonomy): Eukaryota > Metazoa > Chordata > Mammalia > Monotremata > Tachyglossidae > Tachyglossus > Tachyglossus aculeatus. Next base: position 14,817,453 of record NC_052084.1, on the reverse strand, counting down.
CGGAGCTTCAGACTAGGTTATTGCTAAGAAATCTTCAAGGCCTGGTGGGGCGGGAGGAAGGCTGGCGGGGGTGTAGGAATACAAGTAATAATGATATCAGGGGTATTTGCTAAACATTAACGAGTGCCCTAAGTGCTGGTGTAGATATAAGATCAAGCGCTTAGTACAGTGCTCTGCACACAGTAAGCGCTCAATAAATACGATTGATGATGATCATCAGATCCCACAGGGGGGTTCACAGTCTAGAAGGAGAATGGGTATTGAATCCCCATTAAGCAGAGGAGGGAACTGAGGCACAGAGAAGTGAAGTGCTTTGCCCAAGGTCACCCAGCAGACACGTGGCAGAGCACGGATTAGAACCCAGGTCCGGGGCCCTTTCCACTAGGTACGTTTGTCGAGCTCCTCGATTGCTAATGCATGTGAAAGGCAAGGTCAAAATCCACTAGTCTGTAAGCTCGCTGTGGGCAGGGCAGCCTGCCAACTCTGTTGCACTGACCTCCCCCAAATACAGGGAGAAGCAGAGAGGCAGCATGGCCTAGTGGAAAGAGTGGGAGTCAGAGGACCTGGGTTCTAATCCCAGCTCTGCCACGCATCTGCTGTGTGATCTGGGGCAAATCGCTTCACTTCTCTGTGCCTCCGTTCCCTCATCTGTAAAATGGGCATTAAGAGTTCGAGCCCAAGGTAGGAGAGAGGCTGTGTCCAACCGGATGATCTTGTATCTCCCCCAGTGCTTAGTGCAGTGCCTGACACATAGTAAGCTCTTAAGAAGTACCACATCATTAAGAGAAGTGGCGTGGCTCAGTGGAACGAGCCCGGTCTTGGGAGTCAGAGGTCATGGGTTCTAATCGTTGTCATCTGAGTGACTCTGGGCAAGTCCCTTATCTTCTCTGTGCCTCAGTTCCCTCAAATGTAAAATGGGGATTAAGACTGTGAGCTCCATGTGGGACAACCTGATTACCTCGTAACCCCCCAGCGCTTGGTACATAGTACGCGCTTAACAAATGCCATCAAGCGTGGCTCAGTGGAAAGAGCCTGGGCTTTGGAGTCAGAGGTCATGTGGTCAAATCCCGGCTCCCCCACTTGTCGGCTGTGTGACTTTGGGCAAGTCACTTCACTTCTCTGCGCCTCAGTGACCTCATCTGGAAAATGGGGATGAAGACTGTGAGCCCCCCGTGGGACAACCTGATCACCTTGGAACCTCCCCAGCGCTTAGAACAGTGCTTTGCACATAGTAAGTGCTTAATAAATGCCATTATTATTATTATTATTCTCTGCGCCTCAGTGACCTCATCTGGAAAATGAGGATGAAGACTGTGAGCCCCCCCATGGGCCAACCTGATCACCTTGGAACCTCCCCAGCGCTTAGAACAGTGCTTTGCACATAGTAAGTGCTTAATAAATGCCATTATTATTATTATTACTATTATTCTCTGCGCCTCAGCGACCTATCTGGAAAATGGGGATGAAGATGTGAGCCCCACCGTGGGACAACCTGATCACCTTGGAACCTCCCCAGCGCTTAGAATAGTGCTTTGCACAAAGTAAGTGCTTAATAAATGCCATTATCATTGTTATTATTATTATTCTCTGCACCTCAGTGACCTCATCTAGAAAATGGGGGTGAAGACTGTGAGCCCCCCCGTGGGCCAACCTGATCACCTTGGAACCTCCCCAGCGCTTAGAACAGTGCTTTGCGCATAGTAAGCGCTTAGTACAGTGCTCTGCACACAGTAAGCGCTCAATAAATACGATTGACTGATTAACAGATTAACAAATGCTAACATTATTACTCCTACTAGAAGGCAGGAGGGGTTGGCACCTCAGCGCCTTCGGCCCTCGGGGTTGACAGGGCGCAGCAACTGTTCAGTTGAGAGCAGTGTGGCCCAGTGGAAAGAGCGCGGGCTTTGGAGTCAGAGGTCATGGGTTCAAATCCCGGCTCCGCCAATCGTCAGCTGTGTGACTTTGGGCAAGTCACTTCACTTCTCTGTGGCTCAGTTACCTCATCTGCAAAATGGGGATGAAGACTGTGAGCCCCCAGTGGGACAACCCGATCACCTTTTATGAGAAGCAGCCTGGCTCAGTGGAAAGAGCCCGGGCTTTGGAGTCAGAGGACATGAGTTCAAATCCCGGCTCCGCCAACTGTCAGCTAGGTGACTTTGGGCAAATCACTTCACTTCTCTGCGCCTCAGTGACCTCATCTGTAAAATGGGGATGAAGACTGTGAGCCCCCACCGTGGTACAACCTGATCACCTTGGAACCTCCCCAGCAATTAGAACAGTGCTTTGCACATAGTAAGTGCTTAATAAATGCCATTATTATTATTCTCTGTGCCTCAGTGACCTCATCTGGAAAATGGGGATAAAGACTGTGAGCCCCTCCCGTGGGACAACCTGATCACCTTGGAACCTCCCTAAGCGCTTAGAACAGTGCTTTGCACATAGTAAGTGCTTAATAAATGCTATCATGATTATTATTATTATTATCTGCGCCTCAGTGACCTCATCAGGAAAATGGGGATGAAGACTGTGAGCCCCCACCATGGGACAACCCGATCACCTTGGAACCTCCCCAGCGCTTAGAACAGTGCTTGGCACGTATTAAGCGCTTAATAAATGCTATCATTATTATTATTATTATTCAGTACAGCGCTCATCACACAGTAAACCTCCCAATAAACAGGATCGATCGATCGATGGATGAGGGAGTGAGTGAACGACTGGGCAATGAATGAGTGAATGATGGAGTGAGTGAATGAATGGGCAATAAATGAGTGAATGATGAGTGAATTCTCCCCCTTTTAGACTGTGAGCCCACTGTTGGGTAGGGACTGTCTTTAGATGTTGCCAACTTGTACTTCCCAAGCGCTTAGTACAGTGCTCTGCACACAGTAAGCGCTCAATAAATACGATTGATGATGATGACTGTCTCTCTATGTTGCCAACTTGTACTTCCCAAGCGCTTAGTCCAGTGCTCTGCACACAGTAAGCGCTCAATAAATACGATTGATGATGATGATGACTGTCTCTCTATGTTGCCAATTTGTACTTCCCAAGCGCTTAGTCCAGTGCTCTGCACATAGTAAGTGCTCAATAAATACGATTGATGATGAGGTATATATGCTTGTACATATTTATTACTCTATTTATTTATTTATTTATTTTACTTGTACCTATCTATTCCATTTATTTTATTTTGTTAGTATGTGTGGTTTTATTGTCTGTCTCCCCCTTTTAGACTGTGAGCCCGCTGTTGGGTAGGGACTGTCTCTAGATGTTGCCAACTTGTACTTCCCAAGCGCTTAGTCCAGTGCTCTGCACACAGTAAGCGCTCAATAAATACGATTGATGATGATGACTGTCTCTCTATGTTGCCAACTTGTACTTCCCAAGCGCTTAGTCCAGTGCTCTGCACACAGTAAGCGCTCAATAAATACGATTGATGATGATGATGACTGTCTCTCTATGTTGCCAATTTGTACTTCCCAAGCGCTTAGTCCAGTGCTCTGCACATAGTAAGTGCTCAATAAATACGATTGATGATGAGGTATATATGCTTGTACATATTTATTACTCTATTTATTTATTTATTTATTTTACTTGTACCTATCTATTCCATTTATTTTATTTTGTTAGTATGTGTGGTTTTATTGTCTGTCTCCCCCTTTTAGACTGTGAGCCCGCTGTTGGGTAGGGACTGTCTCTAGATGTTGCCAACTTGTACTTCCCAAGCGCTTAGTCCAGTGCTCTGCACACAGTAAGCGCTCAATAAATACGATTGATGATGATGACTGTCTCTCTATGTTGCCAACTTGTACTTCCCAAGCGCTTAGTCCAGTGCTCTGCACACAGTAAGCGCTCAATAAATACGATTGATGATGATGATGACTGTCTCTCTATGTTGCCAATTTGTACTTCCCAAGCGCTTAGTCCAGTGCTCCGCACATAGTAAGCGCTCAATAAATACGATTGATGATGATGTATATATGTTTGTACATATTTATTACTCTATTTATTTTAGTTGTACATATCTATTCTATTTATTTTCTTTTGTTAGTATGTTTGGTTTTGTTCTCCGTCTCCCCCTTTTAGACTGTGAGCCCGCTGTTGGGTAGGGACTGTCTCTAGATGGGTAGGGACTCTCTCTAGATGTTGCCAATTTGTACTTCCCAAGCGCTTAGTCCAGTGCTCTGCACACAGTAAGCGCTCAATAAATACGATTGATGATGATGATGACTGTCTCTATATGTTGCCAATTTGTACTTCCCAAGCGCTTAGTCCAGTGCTCTGCACATAGTAAGCGCTCAATAAATACGATTGATGATGATGACTGTCTATGTTGCCAATTTGGACTTCCCAAGCGCTTAGTCCAGTGCTCCGCACACAGTAAGCGCTCAATAAATACGATTGATGATGATGATCGATGGATGAGGGAGTGAGTGAACGACTGGGCAATGAATGAGTGAATGATGGAGTGAGTGAATGAATGGGCAATAAATGAGTGAATGATGAGTGAATTCTCCCCCTTTTAGACTGTGAGCCCACTGTTGGGTAGGGACTGTCTCTAGATGTTGCCACCTTGGACTTCCCAAGCGCTTAGTCCAGTGCTCTGCACACAGTAAGCGCTCAATAAATACGATTGATGATGATGATGTCTCTCTATGTTGCCAACTTGTACTTCCCAAGTGCTTAGTCCAGTGCTCTGCACACAGTAAGCGCTCAATAAATACGATTGATGATGATGATGACTGTCTCTATATGTTGCCAACTTGTACTTCCCAAGTGCTTAGTCCAGTGCTCTTCACACAGTAAGCGCTCAATAAATACGATTGATGATGATGATGATGTCTCTATATGTTGCCAATTTGTACTTCCCAAGCGCTTAGTCCAGTGCTCTGCACATAGTAAGCGCTCAATAAATACGATTGATGATGATGACTGTCTCTATATGTTGCCAACTTGTACTTCCCAAGCGCTTAGTCCAGTGCTCTGCACACAGTAAGCGCTCAATAAATACGATTGATGATGATGACTGTCTCTCTATGTTGCCAATTTTGACTTCCCAAGCGCTTAGTCCAGTGCTCAGCACATAGTAAGCGCTCAATAAATTCGATTGATGATGATGCTGATGCTAGGCCTCGCTGAGGGAACGTTCGCGCACGCGCGCCCCCCCCCCCCCCGCCGCGGCGCGCGCCTGAGGCGAGGCGCCTCGCGGGCGTGCGCATGCGCGCTCCATCCCGCGGGCTGAGGCGGCCGGACGCGGGGGGCTGTTCCTCGCGCCCACCCTCCCTCCCTCCTTCCTCAACCAGTCCTGTCAGCGGGAAAAAGGGGGGGGGGGGGAAGGGCCGGCGAGTCCCACCCTCCTCCTCCTCCTCCTCAACAAACCCACACGGGCAGCCCGCGACTCACCCCATAGTCCCGGCTCTACGTCCTGCCCCTTTAAGAAAGAGAAAGAGGAGAGCGTGGGGGGGGGGGGGGACACGTCCTCGTCCAATCCGCTCCTCGCTCCTGCGGCGCCCCCGCGAGGGCGGGCCAATCGGAGGGCGCGTTGGTGGGAGGTGCCGCGCGCGTGCGCGCGGAAGACGGAGGAGAAGGAGGAGGAGGAGAAAGATGGCGGCGGGTCCTGTCAGCGGCGCGGCGCCCGAGCCGCTGAGGAAGCGGGAGCAGAGCGACGCGTTCCTCGCCGCCTTCGGACGGGAGCGGGCGGCCGTGGAGCGGCTCCTGCAGCGGGAGGGGGAGGACGAGGAGGGAGGCCCGGTTTCCCCTCAGGGCCTGTCCGAGGCGTCGTCCCGCCTGCAGGGCCTGCGGAAGATGCTCACCGACGCCGTCCTCTTCCTCCCGGCCTACGACGTCCGGCAGGGCCAGGAGTCGCTGCAGCGGCTGCAGGAGGCCCTGGCCCGGCGCCGCCGGGAGCTGCAGCCCCCGAAGCGCTTCGCCTTCAAGGCCCGGAGGAAGGAGGGGGCTCCGGTCCCGGAGCCGGTCCCCGACAAGGGGGTCGCCCCCGCCGAGCGGCCCCAGCCCGCCCCGGCCCCCGGTTTCAGCGACCGGCACGGGGAGGTGCTGGAGCGGTCGGCGCCCGAGCTGCGGCAGCGGGACGTGCTGCTCAGCGACCTCACCGACTGCACCGTCAGGTTGCGGGGCAACCCCAACACCCTGCGGCTGGCCCGGGCCCGCCGCTGCACCGTCCTCTGCGGGCCCGTGACCACCTCCGTGGTCCTGGAGGGCTGCGCCGACTGCCTCCTGGCCGTGGCCTGCCAGCAGCTCCGCGCCCACGACACCCGCGACACCCGCGTGTACCTGCAGGTGACCAGCCGGGCCGTCGTCGAGGACTGCAGCGGGCTGCGCCTGGCCCCCTACGCCTGGACCTACCCGGGCCTGGACGACGACTTCGCCGGCTCCGGCCTCGACAGGGACGCGAACAACTGGACGCAGGTGGACGACTTCAACTGGCTGGTCCAGGGGGAGCCCTCGCCCAACTGGAGCGTCCTGCCCGAAGACGAGAGGATCACCCAGTGGAACTGAGCGTCCCGCCGCCGTGGGGCCGAAAGAAGCTCCGTCCAGTCGCCGCTTCATTTGCCTTTTCTAACAACCCCTCGCCGCCCCTGTCCGCCGCCGTGGGGCCGAAAGAAGCTCCGTCCAGTCCCGTCCCTCTAACGGTCGCCGCTTCATTGGCCTTTTCTAACAACTCTCCGCCGCCGTGGGGCCGAAAGAAGCTCCATCCAGTCCAGTCCCGTCCCTCTAACGGTCGCCGCTTCATCTGCCTTTTCTAACAACCCCTCGCCGCCCCTTTCCACCGCCGTGGGGCCGAAAGAAGCTCCATCCCATCCCTGTAACGGTCGCCACTTCATTTGCCTTTTCTAACAACCCCTCGCCGCCCCTTTCCGCCGCCGTGGGGCCGAAAGAAGCTCCGTCCAGTCCGGTCCCGTCCCTCTAACATTCACCGCTTCATTTGCCTTTTCTAACAACCCCTCGCCGCCCCTTTCCACCGCCGTGGGGCCGAAAGAAGCTCCGTCCAGTCCCGTCCAACGGTCGCCGCTTCATTTGCCTTTTCTAACAACCCCTCGCCGCCCTTTTCCACCGCCGTGGGGCCAAAAGAAGCTCCGTCCCGTCCCTCTAACGGTCGCCGCTTCATTTACCTTTTCTAACAACCCCTCGCCGCCCCTGTCCGCCACCGTGGGGCTGAAAGAAGCTCCGTCCAGTCCAGTCCCGTCCCTCTAACGGTCGCCGCTTCATTTGCGTTTTCTAACAACCCCTCGCCGCCCCTTTCCGCCGCCGTGGGGCCGAAAGAAGCTCCGTCCCATCCCTGTAACGGTCGCCGCTTCATTTGCCTTTTCTAACAACCCCTCGCCGCCCCTTTCCGCCGCCGTGGGGCCGAAAGAAGCTCCGTCCAGTCCCCATCCCGTCCCTCTAACTGTCGCCGCTTCATTTGCCTTTTCTAACAACCCCTCGCCGCCCCTGTCCGCCTCCGTGGGGCCGAAAGAAGCTCCGTCCTGTCCCGTCCCTCTAACGGTCACCACTTCATTTGCCTTTTCTAACAACCCCTCGCCACCCCTTTCTGCCGCCGTGGGGCCGAAAGAAGCCCCGTCCCATCCCGTCCCTCTAACGGTCGCCGCTTCGTTTGCCTTTTGTAACAACCCCTCGGACGGGACGCGGTCTCGCTCCCGGGGACGCCGTGTCTGCGCCCACCGTGAAACCGAAACGACTGGGCGTGAAGAACGACGCTCCTCCCGCCCAATAGAAGACTTTTAACATAATCTCCTCTTCCCAAACGGGTGCTTCCTGTTCACATCCCAACCATTAGTAATAAACGCTCCGGCGGTTGAGTTAAACACAATTTCCCGCTTCCTTTCGTCTTGTCGAAGCTCAGAATAGCGCAATTGAGTTAACACGGTTTCCCGCCTCCTTTTGTCGAAGCTCAGAATAGCGCAACCGAGTTAACACAGTTTCCCGCTTCCTTTCGTCTTGTCGGAGCTCAGAGTAGGGCTGTGTTCAGGGCTGATGTTGTACGACCCCTCTGCTCTTCAAGGTGTAAGACGGGCGATGAAGCCAACGTAATGAGAAATCACAGGTGTAAAACTTGTAGGAATGTCGGCTCAACAAAAGACCAAGACCTTACATCGTCTCTTCGGAGAGACGACCGAAACTGTAGTGGCCCGTGCACCCCCGCCCTCAGCCACTGATCCCCGGGAAGCAGATCCTGGACAGGAATCGGTGCTCGTGTCGTACAACAGTCTTTCGAATTGGGGTGGGAGAGGTAATATCGTCAATCGTGACTTGGAGCAACGGGCAGGGTTGAGATGGTTTATTCGGCTCCTAGTTGGCCGCTACCACCGCTAAATACCTCTTTGGAATTTTTGCAAGTTTGGGAACCATTCAGGACTTCCTCACACACGTGATTCTACTAGGGCTATCCAGGCCCTCGATTTGAGAATTGATAACGACTTCTGGATTTCTCAGAGAAATTCAGTAGGCGGCATGAGGGGAAGAGGTGGTTGGGGTTCTCTCTGCCTAAGTGTTCTGGGGGGAGGTGGGGGAGAAAAGATAGACTTGGTAAATACGAGTGATGGAGAGAATATGGGTCCAGAGTTTTATGGCGTGGGGGGAAGGGGCGGGGGAGGAGGAAGCGATTAGGAAGGATGCCTTGGATTTTATGGCTACTGAGGAAGTAACTTTCTCTGGGGAGATCTCTGGCCTCAGGAGGACCAAGGATAAAAATTGCGGTATTTAAGCACCTACTATAGGCCAACCGCTGTACTAAGCACTGGGGTGTTTACAAGACAATCAGGTTCCACATGGGGCTCACTGTTAAGAATGCCTGGGAACTCAAACTGTTTTTCTACCAGGAATGCTGACAGCAACAGTTGAGGCCATTGTCTTGAGAATAATAATCGCTATTACGGTACTGGTTAAACGCTTAAGCGCTGTTCTAAGCGCTAGGGGAGTTACAGGTTAGGTTGGACACAGTCCCTGTCCCACCTAGGGCTCACGCTCTTAATCCCCATTTTACAGAGGTAACCGAGGACCGGTGACATTATCTGCCCAAGGTCACGCAGCAGACGTATGGCGCAGCCGGGAGTAGAACCCGTGACCTTTTGTGATGTCTGATGTGCGGGGTTTGAACCTTTCAGGAACAGTGAGTACAGACGAACTCTTAACAACTCTCTCCTGTCAGACTTTTTAAAAAGGCTTTTCAGATAAAAATAGAAGACATGAAGGTGCTGTCAATAGTGTCTTCCGGATCTGTTCCCCAAGTCAAGGCTGGCGGACCACTCAGTGTCCTCCCCGTCTTCATTTTTCATTCGTTCATTCAATCATATTGATTGAGTGCTTACTGTGTGCAGAGCACTGTACTAAGCGCTTGGGAAGGACAAGTCGGCAACATATTCGTTTCTTATTGATTATATTACACATAATATATTATCTCATTATTAATATATTTATCACCACTTATTATTCATCCTGAATATATTCTATATTACTGTATATTATATATTGATTTCTTGTAATTTATGAATTTATTGGTTATTAATTAATCTTCTAGACTGTGAGCCCACTGTTGGGTAGGGACTGTCTCTATATGTTGCCAACTTGTACTTCCCAAGTACTTAGTACAGTGCTCTGCACACAGTAAGCGCTCAATAAATACGATTGAATGAATGAATGAATGAATGAATAGAGATGGTCCCTACCCAACAGCGGGCTCACAATCTAGAAGGGGGAGACAGACAGCAAAACAAAACATTTTTGTTTGAAGTGTTTGAAAGCATTTCAGAAATGGTTCTGAAATTACATCTGCTCCAGGAGGCCTTCCTTCGTTAATCTCTCCTCTCCACACTCTATATCTTCTCATACTGCCCCAACAGCACTTCCACGTCGCCTAAGTACTTGGCTATTCACCAGGTTCTCCTCTTGACCAGGACTAGCTACTAATCTTAGCACAGTCTGCCATTCTCCATCGTCCCCAAGGTACCTGGTACTACAGCAGAGAGCTGTAGTATAACTTAATAGTAATTATGGTATTTGTTAAGCACTTACTGTGTGTCAAGCGCTGTTCTAAGCGCTGGGGTACATAACAAGGTCATCAGATTTTCCCACGTGGGGCTCACCGTCTTAATCCCTATTTTACAGATGAGGTATAGCGGCACAGAGAAGTTAAGTGACTTGCCCAAAGTCACACAGCAGGCCTGTGGTGGAGCTGGGATTAGAACCCACGTTCTTCGACTCCCAGGCCTGGGCTCTGGCCACTAACTAGGCTGTGCTATTTCACGACCAAGCCGCCCTCAGCTCCTTCCCAAGCAGCTAAACCCGAGGATGAACTCTAGGGTGAGGGGTGAAGTCACCAGCAGGAAGGGAAAGGTCCAGGAAGGTGATGGAAAATGCTATCCGTCGCCATCGGGATTTGATGTCCTGAACTCTTTCCCCGTCCCCACGTTGGGTTAACTAAGTTCCCTGAAGCTTTGGGCTCTCTCGATTTTGCTTCCCCCACGGTTCCTTGTGAACACGACAAAATCGTCAACCAGTAAGATGTCGGGGGGGGGGGGAATTATACCTGCAGCCCACCCCGCCGGTGGGGCTTTCTCTAATGGGATGAGGCAGATTAGAGGCATTAGGGTGACGTCTTGTGGATCCCGCTTTAATAATGTGCAAGGTCGGGAATGTTTCTCCTGCTCAGTGAGGAGGTCCGGCCGGTGGCCGGCACTGTTGTTTACTGGCCATCGGGGCCTGCGCTCTTCACTGGCGGGGGCAGAGGGGCCCCAGGGATCAGCATGGAAGGCCCAAAGGACGGTTCAGGTCAGCCGGGCCCAAGAGGCATCTTCCTAAAGGCCTGATTTGGTTGCTAGGAACATCGAGTCCGTCTGAGGGGAGGAGACTGACCCGTGAGTCTTCTGGACCCTCCAACCACCAGGATGGCGTTAATGAAAGTCACGTTTGATCACAAAAAGCGGGTCAAATTAGCCCAGGGGCTTTGGCTCATGAACTGGTTTTCAGTGATCGCGGGGATCGTCATCTTCAGCTTAGGACTCTTCCTCAAGATCGAACTCAGGAAGAGAAGCGAGGTGATGAACAACTCCGAAAGCCACTTTGTGCCCAATTCCTTGATCCTGGTGGGGACCCTGGGCTGCGTCTTCAACGCCCTGGCGGGAAAAATCTGCTACGACTCCCTCGACCCAGCCAAGTACGGCAGATGGAGACCGTGGCTGAGACCCTACCTGGCCGTCTGTTTCCTGTTCAACGTCTTCGTCTTCCTGGCGGCCCTCTTCTGCTTCCTCACGAGGGGCTCCCTGGAGGACACCTTGGCCCACGGGCTCAAGAGCGGGATGAAATACTACCGAGACACCGACACGCCGGGCCGCTGCTTCATGAAGAAGACCATCGACATGCTGCAGATCGAGTTCAGGTGCTGTGGGAACAACGGCTTCCGAGACTGGTTTGAGATCCAGTGGATCAGCAACAGATACCTGGATTTCGGCTCCAAAGAAGTGAAAGAGTAAGTCGTAGGGTGGGGTGGGGGTCGGAATGTGGGCATCCGGTGGGCGCATTCGTCTTGGGAAATGAGAAGGGATGGGTGGGGTGGAGGGGATCCCCCAAAATACAACTCCCCTTCCCCTGGTGGGGCGCGAAGGGGAGGTGGAGGGGAGAAGGGAGGGAAGCGATTTCTTAAGGATTTCGTAATATCTTACCACTCCATCACTCCAGATTGGTTTTGCTCCGAAAAACGTTGAAGGGAGCCCCCACCTCACCTAAACTTCCACCCTCCTTTTTCCTTTTATAAAGTTTGCTGTGTTTTCAATCGGGAAAGCCCCTTCTTTGCTCCTCTTTAAATCTTCAAAACATTACTAAGGTCACAGCTCCTCCAAGAGACCTTCCCCTATTAGGCCCCCTTTCCCTTTCTGCGTCAATCTGTGCACTTCCATCTGCGACCCGTGGACATTTGATATTCCCCCCCAACCCCTCAGCACTTGTGTACGTATCTTTAAATTATATATTATAAATGACTTAATAATAATGGCATTTGTTAAGTGCTTACTATGTGCCAGGCACTGTTCTTATTCATATTAATGTCTGTCTCCCCCTCTAGACTGTAAGCTCTTTATGGGCGGGGAACGTATCTGCTAATTCTGATGAACTGTCCCAAGTGCTTAGTGCAGTGCCCTGCACACAGTAAGTGCTCAGTAAATACAACTGATTGATCTTAAAAGCTCAGGGTGACTGCGCTGTCCCTGAGGTACGATCTGCGTCACAACTCCAAGTTCCTAAAGGGTTTAAAACGCCTTTGATTTCTTCTCGGAGTTTTCCAATCCAAGTGTCTGCTTGAAGCCAATCCCTAGCCTCCACTTTTATACTCTGAGCTCCATGAGGGAGAAGGACCATGTTTCATTTCCACCTTTGTATTTTCTCCCAGCGCTTAGTACAGTGCTCTGAACACAGTAAGCACTTAATAGATACTATTACTATTCTGGTTTTTCTTTCCCTCGCCCATTACTTTTATTTCCTTGAGAGTTTTCTGAGCAATCACATCCACCACCCTCTCCGTTGCCTGTGTAACTGATTGTTGGGTGGCCTGGGTATTACAGCCCTGTATCGTTTTGTGCTGGTAGGGAATCCACACACAGCCGCTGGTTACAGCAGAAGGGAGGAGTAAAGAACAGGTAACGGCTCTGCTCAGTTGGACTCTGCCCAGTCGCAGCCTTGAAAATTAATCTGCCCCCCACCAATAAAGAAAATTCCCGTTGAAGGTCATTGCTCAGGGTTTTATTCTTTCCTCTGTGTACTCTGCGGGGATTACTGGCTTAAAGCCCTGGGTCTGGGGAAGGACTGAAATCTCTATCCTTCGTGGCCCCAGTGCTTAGGGACTGTTACCTGCAGTGTTTCACATTGTTTTGCCGTCATTCAGGGCCATAGCCCTGCTTTGTGGGGAGATGAAGGTAGATGGTCTGTTCATTTATCCTGTGCAGGTTTATAAGCCACACCCCTTTCAGCTTTCCTCTTTTCCTTTCCTTGATTGACTCGATTCGCAGCCGACTACGTGTCTGGGACTAATCGGGGTCAGGGAGAGCTTGGAAAACAGAAAAACCTATAGTGTAGCCCATCCTCATCCACCCTACCCTCCCAGCATTTCCCCCTCTCTTCCCTGACCCTGCCCACCCTGGGGGAGGGATTGATGAGTGGGGAAAGCGCTGAAGAGTCTGGGGGAGTCGGGGGAGAGGACCCTAGATAATCCACATGCAAGTCCTGAATAATTGAGAGGTGGCTGGGCTGGTTACATGTGTGGGATTTCAAGACCCCTGGGCTTTCCCCTGAGATCAGAGCAGAGTTCAGCGTGATGCCACGCTGACCTCTGCCTTGGCAGGGTTTACTTTGATTACTGAGCAGTCCCCCTCAGCTTACCTCTGAACCCCGAAGAGCGTTCAGCACAAGATCCAGGACTGCTCAGCACCACCAGGCAGGGATCTGAGCGGCCTGAGGATTGAAGATTGAAGGGTTCCCTCACCCTTCTGCTCTCCAGTTTTGGCCCATCACCCTCCTGGAAGCCCCACCCTTGGAACAGAGGCAGAGACAGGATGGAAAAATCTAAGTGCACCTAAGCAGCAGCTGGGTCGGGGTGGGGAGGTGAATTAAGCTCATGGATACAGTGAGGTTTTGGATGCCTCAGGAAACTCAATGGCCCCATTCTGGGACCTTCCCCCCGCCTGAGAAGGGAAAGCTGTGTCTTACTTAGAGACCTCCTGTGAACTTCATCACCTATCCCATCGTGACCTTCCATGAATGAGGAGGAGGATATACGAATATGGATCGATGTGTTTATATCCCGTTGTATTCCCTGCATTTCCCCTTGGATTATGTTTAAGGCTGATCAAAATTGTGGTATTTAAGTGCTTGCTTTCTGTCGAGCACTGTTCTAAGCACTGGGGAAGAACAAGAAAATCAGGTCAGGCGCAGTCCCTGTCCCACGCAGGGCTCGTGATCTAACTAGGAGGGAGAACAGGAATTGAATCCCCATTTTACAGATGAGGTAACTGAGGCATGTTAAGTACCCAAGGTCACACAGCAGGCACGTGGCAGAACGGGGATTAGAACCCAGGTCCTCTGGCTCGCAGATCCGTGCTCTTTCCAACTTGGCCACGCGGCTCCTGATCTCAGCCAGGGCTGCTCCGTACTCTTAAATTTTCACTCTGGAAGATGGGGGACACAGGTGTTAGTTGCTGGAGAGGTGAAACACAAACTCGAAGGCCTGGAGAACCTTGCTTAAAAGACTCTGAGTTGTTTATAGTGACTTTGCTTTAAAAATCCTTTCTTTTTTAAAAAAAAAACATGCACAGAAGCAACACATCTGAAACCAATATCAACAAAAACCATTTTATATGGAGAGACACGCGAATCCTGGAGTGATGGGGGAGAGACCAAAACCTCGGTGGGCTTATTCTGCAGAGACTCCAGAAAAGGCAGATTTTGAATTTAGTTTGAAGGAGGGGAGGGATAGGATTTAGCATAGAAGGAGGATGGAGGAAGGGAGGGCATTGTAGATGTAGAGAACTGGGAGTGAGAAGGCTGAGGGGCAGCCCATGCGCCAGCTAGGGTGGAGAGCCCATTGTTTTGGCAGACGCAGATATCAAAGACTTGAAGGTTAGGGCAGAGGAGAGGGGATTTGTGGAAGTTAATAGAGCCTCCAAACCAGAGATCAGTCAATCAGTGGTATTTATTGAGTGCTTATAGTGTGCAGAGCAGTGCTTGGGAAAGTCAATAGAATACAAAGATGGGATCCCTGCCTGCAAGTACCCTATTTGTGCAAGCAGCAGTTGGGAGCCCTTTCAGGCTTCTGAAAAGTGACTTTTCCCCCCTGTTGTGGTCCAAAAAATCATCCCATTCATTCAGCTCAGTGCAGGGATTGCTCAGTGGTGGGGTCACAGCTCCACAGACAGATAGGGTCACGGAAGCTGGATTGTTGCTGCCTAAAGCCACTGTAACTCGAATGACTGGTACTCACCAGGCTACTGCTGCTACTGCTGTTGTCTGCAAAGCGCTGCTTGGGGCTTTCAGGGAAGGAGAAAACAGTCTGATGGCTGAATTTTATCTATCCCGGGAACCCCTTGTCTTTGTTTTACTAACCTGGATTTCAAGCGGAAACATGGGAATTTGTCCCTAGACTGTCAGCCTCCCAGAGTGGCATTGCCCCGTTCTATCTGGGACTCTCAGAAATGCCACGGGATATAAATAACGACCTCTCCAGGCCTAATGCGATCTCCCTGTCCGGCTTTAGTCTAAATTGGTGGCTTGTCCCAAATCCAGCATCAGCATAAGGGCAAAGCCCCTCAGGAAAACTACGCTGTCCTGGGACAGAGAAAGAAAATAAAAATAATATGGTGCTCCTTAAGCATGTAGTATGTGCCAAGCACTGTGCTAAGATCTGTACCAGAGAAGCACCGTGGCCTAGTGGATAGAGCCTTGGCCTGGAAATCAGAAGGACCGGGGTTCTAATCCCAACTCTGCCACTTGCCACCAGTATGACCTTGGGCAAGTCACTTCTCTGGACCTCAGTTACCTCATCTGGAAAATGGGGACAGAGACTTTGAGCCCGATGTGAGGCAGGGACTTGTGTCCAAAACAATCACCTTGTATCTACACCAGCGCTTAATACAGTGACTGGCACTTAGTAAGAGCTTAACAGATTACCACAGTCGCTGTTGTTATTACTATTATTACTGTTATCTGGGACGGATAATATAAAAGCAGACTGGACACAGCTGCCCCACCCAGGACTTGCAAAGTAGGAACGCAGCTGGGCGCTTTATTGAGCGCTTACTGTGTGCAGAGCACTGTACAGTCAGTCAATAATTCTGTTGAGACCCAGCACCAGACGGGGTTTGTGTTAGGGACAAATGTCCCCACCCAAAGGAAGTCCCCGTCTAAAGGTAAAGACAGAAAACCCATGTGGACATTCCCTATGTGTTCCTATGTCCACACAGATGCAAAAATGACAGGAATAAGCTGGAGGGAAGAAATGCTATTTGGCTGGAGAGTGGGTCGTGCACTTCCCGAAACGTAGCAGGTCCAGCGGAAAGAGCACAGGCCTGGGAGCCGGGAGACCTGGGTTCTAATCCTGACTCTACCATTGGCCTGCAGTGTGAACTTGGGCAAGTTGCTTGACTTCTCTGGCCTTCACTTTCCTCGTCTTTAAAATGGGGATCCAATACTCGTTCTCCCTCCGACTTAGGCTGTGAGTCTCGTGTTGGGCAGGGACTGTGTCCAAACAAATACCACGGTTATTATTACTGTTCCTTCTCCCTGGGGGAGGTGGTCCGGAACTAGCCCGGAAAGGTAGGGATACAGGGGATGGTGGGTAGGAACGGGAGCAGTGGCAGGAAGTCTCTTTTAGGCAGAAAGATGGGCTTGGAGAAGCGAGGGAGGTGCTGATGCGGGCAGCGTGTGGGAGGCCAGCTGACCTAAAGCTGAGGGAGTTGGAAGGCTGAGGGGGAGTGGGAGGAAAGAACAGGCAGAAAGGATGAGGCCAGGGTGGTCTACGATTATATTGTAAGTCCAGTGGGAAAACCGTCCACCTGACGGAATCCTGCTGAGATGTTGATTTGCCAATCAGGGAGTTGGAATTAGGCTCCTCATCCTCTCCCAAGCGCTTAGTACAGTGCTCTGCACACAGTTGGTGCTCAGTAAATGCCACTGGTGATAATACAGAGAAGAGCAGTAAAGGTACCGTAAGGGCTGGACGATAGTCCCGAGAGGGAAAAGTGGAAGGAATCAGCATCATTTAGCGAGGAGATGAGAAAGCTGAGGGTGGACTCATTCATTTTCTTCAGGTGTCCAAAAAGCTTTTGTGAGACTATCGCTGTCCAGTTATTCTTCACGTCCAGGCAGAACTTAAGAAAATGGGACTTGCATATATGTACATATGTTTGTACATATTTATTACTCTATTTTACTTGTACCTATCTATTCTATTTATTTTATTTTGTTAGTATGTTTGGTTTTGTTCTCTGTCTCCCCCTTCTAGACTGTGAGCCCGCTGTTGGGTAGGGACTGTCTCTATATGTTGCCAGCTTGTACATCCCAAGCACTTAGTACAGTGCTCTGCACACAGTAAGCGCTTAATAAATACGATTGATTGATTGACTTAAACTGCAGCAAGAAGGATTTGGGTAAGACTCGTGGAAGAGCTTTCTGACTCCCAAGGGGATTATCACCGGAACAGGCGATTGAAGAAGGTTGTGGTGTCTCTGCCTCTGGACCTCTGGAGGGCTTTAAGAATGGACCTTCCTTGGAGGGTTTAGTTGTTCACCGGCTGGAGGCAGTGGACTGGATCAGGTGATGGGAGACCTCCCCGCCTGCCCCTCTCCCTCCATTTCTCCCCCACCCTCAGCCTAGGACCCTCTGCTTATATCAGGACTTTTAGCTTAAAAGGTCTAGAGTGAGGTGGGCGTGCTTGGGACTGTGCGGAGCTGAACTGCAGGCAGGGTGAGGTAAACAGAGGCCCATGTCCTCCTCCTCCTCGCCTGGAACGCCCTCCCTCCGCACATCCGCCAAGCTAGCTCTCTTCCTCCCTTCCAAGCCCTACTGAGAGCTCACCTCCTCCAGGAGGCCTTCCCACACTGAGCCCCCTCCTTCCTCTCCCCCTCCCCATTCCCCCCCGCCCTACCTCCTTCCCCTCAGCACCTGTATATATGTTTGTACAGATTTATTACTCTATTTTACTTGTACCTACTTACTATTCTATTTATTTTATATTGTTAATATGTTTTTTTTAATTTAATGGCATTTATTAAGCGCTTTACTATGTGCAAAGCACTGTTCTAAGTGCCGGGGAGGTTACAAGGTGATCAAGTTGTCCCACAGGGGGCTCCCAGTCTTAATCCCCATTTTACAGAGGAGGGAACTGAGGCCCAGAGAAGTGAAGTGACTTGCCCAAAGTCACACAGCCGGGAGCCGGGATTTGAACCCATGACCTCTGGCTCCAAAGCCCAAGCTCTTTCCACCGAGCCACGCTGCTTCTCTGACAGAAGAGAAGTTTTGTTCTCTGTCTCCCCCTTCTAGACTGTGAGCCCGTTGTTGGGTAGAGACCGTCTCTATATGTTGCCAACTTGTCCTTCCCATGCGCTTAGTACAGTGCTCTGCACACAGTAAGCGCTCAGTAAATACGATTGAATGAATGAACAGAGCCTGGTGAGACTCCCTTGGCCTCCTGGGCCCTTCCCTACTGGCCTCAAGCCCTCACGCTGCAGGCCACGGGCCTTGTCCCTCTGGGCCCCAGAGAGCAGGCCCCGTCGGGGACTCGCTGGACTGTAGGCAGCCCTTGGGCAGGGAAGCTTTATTGTCTCAGATCTTGGTTCCAGGGCAGGTGAAGCAGCAGGAAAACCAATTGATTTTAGGGTCAGTTTTCCTCAGAGAAAGGAGGAAACAGGGAGGAGGGGGAAACACATAGTTGTACGAGGTCTTTGCTTTTCTTTGGATTGCAGTTTTCCAGGTCTTTTTGGTCAAAGATAGGTGAATATTTCAAACCAGGACTGTATTTACAGGACCCAGTTAATTGGTGTGAATAGATTGGCACAAAGCTTCCTGGAGTTTGATGAACGACTTAGTACGGTCCTCTGCCCACAGTAAGCACTCAGTAAATGACATTGAGTGATCGATCAATCAGTCAATCGTATTTATTGAGCGCTTACTGTGTGCAGAGCACTGGACTAAGCGCTTGGGAAGTCCAAGTTGGCAACATATAGAGACAGTCCCTACCCAACAGTGGGCTCACAGTCTAAAAGGGGGAGACGGAGAACAAAACCAAACATACTGACAAAAGAAAATAAATAGAATAGATATGTACAAGTAAAATAAATAAATAAATGGAGTAATAAATATGTACATACGTATATACAGGTGCCAGGATGAAGCCAGGATGAACAGATGAACAGGATGAACAGAAGCCAGGATGAAGCCTCCGTGTCCAGGCTGAAATCCTGGTCCGAATCAGGAGGACCTGTTCTCCCTGGTTTAATAAAGATTGATCTGTCTGGGAGAGCTGTCTGTCCTTAGCGAGACATTCCTCCCAGGCAGGGATTGGCTCTGAACCTCTTTCCAGTCAGGGCTAGCCCAGGGCCAAGAGTAGGTGGGGACTTAATGTAGGATTTTGGTGAGGATGACCCCCACTCCCTTCATTGTGTCTGCTGCATAAGGATTATTATAGGGGGAATGGTGACCAGATGTCTCATATCTTCACTGAAGCTGGAACAAGAGGAAATGGGACTTAGGCCAGGCAGCAGGAATGCCCACCTTTTAGTCAGCGCCGGAAAAGTCACTAGGGAGGTTGTAAGAGCCTTGGTTCCAGGGGCCCTAAGAGCAACAGAGCAGGTGCTTTTCTTCTGAGACGATTTCTGTGCAGCTTGCCTGGAGGCAGGAGAACAGATGAAGGGGTCTCCACCCCCAAGCAGTGTATGATCTCTTGATATTTCAAGGCCTGGGAGAACCTCAGCCCCAGGTTCATAGCCCTTGTCTTTCTGTCTCTCTCTCTCTTTCTCTGTTTCCTTTCGACAGTCGTATTAAGAGCAACGTGGATGGGCGGTACCTGGTGGACGGGGTCCCCTTTAGCTGCTGCAACCCCAACTCCCCTCGGCCCTGCATCCAATACCAGATCACCAATAACTCGGCCCACTACAGCTACGACTATCAGACGGAGGAGTTGAACCTGTGGGGCCGGGGCTGCCGGGAGGCCCTGCTCTACTACTACAGCGGCATGATGAACTCCATGGGTGTCGTCGTCCTTCTCGTGTGGTCCTTTGAGGTGCTTCTGGGCCCCCACTTATCCCCCTCCCACTGGGGGAGGAGCAGGCATGGCCTGGGTCCACGGGGCCGGGGGGAGGGTCCCCTGGGGCCAGGCTGCTGGAGCTTAATGGGGCGAGACTTCCTGGGATGGCATTTGCAGGGTTGGGATTTCCTGGGCATTGGTGAGATCCACTGTTAGGGATCTTTTTTTTCTGACATTGCTCAGGTGGCCCGAGGCCCCTGTCCCGTTCCCCTAGAGGTGTCTACTGTAGTGCCAAGGTGTGGGGGTGGGGAGGATGGGGCAGAACCTCAGACAACCCCTTCAGGGACATTTCAGTAGAGGACGGCTCCTTTGTTCTGAAGAGACCCTCGCCCACTAATCAACTAAAATGAGTCAGTGAACGTGCTACCCACCCACCTCACTTTTGAAAGCCAGTTCCTCTAAGAACTTGTGGAATGGCTACTATTTTCTTTGGGTCGACCCTAGGGTGTGGGGCTAGGGAGCCTCTTACCTTTGCTCCCCTCTTCCTACTTCCTTAGTGCAGGGTTAAGTCAAGAAACCGTGATGGGTCAGGTCAGCCAGGCTGGCGCAGAGCCAAACCCAGTCCAGTTGGGCCCAATCTGGATGCTGCTTTTCAGACTTTCCGTATTTTGGGAGGGGAGAGGGGAGGGGCATCAGGCTGGGATGGTGCGGTGAGAAGCCAGCGCAGGGATGCGGATGGGGGATAAGCACCGCCAGTTTTGTAATAGTAATAATTGTGGTATTTGTTAAGCACTTACTATGTGCCAGGCACTGTATTGAGCGCTGGGGTGGATACAAGCAGATGGATTGGACACAATCCCTGTCCCTCAAGGGGCTCAGTCTTAATCCCCATTTTGTACAGTTGAGGTAACTGAGGTACAGAGAAGTGACTTGCCTAGGGTAACGCGGCAGACAACTAGTGGAGCCGGAATTAGAACCCAGGTCCTTCACTCCAAGGCCCATGCCCAAGCCACTAATACTAGTAATAATGATGGCATTTATTAAGCGCTTACTATGTGCAAAGCACTGTTCTAAGCGCTGGGGAGGTTACAAGGTGATCAGGTTATCCCACGTGGGGCTCACAGGCTGCTGCTTCGCTTTTGTGGCTAGAGCTCTGTTCTTTGAGACAGGAGACTTGGGTTGTGGTGCCGGTTAATGCACAGCGTGACTGGGGACAAATCATTCAGTGTCCAGGGCCTCAGTGTCTCCTGCTGTAAAATGGGGAGAACAAAGATAGTCGTCCTACATAGGCTAATGAGAGGATCAGTGAGATAGCTGCGGCTGCTGCTGAGAGTGGTGCCGCAGACCACCCCCTAACGCCCCTAGCAAGGCAGCTGAGCCTGCGGCGTTATCACCGACTGGAAATCGAGGCAAACTAGAAAGTCCCCCTTGGTGTCAGAAATTCTCTGGTCTACCCTGAACCCCTCCCGCTGCATCCTATCACTTCTCTTCCCCTAGGTGTCCGTCATGGTTGGGCTGCGCTACTTACACACGTCTCTGGAAAGCATCGCCGACCCGGAGGACCCAGAGTGCAAGAGCGAGGGCTGGCTGCTGGAGCAGAGCATCCAGGACACCTGCAGAGCCATCCTGGAAAGCGTCAAGAGGCTGGGCAAAGGCAACCAGGTGGAGGCCGACCCTCCGGGAGACGAGGACGGCAGCAAGGGGCCAGCCGTCGCCACAGTCAGCTGAGCACCCCACAGGGGCCCAGGGACCTTTGGACCCCACATGAACTCCACGGCCGCTCATCTGAAGCAAACATAGAAACCCACGTTCATCGGCTGTTCTCGTCAGAGACATGACAACGAGGTGCATCTGAGGTTAGGACCTTCTCCTTCCCCTCCATCCTCCTCCCTCCCTAGTGCTCGGAAACCCTGGACGGGGCAGGTTCTTGCCTGAAACGCGAGTGGTAGTCATCTTCTTCTCTAACCTGTGATACATCCCGGGCCCCGCTGTAGACTCAGCTTCGTCGCTGCTTGCAAAGCTAGAGAGCAAAGTGGTGATTTGGTGATCTCATCTGGGGGTGGACGACTGGGATGGGGACAAATCTTTTCTTTTTTCATCCGTTTGGAATTTTTAAGGGTACCTCTGTTTGGCCCAGGCAGCATATGGGTTCCAGTCACTAAACTGAAAAACACTCAGTGGTGGAAGCAAAACCGCTCCTGGTTCCTGAGGCCAAGAGGACTTTAAAACCCCCTAGGGTTATAAAGGCATCAGATAGCAGTAAGCAAGATCCAAAAGCGGTGTTTTCTGACCTTCCTCGGGCCCAAGGCACCCCACCCACTTGCTCCCTGGCAGAGGTGTGGGTGGGACAGAAAGAGACCCTCCCCAGCCTGTCAGCTGGCCCCAGGACCCCCACAGCTCCCAGCTGGGTCACGATGTTGGATTCTTTTGGAAAATAGCTTGTCCAACCCCGGGGGGAGAATCCGTACATTAAAATCAGTGTTTTCCAAACACCCAAATACCGTTCTTCCCCCGCCCTCAGATTTCTAGGGAAATCCCGACTTGAGTGGGCAGTGATAGGATCCTGCACCAGAACCTCCAATTCTGAAGAATCTTATCCCTTTGGCTCCCAATTTATCTGCATGCCCACCCTGGATCCAGAAGACTGTAGGCTCCTCACTTTAAGCACAGCCCCTAGAGTTCCCTCCTCCCCACTCTTGTTCCTTTGGTGGGGATGGGAAGGAAAATAGCTGATGTTCTCCCACCTCCCTGCCCCTACACGGCTGCATCTTAGAGCAGCTGGAGACTCAAACTGGGCTCCCAGCTGTCCTAACGGACTGGGAGGTGATGTGTGTCCATCAGCCGGACGGAGCCTTGGTCTGGAGATCCCTGGCGAGGAGGTCTTGGCCATGGCCAGTGTTGTAGGGTCACTCTTACTAATGCCACTGCGTGGTATCCATTTATATATGTAGGTTCATTGATGATTTCCAGTAGTTTCCCCGCCCACTCTTTCCTTCACCATCATTTATCTCCACAGGCTAACACTAATTGAGTGTTACTAGTTAGTAACACTAATTAGCTAACACTAATTGATTGATGGAGAACTATAAACCCCCACCCCCCTCTGACTGTTTTGTCAGTCTCCCTAGTGGGTGCATGACCCAGCCGGGGCTGTGTTTGCTTCATTCACCACTGTACATTCAGCTTAGAGGAGCATAATGGAGGGGAAAACATCCCAGGCCAGCGTCCTGCAGGGGCACTGAGGGCAGATCACTTACCTCTGGGCTTCAGTTTCACCATCCCAGCCACCAAAACCCCTCAGGGGGGAGGTAAGAGCAAGGTGAAAGGTGTAGAAAGGCCAGGAGCTCATAGGGACAAGGGAGCTTGGAGACAGCCAACATGTCTCATCTCTCCTACAAAGAGGCTGTTTCATTGCTGTCCCAGGGGTTTAGCCTGAGGGTTTTTTGGTGCTGCGGAATTGAAGGAAAAGGGACCCTCTGGTCCCCTCATTCTCAGCTCCAGGGGGGTTTACTCACAAAATGCGGATTCCCAATCCCAAGCGGTTTGATCTGAGTGAGGACCCACTGCCCCAGCCCTCAACTGGGCTGGCGTCGGCTTGACCCAGTAGGCCCAGTGCGCCTACTGGGAATTTGCTGGGCGCTTTCAATCCCAAACCAGGCGCATGGGAGTCTCCAACTTCCCGTGCTCACCCCAGGTCAGCCGAGGCCTCTCTCTGTGCCGTGTCGGCTTCGTTTCTCTCAGCTTTCCCTGTAAACCAGAGAGAGAGAGAGGCCACCCCGTCGTGGAATGCCTAAACTAGAGCTGTGCCCATAGAGAGTCTATGCTGCCGTCACCTGTAATACGGATGTTAAAACTATATTGTAAGAAAACACTTGTTGCGTGAGATGTTTAAATATATACAGTGGATACCCACCTGTTTGCCTGCTTGCCGAAAGCCCGGTTCTCTGGACTCCTGCGTCGTCTGTCTGTGTTGCGCCCCAGTTCCACCCTGACTTCACGTTCTGTCAGTCCCGGTTCCCTTTCCACTTCCTGACCTCCAAACTCATCACCCTTCTTTCTTGTCCCCCAACCCACACTTGAGTCTTTTTTATTTTCTGTCTGAACTGTAATGGTAGTTGTTGACGTAGGCCTGGCCAATGCTGGCAGTGGCCTCCTCAACTCCTCCCCTGTCCCGGCTTGCAGCCCCGGGTACAGGGACCGGGATAAGCCCAGGGCCGGCGGAGGGGGCTTGGGGAGGATACCACGGTGCCCCCACCATCCTGCCCGGCCCTCTTCCCATTTCAGGGCTGGGGTAGGGATGCGGGACTCCAAGACGGGAGGGGTGGGGTGATGCGGACACTGGCCATGCCTGCAGCAGCAGCTGTTGAGACGGAAAGTTCAAACAAAAAATACCGGTACAAAGAGGGAGAGGACTGGGGGCCGTAGGAGGAGGGGGCCGAATTCGACTCCTGGTGGTTGGGGGGGTAGTGAGGAAAGTTGGTAGGAATGAGGAGGGGAAGGATTTGGGGGGCTGGGGGGAGATGAACAAGGTAATTTTTACTTCCCTGTAGTCCTCGGCCATCTCAGTGGAGCTGGTTCTGGAATGGAACCTAACTCATTACACCCAAGTGTGAGAAAAGGGACCACACTTTGGAGGAACACGACCTGGCTGTCCGGTGAAATATAGTCACGCGGCAGCCAGTTTCACACCACCGAGCCCAGGGGAAAGGGCAAACTCAAGCCTCCACACTGTCCCTTTGGCATAGCTTTGGCATAGAAAATACTGGGAAGGAGGTGGAGGAAACTCTTGCCGGAGAGGTCCATTTTAAGTTAGCCGTGGTTTTCCATTCTTTACACTTCCCCTTTTTCCCTGCCCTTGTTTAAGGGAAACTGAGGCACAGAGAAGTGAAATGACCTACCCAAGATCAAATAGCGGACAGGTGGGAGAGTCAGGATTAGAACCCAGGTCTTCTGACTCCCAAGCTCTTTGAACTAGGTCATGCCGCTTCCCCTTTCCCCCAGTCATTCATTTCTTCAACCAAACCTATACATCCCTCTCACTGCAGTTTGAGCCCATTTTCTCTTATTTTGTTCTCGGGAGGGTGGAGAGAGTTTTCTCCTTGAACTCAGAGGAAAGTGCCTCTGCTTGCTCTGTTCTTTTTCCTCTCCAGTCCTACCTCATCCAATCCAGGCCCGCCCCATCCAGCCCAGCTGAGCCCAAAAGCTTCCAGCTTGGAGAGGCAAGTTGGGAGTTCCTCCGTCGTTAGTTGTCTGAAATGAGAAATTGCCGTCCGACAAGTGAGTGTTAATTAGCAGCAGGTTCATCATCAATCGTATTTATTGAGCGCTTACTATGTGCAGAGCACTGTACTAAGCGCTTGGGAAGTACAAATTGGCAACATATAGAGACAGTCCCTACCCAACAGTGGGCTCACAGTCTAAAAGGGGGAGACAGAGAACAAAACCAAACATACTAACAAAATGAAATAAATAGGATAGATATGTACAAGTAAAATAGAGTAATAAATATGTACAACCATAAATATGTACAAATTGGAAGTACAAATATGTACTTCCATGTTCATCAGAGATGAAAGGAAAGACAGTTGTAATTTGGATCGGAACCTTGACAGAATGAACCCAGGCATCTTCCTGAATGTTTCCCAGCCGCAGGGGAGAATTCTGACCAACACCTGTAGGGTCAGTAATTCCCAAAGGGCCTTAATCCTGGAAAGGAGATTACAGTACCTGCTCCCTGACCCCCCCGTCCCCCCCTCCAAGGGTGGACACTGCTAATGCAGTGATAGTCCAGACCAGCAGTTTTACAGCTTAGCTGGGGGGCCAGGCAGGGCTCTTTCTTTCAGGATTGACAGCAAGTGCTCAATGACAGGCCAGGGGGTGACACCACTTCGGGGTGGTGTCATCATCAATCGTATTTATTGAGCGCTTACTATGTGCAGAGCACTGTACTAAGCGCTTGGGAAGTACAAATCGGCAACATATAGAGACAGTCCCTACCCAACAGTGGGCTCACAGTCTAAAAGGGGGAGACAGAGAACAAAACCAAACATACTAACAAAATAAAATAAATAGGATAGATATGTACAAATAAATTAGAGTAAAAAAATATGTACAAACATCTATACAGGTGCTGTGGGGAAGGGAGGGAGGTAAGATGGGGGGATGGAGAGGGGGACGAGGGGGAAAGGAAGGAAGGGGCTCAGTCTGGGAAGGCCTCCTGGAGGAGGTGAGCTCTCAGCAGGGCCTTGAAGGGAGGAAGAGAGCTAGCTTGGCGGATGGGCAAGCTAGCTTGGCGGATGGGCAGTGAGGTTTCTGGTGGGGACCCAAGTGTGGAGAAGAAAAAGGGCTGCTTTTACAGTCGGGAGCTGGAGGCAAAGAGAAGCAGCTGTTAGGTCCCCATTTTCTCCCTGCAGCCCAGAGTTTGTGTAGCCAGGTGATGCTCCCCACTTCCACATGCATTTTTTGTTCCTTCTTCAGAGGGAGCAGAATGGGTAGCCTGCCGTCAACGAGCGGGCATCCCCTTTAGTCGAACCAAACTCGAGGATGTGCCAGAACTGCACTTCTTTAAGGAGCTAAGAGAACACTGGGGGCTGAACCTCACAAATGAACACCAGCTGCTGGGAAAATCCACCCAGCATGAAAGTGAAATCTGCAGGGGTCACCCAGATGGGCACTGAATTGGGGAAATATTGCCCAGTAGAGGCACTGCATTTTGGAAAAGTCTCCCAGGTGACACTGAAATCTGGAAAAGCCATCCCTAATGGCATTGAATTCTGGAAAAATTCATCCAAAGCAACACTGAACTCTAAAAAAAAAATTACCCAGAGCAGATACATCACTTAGAAAGGCCCTACATTTAGGTCTGGCTATTTTTCACAAGTTAACTGTTTTGTTCTCTCTCTCCCCCTTTTAGACTGTGAGCCCACTGTTGGGTAGGGACTGTCTCTATATGTTGCCAATTTGTACTTCCCAAGCGCTTAGTACAGTGCTCTGCACATAGTAAGCACTCAATAAATACGATTGATGATGATGAACTAGCAGCGGATGACAACTGAGCAGGGCTCCCTTGGAGACAGGGATGGATGGTTTGGGATTCCTGTCTCCCCCCTGCCCCGGGCACACCAAGGCTACCACATCTAACGGATCGTATTTCCCGACTCAAAGGTCTGTGCTCTTCCCACTAGGCAATCAGGTGGGTGCCTGGCATTGAGTAAAGGTTGCAGTTGAGGCAGGTCCTCGCGTACGAGAGCAGTGTTGGAGACACCACAAGCGAGTCAAACTTTACACGAAGACGCAAGCGTTGGCTCGCAAACCCATTTCCCGGCAGAAACGGGCCGGTTGAGTCGCCTGCATGGAGCAACTCCAGCAGAGTGCTGCTCAAGCCTTCATTTGGGCAGTGAAAAGGTGATATTCCAAGTGTTTCTAAAAGGTCCAGGCTTTCCTGATGTGACTGCGTTGGTTATTCTCCTTCCTGCTTTAGTCTGGAGAAGTTCTGGGACCCGGGGAAGTTCTGGGATGGTGGTTTCAGGGGCAGCGTGAAGGCGGGGAGTGTTGGCCCAGTCTGAAGTTTTCCTCAGGAGTCTGGGGGAGGACCGTTTTGGGTAGGGGAGACCTTGGGGGGACCTCCACGGCAATCCTGGTCAGCTCTGGGATGGGTAGGGCAGTTGGTTGACCGAAATCCAGGCTCTTGGGGCGGGTTCGGGGCCCTTCCTCTCTAAGACCCAGATATCCCGGGCCGCTCCTAACCGGGATGGGCCCCTGGAACCCGACGGTCACAAGAGACTCACCTCCTTCCGTCCCGAACAACCGCCAGGACCCCTCGGAGTTCCTCGGGCTCCTCCGGCAATGTGGCATCATCATCATCAATCGTATTTATTGAGCGCTTACTATGTGCAGAGCACTGTACTAAGCGCTTGGGAAGTACAAATTGGCAACATATACAGTCCCTACTCAACAGTGGGCTCACAGTCTAAAAGGGGGAGACAGAACAAAACCGAACATACTAACAAAATAAATAGGATAGATATGTACAAGTAAAATAAATAATAGAGTAATAAATATGTACTCTGCAGCAGCAGCCTCCCCTTCTCCCTGCTCTGGCGAGGTCAATCAATCAATCGTATTGATTGAGCGCTTCCTGTGTGCAGAGCACTGGACTAAGCGCTTGGGAAGTACAAGCTGGCAACGTATAGAGACAGTCCCTACCCAACAGTGGGCTCGGTCCATTAGAGATTTGGCTCCTGGTTGCTAAAGCGACATTAACTTTTTCATCATCTTATACTTCAGATCGACAAATACAATTACATCCCCCATCCAGGAAATCTGATGTCCTGGACATAGCTGAATAATAATAATTATAATAATAATGATAGCATTTATTAAGCGCTTACTATGTGCAAAGCACTGTGTTAGATACAAGGCTATCAGATTGTCCCATGTAGGGCTCACAGTCTTAATCCCCATTTTACAGAGGAGGGAACTGAGGCCCAGAGAAGTCAAGTGACTTACCCAAAGTCACACAGCTGACAAGTGGCGGGGCCAGAATTTGAACCCGTGACCTCTGACTCCGAAGCCCGGGGCTCGTTCCACTGAACCACGCTGCTTCTCTATGACACAAGGATAACAGTGAACAAAATTCCAGAATTCAGCAGCACATCCAAATATAATCTATACAAAAATAGGGCTAAAGAGAGTCAACGGCTATCTAATGTCAACATTGAAAGCATTTATTTGGATAGTTTAAACTTTATACATATGATACATTCCAAATTGTACAATTTATCCGGAAATATTAAAGTTCTAGCCAATTTATTAACAGTTATTCTGTTTGGAAAGCAAACGTTATATAAACATTTCTACAATAAACATAAATACATGCATGAACGAATCGGCTATGAAAATGGGTCATTAGGTAAAGGCGGCGATGAGGATTATCGAACCCAGAGAGAAAAACCGGGTGAGTGTCGTCACTCCGAGTTAGGTTTCTGACTGCTCCAACCTCCTTTAATTTTGCAATCTTGGTAGCAGAGGCAAGACACCTCGCGCAGAGCATTATTTGGATTTAGTCCGACCGCCAGCGCCGCGCTACATGCGGTCACCCATCGGTCCCTCCTGAAGCAACTGAATTTCCAGTCCAACGGTTGCTGCTCGTTACTGGGACGCCCCGGTACGGAGCAAAGGAAGCCAGGATCGCCGGCCCAAGTCACAGGGCTGGTGACGGAGGTAGGAGCAGCAGTTACCCAGTCTCTAGTTGAGAATCTAATGCTAATCCCGGGAAAAAACGGGAAGGGGAAAGGGGGCGGCTGGTGGAATCTGGATTTCCTCCTCTCCAGAGGCTGCTTCCTCTCCCAACGGAAAGCCAGGCAGAGGGGCATCTTGAGGGAGAGGGCAAGGCGATCCTAGTTCTGCACTTGGTTCTGCGCCTGCTCCTCACCGGCAGATGTGTCTGTCCCGAAAATGCCACTCTTCACCTATAAGAGATATGCCTAAAGATCCCAAAAGCCTCACTGAAAATCTAGTGCGTTTTCAACCGATTGTTTCCTGCAGCACCGACAATGAAAGGGGAAAGGTTTCCTACGTGATTAAAGGTCTCTCGGGAGACACCGGGTTCGAACTTGGAAGAGACGGGGGCTCCGGAACCGCCAACGAGGTCGGCTCACTGGTAAGTCTCCAAAGTTGGCGACCCTTCAGCCCGGATAAAAGGCAAATGGCAATGCAAGCCTTGAATATATTGACAAAATAGACCAGATGCCGTTATCTTGCCAGAAGCCTGGGGCCGAGGAAGAAACGAGGGGAAGGTGGGGCTGGACGCCCCCCAAACACCCAAGCTCACGGCACTTTACGGGCTTCTCTTCTAATGAAAAACCACTCGTGTCCTCTCACTTTAGTCACCGAAAAGAAGTCAGGACTGCATCTTAAACATCATAAGAGTGAAAGCGAAGAAACATAACTGCTCTTCCCTCGCCGATTATTCTAAAAGCACCTTCGGTGTGAATTTTTTTGCAGACTCTTGACACTACTATACACCACCACCACGACCACCTTTCTAAAAACCGAAATCCCAACAGCACGTTCTGGAAAACACTTTTTCTTTCCCCAACCCCGTGCCAACTCTCAAATTACACACCGCACAATCACCTGGAAAAACGCAATGCTCTGGATACCTTCAAATGAAATGCCTTTACTTTTAAATCTCGTGATTCTTTAGCAGAGAGAAAAATCAATGGTGAAGCAAACAAAGCTTTAAGCATACAACTTACAAAGTCACCGCAGATGCAACTTGACGGTCAAAGGGTGGTCTGACGGTACAAATACAAACACCCACTACATCTTCATTTTATTGCCTGTACATAGCAGTTTTAGGTACTTCAATGCGGAATAAATAAATAATGTAAAATGGCTCAGATTACTGAAGAAGGGCCAAGATTCCTGGAGAAGGAACTGCATTTTCTTGTAATCTCCGTTTCCACTGATTATTTCTTCCTGTCTTTGAAGTAACTCCCGGCTTCCGAAAAGAGTCACGTCCTTATGCCGGAAAGCGAAATTCCTCATTCGCCTGGGTCCTCAAACTCAAGATGTTTATACAAATGAAGGACAGTGCAAAAAACACTAGGAAACCTAATACAAGATGAAGTTTACCTGGTCACTGGGTCCAGAAATTTAAAAATAAGTCAGGAAGAAAAGTTTAAATAAGGAGTTCATTTTCTTTCTTTTTTTTTTTAAACTCAGACTGCATTTCCTACTTCTTGTCTGAAAAGCTTATTGGGTCACAAAATCATCCACGTTCAAATCTGCAGAAGCGCTGCGATTATAAATGTTGCCAATCAATGCCAACCAGTGTCTGATTTGCTTCCTGTGCATGTCCAATTTCCTCTGTTATACTGTGCTGCTGCCAGAGTTTCTGTATCTTTTTAAATCGTTCTTTGCACAAGTGTAAAGGATTCCCTCGCCTGGAAACAAACACAGAGGGATAGAGTGTAATTTCGGCACACGGAATGCTCTTCAGTTTTTCACGATCACAAAGGCTGGGCAAAGAAGCAGGAGGCCAAAGTTCCCCTTCTCCCTTACTTGACAATTTTATGTCTGAACCCCTACCTAAAATAACCTTTTTCCATTCAGAAGCAGAACAAGGCTCCCCCTCCGTCCCCGGCATTATACTCGTCATGTTATGTCAGCTGTGCCTCTAATGAGTTCGCTCCAAGTCTTTTCATGGGGTGCCTCGGCTGAGGGGAACTACGCGAGGCAGGAATTGTCTCTTCTTGTTGCTGAATTGTACTTTCCAAGCGCTTAGCACAGTGCTCTGCATCCAGGAAGCACTCAATAAATACGACTGAGTGAATGAATGCATTGCATAATGAACTGCAGGGGCCTTTAATTCCAGGGGGCAATGACCTACCCAAATGGCTGTCCTTTTAGACTGTGAGCCCACTGTTGGGTAGGGACTGTATATGTTGCCAACTTGTACTTCCCAAGCGCTTAGTCCAGTGCTCTGCACACAGTAAGCGCTCAATAAATACGACTGATTGATTGAGGTCAGTTACTTCGGGCCACCTCCACTGGAAGGAGGCGAAATTCCACTCGAGACCTACATGATGGATAAAAAAGGAATATGAAACCAAGCGAGTACAGCTCAAGCGCTAGAGGAGGCTAAGAAACTGAATGGTTTGAGAATTTCTGCCACAGGTGCTTTTGAATGAGATATGGTCCAAAGTTACCTAGCCTTTGAAGAGCTACCGTGCCTCTGCGAGAAAAACTTGAGTGAGTTATGCTGGAATGACAGAAAGAGTTATGATGGAGAGAGCAGATGGAACTGCCTGTCACAAATCGACAGAAAAGCCCCATAAAGAATTAAGAACCAAGAACCTTCAAGGAGGAATCGATCTTAGGGCCCTCACACTCTTTCTTCCTTCTGGACTGTCCTGGGGCCGACTCCAGGCACCCTGGTCTATGGTGAAATGATGAGAAACTTCCCGAGAAATTCTGACATTCTTGACCACTGGGCACAGCCTGACCCAGAAGGCACAAATCCTCAAAAGCAAATAGCTGCCAACATTGATTTACCTGAGTCCTTGGTCTGTCTCTCCATAGTCATCAAGATAAGGAGGAGCATAAAAGCATCCTTTCGTTTTTCCAGCTAAAAACAGCACCTGACACTCCCGCACTCTGTAGCAAAACAAAAGGGGCATTTGGTCACCTTGGTGATACTGATTTGGTACTTTTGATAAGACCGTAACTCCTCTTTTTCTATATCTCTGCCCAAGTTGAAACACCTTCAGTTGGAATCACTACGAGGGCTTGCTGGCGGAAGAAAGGGCAGGAAGAAGGAGGGAGTGGAAACCCTGACAGAGATCGGAAGGCCGCTTGAAGAAAAATGTATGGAAAATGCTTCAGGAGAAAAAAAATTACACAAATCTCCGTTTTAAATTTTACCTGAAGTGTCGGTGAATTTAAAAATTTTGAACTAAGATGTAAGAACTGGTAAATCTCAGCTTTGAACTGAGGTACGGAAAGGCCCTCCCTCGCAAACTCAAAATGAAGCATAGATGGAATTCTGCGATTCCTGGGAGGATCAATTCTTAAAGTTACAGGGTGGAAACAAATCACGATCAGGCCACCTGCTGAAGTTTTCAAGTTTTCTAAAAGTTTTCTTGTTCGTCTTTACTGAAGGAAAGTAAACTTCCTCTGAAGCTATTTTAGAAGATCCCCCTTTCCCCCCCCAAATTTTGTCACTTTGAAAGGATAAAATTCGCACAAAATCTCCAAGTCACAAATTCACACTGAAGTAGAAATGGTCTCTCTCAAAAACGTCTTTATAGCCAACCTATCGGTTGTGCATGTACATTTATTATCCAGAAGGCAGAAATCAGGTTTATGAATCGGTGACTAAAACGCATTCCTGTCACTCTTACCTAAGAAAAATGCCCACCCCAGACCCGCAGGTGTAGGTGTGTGCAGTACAGGCGCCGACATCATCACCTTCTAACTCTGTTTGACAGCAGTAACTCTGGGAGCAGAGCATGGTTCCACACACAAGGCACAGAGTTGGGGCTCGACT
This sequence comes from Tachyglossus aculeatus, assembly GCF_015852505.1. Taxonomy (NCBI): domain Eukaryota; kingdom Metazoa; phylum Chordata; class Mammalia; order Monotremata; family Tachyglossidae; genus Tachyglossus; species Tachyglossus aculeatus. Next base: position 14,784,658 of record NC_052084.1, on the reverse strand, counting down.
CTTGTCACCTCCAGATTTCGGACACCTTTGCCAAGGAAAAGACAGTGACATTCACGACTGCAAAATCATTCCACACTTGCTTGAGAACTTGAGTCACTGACCCTGCCCATTAATCTTGGGGAAAAATTCCAGTTAAGCAAACATTTTGGATTATCCCGTTTGGTTCCCCTACTTCGAGGAAACAAAACTCCCTACTATCAGCTTCGGAGCATGGGCAGGGGAATCAGCCTTGCCCATCTGTTTTTACCTGCTTTGCCTCAACCCCTTCAAAACAAGCCCCCAGATTGTCCCCTGCTCTCAACAATCCGGCAAGACCCACATGGTCCTATCTATAAATTATATATTATCTATTATTAATATATTATAAATATATATATTATATATTACAAATTATATTAACGTCAGTCTCCCCCTCTAGACTGTAAGTTTGTTGTGGGCTGGTAACACATCTACCAACCTGACCCTTCCCACCTTGGTTTTGCCCAACTGCATCCCTATTCTCCTTCAAATCTCTCCTCCTCCTCCTCCTCCATGAACATTACATTCCACCTTTCCCATCACTGCACCCCCCAAAAACCACCTCAGCATTCAGATACTTAGCTGTTTATGTACTTGTGGTTATTATCAGCTAGTCTCTTAATCTCAACTATGGTACGTGTAGGCTCCTTAAAGGCAGGGATTACATTTTAAATTTCTTTTGTAGCCTCTCCAAAGCCTACAACAGCGTTTTACACCCAGTAGGCATTCAACAAAATTCAGCTGACACCGTCTGGAGGAGGTAAGTGGTGTTCCAGACCCAATTCACATGAGTGCGACCACTGACTAATACTAACTCCTCCATGGACTCTCTAATCTCATGCAATTAGTGACATATCCTGCTATCACTCGTCCTTTAAGTCCACTTGCACATGCATTTGGTTTGTCTTGTCCTCCCCATTAAATTAAAAAACTGTTCTAGAACAAAGGGAACATGTCTTTCTATTTTTCTGTTATCCTCCACAATTCATGGAATGGATGAAGTGCCTTGAAAAATACTCCGGAAAGAGCTTCTGAGAGTTAAGTGGTGCTCACAGGCTGTCAATTTTACGATTTTACAACCAACTTTCATGTTGAGCTAATATTTTCCGGATTCCAAAGAGAAATAGGATATTATAATCAATCGACAGTATCTGAGCACCCACGAGGTGCAGAGCACTACACTAAGCGCTTCAGAGTACAATAAAAATATGAAACATGGTCTCAAGTTTACAACTGACTGGGGGAGATAGACCCAAATGACTTATAAGTAGTGGAAACAGGAGAAAGAACACTACAACAATCACTGATAACAGGAGAAAGGCAGGACAAACAAATAAGTAGCATAAATCAAGATATACATGAAAAGCTACCAAAACATCATCATAATTACTGTATTTGTTAAGGACAGTAATTGTTACAGACTTACTACGTGCCAAGCACTGTACTAAGTGCTGGGATAGATTCAAAGCTGGACACAGTTCCTGTTCCATAGGGGGCTAGAGTCTAAGTATCAATCATATTTCAATCAATTGTATTTATTGAGCACTGTCAGTTTGCAGTGCACTGACTGAAGTATTTGGGAGAGTATAATATAACAATATAACACACGTTTTCTGTCTATGATGAGCTTACAGTCTAGAGGGGGAGACAGACATTAATATAAAGAAATAAATTATGGATATGTACATTGGTGCTGTGGGGAAGAACAGGTATTAAAAAACTAAGTCGGAGGGAGAACAGGCATCAAAGCCCCATTTTACAGACGAGGAGGCTGAGGCGACTCATCCAAAGTCACAAAGCTGGCATAGAGCAGGGCCGGGATTAGAGCCCAGTTCCTCTGACACCTGGGCTCTCCCTTCTAAACCACGCTGCTTCAACGTAGTGCGGTTGTTTTCACGGTTTAAGATGGAAATGAGAGCAAACTTACGAGAAATTCGATGCTTGATTAATGAGACTGCTGTAATCATCAGGAAGATCTATTAATTTGTTAGACTCTCTTGCATAGCTAGGACCAAAACAGAATCAGATGAACTAAAGACACGACCAATCTCAATTACGAACGGCTTCTAATTTCAGTTACCTGAGATCACTGCATTACAAAGTAGAATGCATTATAAGTGCTCACAGAATTATAACTGCTACCACAAACAACTTCGGGGTTTCATGTTTCTCTTTGGCTCCCCATTTTACAGTTTAATGTCAAAAGTCTGTTATTTGGGAAGGGGTAAAAGAAAGGGAACATGGGCAGAGTTGCTGGGGCTTTTCAAATTGGAATCCTGGGGCCCCCTTATCCATTCTACAAGACCATTACTCACTCCTAATTTCACAGATTAGATGGAATGGCCAGAGACCAGAAGCAAAGACGCTTGGAGTGAATTAGCAAGATGCTTTATTGCAATTAGCTAGCTACTTTGACTCAGATTGGGGAAATACGATTTCTTCTGCTCGTTTTACTCAACGCTACATCAGACCTGTCATATTAGACGGAACTAAGGAACAACATCCTGTATCCACCACCGGCTCCAATCTAAACAATAGTGAACAAATCATCTTTCTGCTAAGAATGAGGCAAAAGGGAATGGGCTAAATTTCAGCAGGAAATATTCACATCATCGGTTGAAAAGAATATCCTGACTTAGAAAGATTGTGAGTCACTGCCAGAGAAGTTGCAGCATTTACGCTACTCTGTAATAGTTAATTCTTTTTACGGGGCAAATGAACTGCAATCTGCTTGGAAAAAAAGAGTTAAGTCCCATTTTGGCCAATTCAGTATAGCTTTATGGAAACTACGATTCCCCCATTCTTTTCAATTGAGGGCTAGCCAAATTTCATAAGGAAAACAAGTAGGAATAAGGGTATACATATATTCACACAAATACAAGCTATCTGAAGAGTCTCACTGCAGCTCTTCCACTCAGACTAGATGAATGTGAGGTTCTAGTTAGTCCAATGATTTTGTGAACTGTCCACAACTAGTTTAGCTCAGAAGTTCTAGTTAGTCCAATGATTTTGTGAACTGTCCACAACTAGTTTAGCTCAGAAAGGGTGGTAGGTAATGGAGGACTTGAAGAGATCGGAACAAAGTCTATTAAGACGGTTATAAAACCAAGAAAAGGATCCATTTTTAGAGATCTAATAAAATGTAATACCTGTGGTCATTTAACAAGTCATTCATATAATCTTAGGAAGAAAGTACTATGCTGCAATCAACTCTGTAAGCACTCGGCTTTTATAAGTCAAATTGGCCATTTGCGCTCCCTGAAAACTAAGCGGTATTATGTGTCAGTGCTTACCACGGACAAAACATCCATTTTCAAACTGCTACCTACTGACATGTCGGTATCTGAAGTCAGATTAGGATGAACCCAACTAAGTTTTTCCTGAGCAGATGAGAATGAGCAACTTGAAATCTTAATCTCAGTCTCAATTTTCACAATTGCTGAAACCGGTGTTTATTTCGAGGTCAAAAATTTGAAAACACTACCTGCGGTACATGTTCCACAAGGAATAATTTGGCTACAAAAATGAAGAACGAGGGGTGGTTACCGGTACCGTGACATGACAGAATTTAAGCGGTCAGCCAACTAGTAATTGTCAATGATCTCTCTAGGAATTCAGGGAAAACTAAAGATGCAGAAGTGAGCCCATTGTTGGATAGGGACCATCTTCATATGTTGCCAACTTGTACTTCCCAAGCGCTTAGTACAGTGCTCTGCACACAGTAAGCACTCAATAACTACGACTGAATGAATGAAGTAGCTTGTTCAACTTTCTCCAAATTCTTGACTTACCTTATTGCTTGTCTTTCACCTTCCAGGTATCTTTTAACTTCACTGTTACTACACCAACTTCAAGGCAAAGAAAATAAAAAAAGGTACATTTTCATTTGAAAGAGGACAAAATAAAAAAAGATCATTCCTCCAATAATAAGCACACACTTTCTCCAGACCAAAGGGATTTTTCTAATACTGTTCTCAAGTCAAATTTCAAAACACAGCACAGTAATTATTATTTTAATCTGCAACGATGAGTATATGCTGATTATGTTGATATTAAATGGAAAACATACATTTTTACATAGGTCACAAAGTTACACTTGAGAGAAAAAAATTCGTTTTTCCACTACCTTTCAATTAATGGGCTCATTATTTTGTTGTTTTCTTGAAAAAGGCTAATGAGGTTGTTTGGCAGAGAGAGATAGCTACATAAATGTTCTAGCTGGTTTGCTCCACTTACTGAAAATGAAGAAAAAGAGAATATAAAAGTTCTAAATCCTAGAGAAATCACAAATATCAATAATATATTTTGTTAAACATCTTTTAAAATCTATGAATTAAAATTAAAACAGCATATGGTAGACATAAAAATACATATTACCAATGATTCATAAAAAGAAGTAATTCATTCACTGAAAAACCCCCAAACTTAGATTGTAATATTTTTATAGGCAGGGATCATGTCTTCTACCTTATTATACTCCCCCAAGCACTTAGTAAAGTACTTTAAACACAGCAGGTGCTCAAAAAATATTACTGACTGGTTATTTAATAAATTAAATGAAGATAAAATCGAAGCGGATGGTCAGATACCAGGCAGAAATTGAAACTTTTGGGAGAAGGCAGCGTCTCCATTTTGCAGAAAGAGGACCGTTACTGTAGGCTCAAGATTAAAACATGATGGATTACTGTAATTATGATTTGTACGTATTTGAAAAGTTGGGATTATTTTTGGACTGTGTGCCTCCCTTTCACTGAGGTGTGTGATGGGACTATGATTTTCAGATGCACACTCTTTTGGAAATAAATTATTGGAATTACAGGAAAAGAGAATGAACACCGGTCAAAGCAACATCTAAATAAGCTTTTTTCATCATTACTGGACTTTCAGCTTATTACTCCATATATACTTCAGGTTTGACAGTGTTTATGATCCACGGAAGTAGGGACCTTCCTTTTCCAGTGATTTCAGGTACACTCAACTCTGCCATAACACGTGCTGTCACCGTGCGTTTTGGCTGGAATATTGTCCTGGATATAGGAAAAGTTCCCTGACAAAGTGAGCTGTGATGCCGGAAGAAATGGTTTGCGGGTACACTGGATGGCATTGGACACAATGAGCGCTACAACCTGAGTTTTCATTAATATGGATTTTTGCAAGAACGCAAGCCCTGCTTAGTACAGTGCTCCGCACACCGTAAGGGCTCAATAAATACCGTCGCTTGACTGCACAGTAGGAAAAAACTGGGTGCAACTGGCTAAATGAGCAACCCAAATTTGAATATGCTCACATTTCAATTTGAATATGCTAACATTTCAAATTACACTGAATTCCTTAAGGGAAGAAAGCCTTCAACGTGAAAACACATTTACACAAAACGAAACTCCACCTGTGGTAGGTGATAACGTCAAGACGAGTTTAAAGAATGAATTTAAATAATTCTACAAATCAGAAAGATAATACGGTAAATCCTTCATATTCTCTAACACTGTCATCAATTTTCAAATGTACACATCATTCTCATGGAGAAATGGAATAAACGTTTCAAGTGAACTGAATAATTACCTTGCATTTCAGATGGTGCAGGGACTCCATTTAAGTAATGAAAAAACAAGGCAGAACATCTCAGGAAAGGCATAATTCCAGCTTTTATACTCCTCCACAGATGCCAGCCTGAGGGAGTTTCTTTCAAGGCACTTAAACATAGAATGAACAATCACCCGAAAATGGAATGAGCAAAGATCATCTCAAAGAGAACAGAGTGAAAACAAAGATGACTTCAGCAGGTCGCTGAGGATAAAATGGGGGCCCTTCTGTAGTTCCATTTTGGAATTCTGAAATCCAGGACTCCACAACAAAGCGGCTGGCAAGGGAGCTGCATTTCTGGAATCTCAAACAATGAATAGCTCCCAGAAGGCTTAGATGGTATCTGAATAATCATAATAACCAAATATGGTGTCAGTGCATTTGATCTTCCTATAAAATAGGAAGAGAGATAGTGCCTCAGGGGCATTAAGGGGATTGCTGTTTACGTGAGTCTTGTGAAAGGCCTCCCAAATGCAAACAGTATTACAATTTTAGTTTCAGCATCAGTGCGATTAGGTTTCATGTAGTAACATGGGGCCTGAGGGTCACTAAAGATGATTGCATTACCTTCCTGTATACTGACTAAGCGTTTTGTACAGAGCCAAGGCTGCTAGTTCTTCTTCACCGGGAGGACTTTCTTGGTCCATGCCATTCTCTTCCAGGAAAAAAAAAAAGAAGGAAAAAGAAATTGGTTTCCTAGATAGTGCCCATTAACTGAAGGGAGCCAAACCAACCCGACTCTCGTTTTTCAATCCTGCTAAGACACCACGGGCATTTTCACCGAAAAATCGTTTTAAAAATGGGAGATGTGCTAATCACCCAGGCACGAATGCAACGTGAATTATGCGCGAGGTACTTAACGTGAACGGTGAGATCACGGCTGACATTACACACCTTACGACCACCTTTAAAAAACTGGCTCTGGGTGTAGAGAGCAGGGGTGGAGGTGAGCAGATTTAAGTGGTAGGGAAGCTGGAGGCGCTGAGCTCCCATCCGGTCATTAATGCGATCCCTGGGAACCCTGATTACCATGCAAATTCCATTCCCAGCTTTCTCCCTTCCCCTCCTTTGGCCTAATTACCCCAGATTCCCACACTTTCCATTACTTCTCTGTTCACTCCCCTCAGCCCGACCCCCACCCCTGGTTCCTCACAATATTTCTCTGACCCTTCCTTTCTTAACTTGTTCCCTCCCCCTCTGGCCTCGATGATTTAGAAATGAGCCCTTTCTTTCATTCAAGGATCTATGAGGTGCAGCACTGCACTCCTGGAGCCGGAGAGGAGTGAAGCTTCCTTGTGCTTCCTCCCAATTCTTCAATACACCCTGGCACAAGGAGAATTGTCGCTCAGGGTTGGCTTTATTGCTTTGCTGAACAGCAGGCCCCTGTGCAAGGTATTTTTCAGAAATAAACGACCTACTGCAATGTACGCATTATCCATACCCAACCATTCTTTCGACAGTGTGATTTTTTTTAGTATCTGGAAAACTAAGAGTTCACAGACAGACAGACACCATAAACATAAACTTCCAAAGTGGAAGCTCTTACCTGTCCATGAGGTAAGTAAGATTTGTACAATATGTGCCATAGTGACAAGGTGGAAAATGTGTAGATCTCCGGTGCCGAGGCTAATTCCTGAAAAATCCTGACACTGCAGAGCAGGGAAGGAGAGTTCTAAGCCTACCTGAAGGGCAGAAACATCAAAAAAAAAAATGAGAGGATTTATTTTCTTCCTTTTCACTTTCCACCTGCATATGTCAATGTTCTACCCTCCCTAGAGCATAAACTTGTAGAGACCACCATGTTTTCCTTGTTTTGTATAGCATCTAGTGAAGGGACGCACAAAGCCGCACTCTTAACTGCTCTGTGACGATGAGCTACAGACTATTTTCCTTGCTTTACCGCCCACTCCTTGAATTTCCACGTTAGCAAGTAAGCTCCTTACTCAAGGATATGAGCCAGGGATGCCAATGCAACAGATTGACAACGGTCCTTCATTTCTACCCCCAAAGGCCGGCAGTTGGTAGAGAATGCACAGATTGGGGCTGGGTTAACCAGTGGGTGACAGGCTGGGGCCGCTGCCTTTTGGGGAGGTGAGAAGACCAGCAACGCCTTCTCTTGACCCGATTCTGCTCTGGCTGCTTTTCCAGGACTAAATGTACAGAACAAACTTTGGTTTTGGGGGCCCAGTCAGATGGCTCGCTCTAGATCCCCCTCCCCACAACTATCACTTTAGCACTTCTGCATCACCCAGGCGCTTGGGTACTCACAGCCTCCTGCCCGCTACCGACTAACACTTATGTACACGTCTTTAAATGTCACTGCTTCCTCCTATCTGTGTTATATCCACTAAACTTTAAGCTCCTTGAGGGCGGGGATCGTCTACCAACTCTCTTGTATTGTCCTCTCCCCGGCACTTAGTACAGTGTTCTGCACACAGTGAGCACTCAATGCCATCAACTGTGTCTGTCCCCTCTGTAAGAATGTAAAATCATTGAGGGCAGGGACGAGGTCTACTAATTCTGTTGTACTATCCCAAGCACTTAGTATACATGTAGTGAATACTCAATAAATGCTACTGTGACTGATCCCCCACTGCCCTGATCTAATATCATCAAAATCAACAACAACAAAGCTAAACCACTGGGAGAACAGCTGAAATCTGAAATGCTATCCTTCGCAAAGCGCTTAGTACAGGGCTTTGCATACAGTAAGCGCTCAGTAAACACGACTGAATGAACAAAGCTACTGTTTATACATAATATGCCATTTTGGCATAGAGTGACCCATCCAGATTATAGAACAAGTTATAGAAACTCACCAATAAATGAAACATATCAACATCAAGGATGCAGGGAACATTTCCATGTTTCGCATTAGGCACCAAAGCTGGATATTAAGAACACAATTTTATTGACATTTATTACATCACCTATAAACCAGACTTTTTTTTTAAACTTTACATAATTTTAATTTTGAAGGCCAAAATCCCATATTTTCTGACAGGAACAGAGGAATTTATTACTGGCCAACACCATATAGAGGGCTAGCTTTGTTTTGCAACAGGTATCTAGTGTAGTATTTGAGAGAACTGTTTCTATTTACAGACTGTGTAGACTACAAAAAATACATCACCAGTCTTGCAAATTGCTATATTAGTCAGTATTCCAAGGAGCCAAATACATTAAAATTTACCTGCTAACAACACACGAAAATGCTCTTGTACCACTGAAAACGAGGCAACAGTCCAATGGGCAGCGGCAAATCTTGTTAATGACTTAAGGCAGTCATCCTGAAATGCCGAAGGAGAAATACGATGATTAAGATAAAGCGGTGGAGCTGTATCTGCAGGGTAACCTTGGCCTGAACTTGAAATGTCCGGTGGGAAAAGGAACAATCCTCATAAAGAGAATCAGATTTCAAAGGAAAAGGAGAGGTGAGTTGCGGGCCAGAATAAAACCAACTCAAAAGCAAATGAGTTGCAACCCGACTGAGGGAGGCAGTCCCCGCTCTTTAGGGAATATGGTTTGATGATGGACTGAGAATCCGTGCGCAAAAAACGATGATTTTCACCACTCACGCTCTCTTGCCCCGGCTAACTGTGTTCCCCTTGGGGCAAGGTACAAGGAGCGTGTAAGCAGGCAGGGGTACAGCACATCCCAAACTGAAACCAAAGGCTTTTGAAATTTTTTCCTCGCAGGGCCCAGTTTGGCAGAGGAGCCCTTGCTGATGCTGTGCCACTCTGCCTCACTCAGCAGGCAGTCATTAAGGTAGTGACCTCGGCAGCGGCTGGGGTCGTCGACACCGTCCGCATTACCCAGCTATTTTCGGGATTCCTGCTGACTGGTTTCTCGGGGGGAGACTTCACCACTGATCATCATCATCATCATCAATCGTATTTATTGAGTGCTTACTATGTGCAGAGCACTGTACTAAGCGCTTGGGAAGTACAAATTGGCAACATATAGAGACAGTCCCTACCCAACAGTGGGCTCACAGTCTAAAAGGGGGAGACAGAGACCAAACATACTAACAAAATAAAATAAATAGAATAGATATGTACAAATAAATTAAATAAATAGAGTCAGAAAATATGTACAAACATATATACATATATACAGGTGCTGTGGGGAAGGGAGGGAGGTAAGATGGGGGGATGGAGAGGGGGACGAGGGGGAGAGGAAGGAAGGGGCTCAGTCTGGGAAGGCCTCCTGGAGGAGGTGAGCTCTCAGCAGGGCCTTGAAGGGAGGAAGAGATCTAGCTTGGCGGATGGGCAGAGGGAGGGCATTCCAGGCCCGGGGGATGACGTGGGCCGGGGGTCGATGGCGGGACAGGCGAGAGCGTGGTACGGTGAGGAGATCAGCGGTGGAGGAGCGGAGGGGGCGGGCTGGGCTGGAGAAGGAGAGAAGGGAGGTGAGGTAGGAGGGGGCAAGGTGATGGACAGCCTTGAAGCCCAGGGTGAGGAGTTTCTGCCTGATGCGCAGATTGATTGGTAGCCACTGGAGATTTTTGAGGAGGGGAGTAATATGCCCAGAGCGTTTCTGCACAAAGATAATCCGGGCAGCAGCATGAAGTATGGGACTATACACTGATGGTGTATAGTCCCAGAAGGCAGACACTCCCCTACTTCTCGCTGTTCTACCCCCACCCTCTCCACCAAAATGAGGTGAGGGGCAGACTTTTGTGGTGAGGAGGCGGCAGACACCGCACGGATAATCGAGAAAGAACCCAGTTTATTTCTAGCTTTATTAATGTTTTCTTTAGGGCTTGTTCCAGTATTTTCAGGAGCACAGAATAAGGCACCAGAAGTAGGGCTTCAAGTCACAGAAGTCTAACTTGCAGAAAAGCATAATCATCAATCGTATTTATTGAGCGCTTACTATGTGCAGAGCACTGTACTTAAGCGCTTGGGAAGTACAAATTGGCAACATCTAGAGACAGTCCCTACCCAACAGTGGGCTCACAGTCTAAAAGGGGGAGACAGAGAACAAAACCAAACATACTAACAAAATAAAATAAATAGAATAGATATGTACAAGTAAAATAAATAAATAAATAAATACTGAGTATTAAGTCAACTAACAGGGTCCATAAAAGGGTGGAAACCTATACTAAGCACTCTCATAGAAAATGGGAGACGAGTCATAAGGAACTGCATAATGTTTACAGCAACTCCCAGGTTAAAGAGAAAGTGGAGCAGACCCCCTGCTCCACCCTGCTAAATCGAATAAAATCGTACCTGTCGGCATGGCAAATGACCAAATAATGGCTTTTCTTCATCAGTTAAAATTCTCTCTGTGGGAAGCAAAGCAACGGTAAGTTAACACATTCATTCATCCAGTCGTATTTATTAAGCGCTTACCGTGTGCACAGCACTGTACTAAGCGCTTGATACAAAGCAGTCTTGAAAAGGCATTTTTAAAACGGGTGCTGAAGACCTCCACTTTGCCCAGGGCCAAGATGAAGAATTTTCTCAGTTCTCTTGGATAATTTTCAACTTTAAATTATATCCGGCCAACCCAAGCTATTGCCAGTCATTTAATCAAAAAAAAGTGTACTTCACGGGAGGCAGTGTGGCCTAATGAGTACGGGTCTAGGGGTCAGAGGGCCTGGATTCTAATCCCGGCTCAGCCACTTAGCTGCTGTGTGACCTCGGGCAAATCACTTCACTTCCCTGTGCCTGTTCCCTCATTTACAGAATGGAATCCAATCCCTGTTCTCTCTCCTGCTTAAACTGTGAGCCCCAAGTGGGACTTGATTATCTTGTATCTACCCCAGCATTTAGTCCACCATTTGGCACATAGTTAGTGGTTAACAAATGCCACAGTCATTACTACCGTTATTTCTTATTATTCACTTTCTGCCCAATAACCATTTGGATTTCTTCTGGGTACGGTTACCAGGCGGTTCTTTCCATAACGATTCTATTTCACAAATAAAAACCAAATATTATTTGTGGAATTGAAAGCTTAGTACACAAAAAGTGCCAACTGCTTACCGATGGTCTGTATTGTGTATGCGCAGCTGCCCCAACACATTATGGGCACCCGAGGATCTTCCTCATTAGGATGAACTTTCAGGCCCACTTTGTATGTCGCTGTTCCAAAGGTTGTCAGCATCTCTTTAATGCTTTCAGAATAAGGGTTCCTGAGACAGAACAGGGAAAAGTCCATTTATATCTAGCTCTCCGTTACATCAAAGACGGAGCTTATGAAGTCACCTCTTGAGACAGATGTCTATTGAGTCTCTGACTTCCACAACACATCTTCTGTTGGTCTGGTCCATATGTACAAATTTTAGTTTCTATTCTCACTAAGAACGAGATATAGCAACCTAATGGTCACACCTCAAGGCAGATGAAGCAGCATGGCTTAGTGGAAACAGCATGGGCTTGGGAGCCAGAGGACGTGGGTTCTAATCCCGGCTCCGTTACTTGTCTGCTGTGTGACCTTGGGTAAGTCACAGGTTCTCTGTGCCTCGGTTACCTCATCTGTAAAATGGGGATTAAGACTGTGAGCCCCAGGTGGGACAACCTGATTACCTTGTAACTACTCCAGTACTTAGAACAGTGCTTGGCACATAGTAAGTGCTTAATAAATACTATTATTATTATTATGAAGCCAAAAGCTACTCAGTGCGTGGGTATGAAACCACCAGAATTCAAGCCTTTGTACATCAACCTCTGGGTCTGATGTGAATCCTATACATTGCTTTTGTCCTGCTGCCTCCAGGCCTGTCCCTGCCAATCCCCGTCAAAGCCCATGAGATGAAAATTGGTCTGCTCATCTGCAAGTCTATCAAGACAGCGATGTCACATGGGAGCAGTAGAGCAGGACTCAAAACTCTATACAAAGCAGATACTTAAATAGCCGGCTAGCTGATTCAATGGAAAGAAAGGAAATAAAAGCCTGCAGAAGATGAAAATATGGTATGGTCCTTAGCCAATGTTATCACTCACCCTGGATATCACCTCCGATTTAATCCTGTTGCTAAAATAGGACAGATTCAAAATAAGCAGGATGATATACTTACTTTGGTCGGAAGTCAGGCCTAAACCCTTCAGGGAGTTGCAGTTCCTCCTTATTTTCTGAACTGTCGGATGAGGTGCTACCTACGGAACGAATACGTTATGTTAATGTAAATGATCTAAACCATGAGACTGAAGGTGCCTTTTTTTAAACTCTTACATGCATACTTCATTTCAAGAGAGCTCAGAAAGGCAGATCGAAGAGAGAGGGGGAGAAAATGAACTTCTCCTTACTCCTGAACAAGTCAAGTATACATTAGAGAAGGAAGCAGTGGATGACCAAATAACTTCCTGGACAATCAGCTGCATGCAGCAAGGTTAAGAAGAGGCTTTCTTTCCATCTTCTGGCAGCAAAGCGAAGGGCAAGGGAGCAAAGGAAGAGAGGTGGACAGGCCTCTCTTCCCCAGCGCTTAGAACAGTGCTTTGCACATAGTAAGCGCATCATAAATGCCATCATTATTATTATTCCCTCTGCTGCTGGGAAGAGGAGGTGGAGCTGCCTTGTTACCCATCTCCTTGACGTTTAATAAGCTGACATCAAGTCCCACCATCCAAGTGGTCACTTATAAGCAGCCCACCTCATGGAAAGAATACAGTTCTGGGAGTCGGAAGACCTGGATTCTCATCCCGGCTTTACTACTTGCTTGCTTTATGACCTTGGGCAAGTCACTTTAACCTATCTGGGGCTCAGCTTCCTCATCTGTGCAATGGGGATACAATACCTGCTCTCCCTACCTACCATGTGGGCTGGGACTGTGTCCAACCTGATTAACTTGTTTCTACTCCCGTGCTTAGGACAATGCTTGACACAGTGCTTGAATTCTATAATCATAATTATTGAAAAATTCCATTTTGACCTGCCTTTGCAACCAGGTTTATGAACTGGACCTCTAAAAGCAACAGTAATACTAAACAGCATTTATTGAGCATCTGCTAGGTCCAATGCAGTGTCCGAAATACAAAACAGTACTACTACTAATAATAATGGCATTTGTTAAGTGCTTACTATGTGCAAAGCACTGTTCTAAACACTGGGGAGGTTACAAGGTGATCAGGTTGTCCCGGGGGGGCTCACAGTTTTAATCCCCATTTTACAGATGAGGTAACTGAGGCACAGATAAGTTAAGTGACTTGCCCAAAGTCACATAGCTGACGGTTGGCAGAGCTGGGATTTGAACCCATGACCTCTGACTCCAGAGCCTGTGCTCTTTCCACTGTGCCACGCTGCTTCTCCACGACACATTCCTTACCTGTAAGGATCTTACAATCCAAGGCTGATTTAAATATTATTAAATCACTGTGTACTTGTGCTATTTGTTACTACTGTTCTTACTGCTGGGATAGATACAAGGTTATCGATTTGGGCACAGTCCCTGTCCCACATGGGGCTCGTAGTCTAGGCAAGAGGGAGTAGGATTTAATCCCCATTTTTGACAGATGAGGAACCTGAGGAACAGAGAAGTTAAGTGTCTGGCCCAAAGTCACATAGGAGATAAGTGACAGAGCCAGGATTAGAACCCAGGTCCTCTGATTCCCAGGCCTGTGTTTTTTCCGTTAGGTCACGCTGCTTCTCTGAAGCAAGTTTTTCCCAAAGTTTTCTTCTCAGTATGTTTTCCTCATACTTTGGAGGGAGTATGAGGGAAATATGAGTATGAGTTTGAGGGAGTGACTCACCCAAAGCCCAGTGCTTAGAACAGTGCTTTGCACATAGTAAGCGCTTAATAAATGCCATTATTATTATTATTATTATTATTATTATTATTCAAGATCTTTAATGGTAGTGCCTCAGAGCCAACTCTGATACATCCAATCAATCAAGGAAAAGCAAAAAACCTAACACCAGGTCCAGTTGCCCCTTTGAGGTCTTCACGAAAACTGTGCTATGTGCAAAACAGAATTTTATAAATCTGAAGTAAAGTGCAGCACTAAAGTACAGCATACATTTTGACTGGTATGAATTTTTAAATCACTTCACAAATGACATTATAAAATAGAATAAAATTTATTTTTTTTTTATGGCATTTGTTAAGCGCTTACTGCTTGTCAAGCACTGACGGTTTTGCTCTGGATTCAACGAAATTACCCAAGGTTGGAAAAGTTTCAGGCCCAATTTCAGTGTAGTTCCTTGAAAAGCAGACATTAGAGCAATTTTAAACTTTGACCAAAAAAAAACTAGATCTCAAAACTTACTGAGAGCACTGTCTTCCTTCTGAAGAACTTCTATTGCATTTATTTGTTGAGAGACTACTCCAATCCACTGAGCTAGGTTTGGTTGGTCTGAAAAATCTAGCCTGCCAAGAAGAGTTACATGCAATATTTACAATTAAGTAGCAATAGGCACAGTACTAAATAACTGAATGATCATTTGTGATCCTGATAGTTTTCATTAAAATACCTATTCAGTTCATTTCAATACACAGTTTCACTAAGCGTTTCGGATAGGACGCTATGGCAGAATTGGGGAATGCTTTTCCAACAACTTTCTGGATACAACATGATGCACTTTCAGCAGAGGTTGTGTGTATGCATGTTTCATTAGACTTTGGGGTGAGCAGCATAATGTGAGTTTTCTTCAGCATGGGTTCATCACAAATAAAACCTCAGTGTTTTAGGAGAACTATCACAAACTAAAATTACATGTGAGTCAGCATATGAGTACACTGCAAAAGTTAAGAAAATCTGTACTTGTTCTACTCTGTAGAATGAGTTAAATTAGTTTAATATTACCTATCAGAAAAATATAGCACATTCATTGAATTTCTAAAATCTTGGAATTTCAAGTTATCAGTTAGTGAAATAGATGCTAATAAAAGATAGTTTTGATTCTTGCAGGTGACAGCAGCTCTAGTTTAGAACAGTTCTT
Source organism: Tachyglossus aculeatus (assembly GCF_015852505.1). Classification (NCBI taxonomy): domain Eukaryota; kingdom Metazoa; phylum Chordata; class Mammalia; order Monotremata; family Tachyglossidae; genus Tachyglossus; species Tachyglossus aculeatus. The sequence continues at coordinate 14,769,169 of NC_052084.1, read as the reverse complement.
GATAATATGACACTTACTCTGTCACTTAAACATACCCCAAACTCATTCTTGATATAGAATGAACAATATAACATCTTGCTACCTTACAAAGGCTTTTCTATATGCTAGAGGCGAAATGGTAAAATAATTCAAAGAACAGACAAAAGGGTAAAATGTATAAATTACATGTTTTGTAACCACTTCATCCTGAAATGCTGCAATTCACCGTTCTGGATGGGGCAGCATATCGAATTCCTCACATATTCCACTAATTTATATTGATCTGCCAGAGGGTGATGTAAAAAATCACATTTTTATCCCACTAAGGCTAGTTAGCTTAAGGAACTAAAAGTAACTTGATACCTGGGATCAGAATCTAACAAACCTACCACTCCATATTGAAAATCCTGAGCAAAAAAGTTTTCTACAGACTAAAATAATAGCGTTCATTTACAATTTGCATCACTTTCTGGAGCCCCTTACTCTTAAAATAATGTTTGCCAGAATAGTCAGTAGTTTGTCCAGGGAGGCGTTTAGCAACTTAAAGGAGATGTGGAAAACATGAAGGAAAGAAGGAAGTGTAAATGATTCGAGGTTATATAGGCTCTATAAGGAAAGGGCAAAGAAATTGCAGCTATCTGGTCTAGAAAAGGGACTTTTGGTTTACAAATATTTTCAAGAAGATGAAGGGCACGATCCAAACAGTGGAAAGTAACTATTGTCCTTCTTTTAGTTGATATGGAAAACATTGCACCTAACTGCTCCAAGGAAAAATAAAAACAGATGCAAGTCACTTGAAAAACATAAATTTGACATACGTTGGGTAATTGTGTGGTTCTAATTTTCATGGTTAGGGTTAACCAAATGATTTTAGTAGCTTCGATGCAAAGTTTCACATTATTAAAAGGACTTATGATACAAGGCTTGCTTACCTGTTGAAAACACGCCTTGGAGGAAGCAGTAGAGGAATAACAGTATTGCTTAAACATTCACATAAGGGGCAAAGGAATTCACCGTTTTCTACATCATAGCTTGTGTGCACTCGTAATCTTTGCTGTCTTCGCTGTTCCTTTGCTTGCACTGCGTCAAAATACCTTTAAAAGTAGTAGGATATTTAATGTCAGCATCATTAAGTGATAGATTCACACTTTTTAAGCCTATCATTGTATAGCTGCAGTAGAAGGTCCACATGTAATTACCTGGAATGGAGACAATCTTTAAAAGAACAAAGGCCTCACCCTATTTTCTATAATGACATAATAGCAGAGAGCAATATTAAGAGTCAAGACTTCATTATCTTTACAGATTTACTTCAAAATCTGCAAGGAAATATTATATAAATGCATAGTCCACACCTTGTGATGAGGTATACTTAATCTCTGTTTCTCCTACTGATTTTTAAAACTTCAAATTCTTTAGGATTTAAAAGTCAAATTATTAAATGTTAAAACTCCACCACATTAGCATCAAGTGAATTTTTTTAAAATGTCACGACGTGTATGTGGAGTTTTAACATTATACTGAAATAAGAAGAGCTAACCGGGGAGATGACAATGCCTTTGGCCAGCTCATCATACATGTTAAATTGTACCTGGAGTTTTCTCTGTACAGTCACAGAGGAATTCTCACTGGGATCATTTTCCACACTGCACATTTCACTCACCCAGTATGATGCCCCTCAAGCCATTCCACAGACGAAAATGGAAGACAATTTCTCATTCCCCTTTTACCTTCTACAGTCTATGTTTCTAATTTTTATTAAGAACAGACAGGAATAACCTAAGTGGCTCAAAAAGCCTCTTAATTATCCTGTATATCATTAACCAAATAGGGCAACATTTTTTTCAGCTAGCCATTATCTAACCTTACAGTTCAATAAGTATCAATCAATCCATCATATTTATTGAGCGCTTGGGAGAGCACAACAATATAACAGACATTCCCTGCCCACAACTAACTTACGGTCGACTAAGTAGCCAGGTCATTAGGGGCATGGGATTGGGGAGTTTGCAGTCTTCCAGTGAACTTAAATCTTTCCAGAGCTGACATTACCATTTGCGTGCTGGTCTAATAAACCAGCTCCAAATGCAAAACCAGCTCTAACCCCGGAAAATCCCAGAGCATCATCATCATCAATCGTATTTATTGAGCGCTTACTATGTGCAGAGCACTGTACTAAGCGCTTGGGAAGTACAAATTGGCAACATATAGAGACAGTCCCTACCCAACAGTGGGCTCACAGTCTAAAAGCAAGCAAAGCAGCCTTACTAGCCCTAGAAATAACCAGTTGCTTAACCTTTCCTTTCTCCAGGGTGAATGAGTGAATGGTGAGCTGGGGTGAGTCGCAAAGGCGGTCCAGGACTGACTGTTTTCTGGTCATTTTCCCAGTGCTGTCGCTGCCTGGGGCACTTTCAAAAAACTCTGCACTGGCCTGGGATAGACTGCAGGACAGCCTGTCCCAACCCAGGATGAAGGAGAAAGTAATCCCCTGGCTAAGAACCAACCTGTTCCCCCCCCGCTCCATTCCCCTGAGCGGGTTCATCTCCAAAATCCCCAATCTTGCCTACTGAGCTGTTTGTCCACCTCAGTTCCTGAACCTTTCAGGTGAGGGAGCAAAAGAAGGCTTATTTTTAATACTGAACAGAGCTCATTTCTAGTTCATCAACTTCGAAAAAATAACACCACATTTCTTTAGTTCAACACAAACCCTGTCGATTTTAAATATTACTGCTTAGCAATTAAGGTGGGGGGGGTGGTCTATCTTGTAGCTGTCCCGGAGCGCAACACAGTGCTCGGCACATAGTAAGACCTGAACAAGTGCCATTAAAAACAAACCAGTGATTTTACCTTTGCCAACAATGGGCATGCATTATGTGTCCACAGCTTCCAGTATGTGTTCCACATGACAGATCAGGATGCATGAATAATGGATCATATTTTTCTGCAGAAAAAAAAAAATACATTTAGCATTCTACATTGTTTCTTCCAACTCTGACACCCTGAACTGGCTAGATGGACAATTTATTAAACCTTTTTATCACTCATTCGAGATGCCAGGGATTATGTCTACTTCATACCCCAAGTCCCTAATTATTATTTAGAAGACAGAACTTAATAAAAAATTTCTTAGCCTGTGAATCAGCAGAGTGCCTGAGTATCACCCCTCTTTCTGGTGTATTATCCATTTTTCTGAGATAAATGATTTTTATTAATATAATTTTTAAAGGCATAACGCTTTGTAAAAAGCCTGCTAAACAAATAGCTGTGACTAACCAAAACTTTACCCACCCAAACCTCTATCCAGAATTCAATAGGAAGGTTCTTTATTCTTTACTCTGCATTTATTAAATAAATTGCTAGCTGCTTTGACTAAGCAAGTGAATTTGCAAGAATGAAGTTAATCCACCGGGTCAGAAATACCGCAGCAGCACAGACAAAAAGAAAGGAACAGAGAGCTTTACTTTTGGGGAGACGGTAAGGATCCCCTCTTGATTTACCTGGATCCTGAATAACTTTGTTTCTGTTTTTGGACAACACAGTTGATCGCTGAACAAACGCTGCTAAAACCATAGCCCTGTTGTCCACCTTAACCTCTTGCTCTTCTTGACACAAAATGCAGGTAGCAACCTGCCTTTGTTCGGTGATTCGGGTTTGCTCTGGGCCCAAGGCTATTAGCGTTGTATCTGAAACCATGGGACTGAAACCAAATGCATCTTTTCAGTATGTGACATTCCATTTCAACGAGCGTTCTTCCAAAATTTCAATATTTACAGTAGTAAAGCAGCAGGAGTAGCAGTAAGGGTATTTACAATAATAATGGCATTTATTAAGCGCTTCCTATGTGCAAAACACTGTTCTAAGCACTGGGGAGGTTACAAGGTGATCAGGTTGTCCCACGGGGGGCTCACACCTCATCCTCATTTTACAGATGAGGTAACAGAGGCACAGAGAAGTGAAGTGACTCGCCCAAAGTCACCCAGCTGACAATTGTCACTACTGGGATTTGAACCCATGACCTCTGACTCCAAAGCCCGAGCTTTTTCCACTGAGCCACGCTGCTTCTTTTCTGCTACAAAGTGCCCAATAGGGCCAATGAATACTAGGTACTAGGAAAAGTATAGCAGATAAATGAGACACGTTTCCTGCCCACAAGCAGCTTACATTCTAATTGGGGAGACAGACATAAGAATCTTTACCTATTGAGCAATTAGGATAAGTAGACTGTACGACTAATTTGGCTTATAGTACACCAGTGTTGCTGAAGAAGGGCACAGAGCTTACAGCAGGAACAAAACTGATGTGTCAGGGTGAAAGTTTAGGTTCGGGCTTCCGCTCCCCTCTCTTAAATTCACCACCAAGGGGGCAAAAGGATGGGAAACTCCGGGCATTCTTGCAGCAAGCATGTTAGGAGCTTCCTAAACAACCCGCACTCATGTTCTGAGTTCCCTCTCAAAGCTGCACCAGACTCATGCTTCATAATAAGAGAAGCAGTGTGGCTCAGTGAATAGAGCAAGGACAGGAGAGTCACAACGACCTGAGTTCTAATCCCGGCTCTGCCACTTGTCTGCTGTGTGACCTTGGGCAAGTCGCTTAACTTCTCTGTGACTCAGTTACCTCATCTGTAAAATGGGGATTAAGACTCTGAGCCCCATAAGGGACCTGGTCTGTGTCCAACCTTTCTAGCTTGTATCTGCCCCAGGGCTTAATACAGTGCCTGGCGCACAATAAGTGCTTAAAAAAATACCATAAACACACAAAAAACAGACAGTCCATTCTTCCAAGGTGGAGCTGGGCCCAGTGCACCCATAAATGGCCAACTAAACAATTTAATTCAGTCTGTGGGTCAGATTTGGGTTGTTTATGAGCCAGAGTGCCTTCCATCAGGAACTGTATCCAATTTATATCCTACCTGAATAATCCCAAGCCCCTAACACAGTGCTACAAAGAAAGTAGGTTCTCAACATTATTCAGTGGAATCTAGAGTAGTTCCATCACCTGTTGTCAAGGATGAAAGAGGTTGAAGCATCTAATTCTAACGTCTGCTGGAAGAGTTCCTTGTTCTCATCAATAAAGTGTCGCTGCATTTCAGACATCTGAGCCATGATTTTCTCCCTCCGAAGTCTGGCAATCTCAGCTTTCCTTTTCCTTTCAGCTTTGTCTTTATCACGGGTGCTCTAAAATTGAACCTCCATTAGACACTTGAGAACAGCAATGCATAACGCTATATTTTCGCATTACCCTAGAAAAACCTGCATGAATGCCCCAAAATGAAAGACTGTACACTACAAAAGAAGCAACTGTTTCAGCGAATTAATTAATACCCCAAAGACAAGCAGTAACTGATTACTAATCTTGTGGAATTCGAAAAGGTAGATCAATTCTATTGAATTCAAAATCAAGTGGGAATAGATTTGCCTCATTTGTTTAGGAAACTCACTGCAGTTGATTAGGTACATCTGTATTTGTTATGATTCAGTACCTCCTCCATTATAGTTCCTTCTGTCTCAGCCACAGGGCTGCTGGAAGAACTCTCTCTTATCTTCTTAATGAGGTTAAAAGTCTGCAAAAAGGGAGAACAGGTTACAATGCAGCAAAATATCAGCTAATAAAATGTGAAGGCACAAAATTAATCAGCTCATTTTTATACTGTGAGCCCGCTGTTGGGTAGGGACCGTCTCTATATGTTGCCAACTTGTACTTCCCAAGCGCTTAGTACAGTGCTCTGCACACAGTAAGCGCTCAATAAATACGACTGAATGAATGAATGAATACATAGCAAAGACTTTACCGAAAAGAAAAAAAATTCTAGAAATGGCTAGGCTCATTTTACCTTCAATATCCATCTGATCATATCCTTGTGGACTTCAAGGTAGGGAGCATTTTGCAGAGTCTCCAGCATGGCAAGTATGCTAGGAGAATTATTTGGTGCCTCACCAGGTCCTAGTACATATGGATTAAAGACAAGAAGCAAGATTACAAGACGGTCTGGATGACACATACCTCACGTTGAACATGTTACTTGACTGCAACCTGATCGACAAATTGAAAATTTGAAGGGGTTGCTGTTGTAAAATGCATCTGTCCCCTCAGGGTTTGGGCCCGAATGGGTACAGCTGGGTACAGCTGCCTGGCAGCTGGCAGGTGTCTCACAAAAAAGCACTGCACAATTTTTAACGCCGCAGTCAACTGGATAAATGCATAATGTCTATAAAAGTATTTAAGTATTAAAGTACCTTTTTTTTTTAGTATTTGTTAAGCGCTTCTTATATGAGCCCACTGTTGGGTAGGGACTGTCGCTATATGTTGCCAATTTGCACTTCCCAAGCGCTTAGTACAGTGCTCTGCACACAGTAAGCGCTCAATAAATACGATTGATGATGATCATAATGACAGACACTTTCCTAAGCGTTAGGGTAGATTCCAGCTAATCAGGTTGGACACAGTCCATGTCCCACATGGGGCTCACAATCTCAATCCCCATTTTACAGATTAGGAAACTGAGGCAAAAGAAGTGAAGTGACTGGCCCAAGGTCACACAGCGGACAAGTGGCAGAGCCGGAATTAGAACCCAGGTCCTTTTGACACATTGGCCCATGCTGCTGCTCAACCATTCACAATTCTCCCCTAAGCATCCCTGCTCAGACTAGGAGCCCCAGATGGGACAGGGACCTGATTAACTTTTATCTACTCCAATGCTTAGAACAGTGCTTGACACAAAGGGCAGCAGCACTTAAATATGATGATGATGACAATAATGATGACACTAACAATAAGTAAACGTGTCAGAACTCTCCAATTTCTACAACCGGTTTCCATTCTGTACACTAGATGATGGCTGAAATATTTCAGGGCAGGGCAGTTCTGCTTTAGAGATCAGGATAAAAGAGCCTCTAAGTCTCTTTGTTAGTATGTTTGGTTTTGTTCTCTGTCTCCCCCTTTTAGACTGTGAGCCCACTGTTGGGTAGGGACTGTCTCTATATGTTGCCAACTTGTACTTCCCAAGCGCTTAGTACAGTGCTCTGCACACAGTAAGCGCTCAATAAATACGATTGACTGATTGATTGATTAAGTCCTCACAACATGCAAAGCATTGTATGAAGCAACACTGGCGGGGCGGGTATAGTGTTTTGGTGGAAACGGTCCTTGACTTGAAGAAAAGTGTATTTAACAGATTCAATTATTTTGAACAGACTAATCATCCTCAATATACTCCTATAAACAACACCACAGAACATTTAAAGAGCCCCACCCTTTACTTGTGAAAGTAAAATTTAATGAATTTTACTCGGGTGATTCAAGACACTACAGTTTGCTTCCACAGTTTCAATGAATGGTAGCATTTGTTAGGCACTTATTACTTGTCATGCACTGTACTAAGCACTGGGGTAGATACAAGACAGTCAGGTCAGACAGTCCTGTTCCACCCAGGGCTCACATTCTATAATCTTGATTACTCAATTTTGCCTATTTTTATTAACATTCCACATTAATTTAGAAAGTGAATTCTTGAACTTTGTATTTTCATGTTTTCCTAGGAAATCAGCTTACACTTGTCCTGCATATTAATGCAAGTCAAATTACGTTTGACAATAAGCAAATAGTGAATATTAAGGTATTCAATAAAAAAGCAACACTTCTAGAACTGAGAAAGGTTATTTAAAGGAGGGGAAAATTTTTACAACTTGAATTATTTTACTGAGCAAAAGATATACATTTGAAGCATGCTGGAGTGTTAGACATACTTGAGATTTTCTGAGTGAAGGTAAACGTTACTACATGCTCTTCATTGACATTCTCTAACTGCTGCTTTTCTTCTTGGAGTGCCATTCCAATCAAATGCAACACCTAATGCAAAATAATCAGTTTTCCATCTCTTAGTAAGTTGGTTCTTAGCATTCAAGGTTTTTCACTTGCAGTTTTGCTTTTACACAGCCTCCCCCACACCCCTGGTCATATAAACTCAAACTTGGAGCACAGCCCCTCAATTTTTGTGATTTTTCCATGGCAGAAATATTTGTTTCTCAATATTTTTCTGCTGTAGCAGCCTCGCAACACTGCTTGTGTTGATCACAAAACTACTTCGACCCACACATCTCTGTTCAAGGTATTAGCTTTGCTGAAATTCTGTGCCTGCACATGATCCTGCTCAACATTAAGTCAAAATAACATTAGTTTTGTCCAAAATTAATCTTGCCCACAACGTTATTGAAGCATCTCCTAATGCTGTGGGAATCCAACCCACTTATTCTCAGCTGACTTTGATGATTTGTGGTTTGGGTGGAACGTGACAAAGTAAGGCCAACATTTTTACAGAGAGTAAAAACCAAGAGCTCCTTTGTTGAGCCACCGCACAAATTCAAGGACACGGACTACATTATAAATGCCATGAAATCCTTTTTTGTTCTCCTAACATAGGAAATGGACGTAAACAGGACTACATGAAAAGAGTAAAAAGAAAACGTCTACAAGTATTCAAAAGTCAAAAGGATCATCAGAATTACATTTTTTTTTCCAGAAATGAAAACAACAAAATCCACACCAGTCAGGAGAAATATACAAAGATTAATGTGTGGTCAGAATAAACTAAAGATGCAAGCAGAGAGATGTTCATACAAATTCATTACAACTTTCATTCAATATTTCTACATTTTGCACCACACTATTATGATTCAGTCAGTGAGTCAGCCAACATTTATCAAGCAACCAATAACTGCTGAACTCTGAACTGGAGGTCTTAACCTTTTTCTCTTTTTACCTCCAGCAGTCATAGGGTCACTGGACTGAACTACTTCTCAAGATTAGGTCTAGCGTACCCCCCAATTAGTCTAACTTCTTCAGAAGGGCAACCTTGGGGTGCCTTTTTTAATGAATCTGAAAGGATTCAGCACAAAGTGGTTCTTGTGAGGGGAGTGCAATGGCTTGGGACTGAAGGGAGAGGGTTAGGGGTTCCCCTTGGAGAACTACTCCAGGTTATGGCCTTTAAGTGGATTTCTAGACCATGATTTTAGATAACTCAGCATGCTCACACGGCTTTATGTAATGGCTTTTAATTTTTTTACGCGATGTGGGGGAAAGGGTTTTTCTGAGGTTGGCCCCGGTACTAGTTCAGATAAATAAGCTTTCTTCTGTAAATACTATTCTTAAAGATCTCCAGAAAAGGAGATTCCATCAACTCATGCTGTAACTTATTCCAGTTTCTAACGATGATTATCAGAAATGTATTCTTTGGACTCAAACTCATTCATCGTTAACCCAAATTAAATTTCCTCCCTTTTGTCAGAAAGATGGAGAACAGGGTTCCTACGATACATATTCAATTCCTACATGCATCCATGGATCTTTTACATATTCTTTCGTGCAAAAAGGCCTTATCAAGTTTGCAAAAATTTCTTGAGATTCTAATGACTTCTATCTCAGATCTTCCTCTGAGTTGCTCAGTTGCTCTTCAGGTTAATCTGGATCTTTGATTTTTCCTCTAAAGTTCTCTGTGATGAAATACTGATACAATTTTGATTGCCTACCTCAGCACTAAAATCTTCATAAAGCATTCCATAAAGAGTTTCCACACCTACCCTTTGCAGCATTGATTCTGACCAGGCATAACCATTGTGTTCTACTGCCCACTGCAGAATTGTTCCCATGATGCACAACATGACATCTGATTGCAAAATATTAATCAGACTTGCAAACAAGGGGCAGAAAGGAGGTAAAACCGGAGGTGGAAGAGCTGAAAGACAAAGTTCACAGTTAGTTCCTTCTGTAAAAGCTTTAAAAACTTTCCTATACAGCCATATAGAACATTTGCTGGCATTTCAAGCAAATGAAGACCTTTAATATCTTTGGCAATGCTTCACTAAATTCTCAAGGCGGGTATAAGCATAATGCATACAAATAGCAGCAGTTTAAAGGAAAGACTTCATTTTCACAAACATTTTATCTTTCTGAACAAGTGGCAAAGAAGATGTACACATTTATTGCCTAAGCATACCCTAGGTGATTTCTTTAATCAGAAACAATGCCCATGATTTGAATTTATTAGGGACACGAAAGTTGCTGGAGAGATTTTAAAGGCCCACCAGCTACGCAGAAGCTTCTGATCAAAAACTGCCCCCTTCTCAATTTAATCTCTGCTGCTAACTCAAACATAACCAAAAACTGGCCTGATGAAGGGCTTTGGAAAAATGAGCATAAAGATAATACAAGCAACATACCTGTATCTTCCCTATTTTGCCTTTTCAATTTCCTTTGTGCTTCTTCTGCCTAAGAAAAAGGAAAAGGTTCACTTATAAAACATTTGTAAAACAACTTAACATCCAATTTAAAAGCATCATTCCATCACACACTCCATTCATACTGTCTTTTTGGTTATTTTTTTCTAGTAATAATCACTCCCAAAGTCAGTGAAGTCAGTAGAGGCAGACAACATTTTGGAATTGCGCTCTTTCACAGGCCTTGGTTTCCACATAGCTTTGGGCTTCTTTGTATTTGCATCACAAGATGATTTCATTTTATTGCGTATTATAACAATGGCTACGTATGTGCGTGTGGGAAACAATGAATTAAATACATTTATCTGTAAGCCTCATACTTAAACCCCCTCCATTTTCTGCTTTTAAGAACGTTCAGTTTTGTGCCCAGTACAGATTGATACTTGATGAATGAAAAAATTACAAGAAAAATAATTTGCAGTTTAAAATGGAGTTAGAAATCGAACGAAAATAATTTATCAGTATCCAGAAATTTTTTAATACAAAACCACACCACACAATTACCTTGGACTGTTCTGCCCTTGAATAGTGGTAGAAATAGAGGTTGAAATCCTTGGCACACTCAGGCTTTAGTTCATAGAGTCCTCTTCCGGTTAAACCAGGTTTTCTACAAATCAAGAAAATCATGTATCAATGCTCAGGGTTAAATTTTAGAAATTACATTAGTTCACATGACAACAATGTTAGGAGAGTAATAACACCACGACTCCAAAACCCAAGTCGGTTAAAATATGCTGCCTGAGGCACACCGCGAGTATTAACGCTGTCTAAACAGCCTAGAGTGGTTTTTCCAAGGGTGCAGCAGGATGTTGAATTAATATAGTAGCCAGTCCCCTGATTAGTTGCTGTGCTGCCAGGACGGAAGTCAAACTGTTGCCTTTTTAAATAAGATTTTGTGGTTTCTGAACTCCCATTTAGAGCTGAAGATGCAGCCAACCAGGAGTGCCAACCCTGAAGGCAATGAGAGGCAGCATGGCTTACTTGGAGAGAGCACGGGCCTGGGACTCCGGGCACCTAAATGCAAATCCCAGCTCCTGCTACGTACCCTTGGGCAAGTGACTTTACTTCTCTGTACCTCAACTCCCTCATCTGTAAAACAGGATGAACTAGCCATTCTCTCTCCCTCCCTTGGATTGTGAGCCCCATATGGGACAGGGACTTGCTATACAGTAAGCACTTATCAAATTCCACAATTATTACTACTATCAATTAGAGCCACGACCTCCCTGTAACTGGGATTGCGGGGATGAAGCCATTAGCTTCACCACCACAGCTTTTGCCGAAGGGCTCCCCCCAGTAGTTGAGTAGATGTTGAGTAGTTGAGTAGTAGTTGAGGATGAGTACTTGGCTCATCCTACCTGTCCCAGTAAGACCGAGACTGGTCAAAACTGGAGTCATGACTGGACTCCAGGTGACATCTCTCCTCTGACCAGGCCTCAGTAGGAAACGGACTCCTTGCCAAACCCTAATCACTTTCCCTGTTTGGGTACCCCCTAGTCTTCTGTGTCACTGCTCCCCCCGCCTCATTGGGCTACAAATCTGTGTTTGTGTGCACATACGTACACACATCCACATCCTTAGACCTGTAAGTATATCTCATTTTTTCTCCCAGTTCTGCCCTCTGAGTGCTCCGCCCCAGGTAACACCCCTGTGCTCAAATGGAAACCCTTGTGGCCTTACTTGTACTTCCCAAGTGCTTAGTACAGTGCTCTGCACACAGTAAGTGCTCAATAAATATGATTGATTGATTGATTGATTGATTAGAGTGCTACGGGAAAAACGTTCATTAGAAAACGAAGCAAGACTGAGCCCCAAATGGGAGAGGGATTGTGTTCAACAAGATGTATCTACCCCAGTGCTTTAGAACAGTACCTGGCAGATGGTAAGTGCTTAAAACATACCCTCAAAAAACCCCCCAAAACCCCAAACCAAAAACTTCACATCCTTGTTTTAGAAACCGAAATTTTAAAATGTAAAGTTCACCCTGAGAACATTTTACACTTTAGAAAATAAACTTACTTGAAACAGGCAACTGCTTCAATCACACTCTCCATCCCGGTTTCCTTGTTCTCCTGATTGGTGTATGAGATAAAGAAATATTAGCTCTTTAAGCTACTTCCTTAGTTTATCAAGTACAAAGGTGATCAAAGGTGGCTGCTACAATACTTAACTTCAGAGATACTGAAAGCACTCATGTAGCAAACGGGAACTTGCATCAATTTAGAAAATAAATCAAGAACGATCAAGAGTCAAACAAGACTTAGGAATTATAAATGCTAAAGATATTCACTGTTTTAGTAAAACCTGAGAGGAATTGGCAATAGTTATTTTCCATATTACAATTTTACTTATTATTTTTACATGACCTTCACAGTGCTGCTTGTACGTCTGGAGCTGATATGTTAATTTATCCCCTTTTATGCCGATGCCATAATTCCAACACATTATTCAACAAAAAGAACAATACTAGTTCTATTCTTGGGACAATTTTCTTTTTTCCACAGGACCCTTATCCTGTGGAAGCCACACTTCTGATTTGACAAGCCTGGTGGGAACTGTACCTCAACTTGGCTGTCAAAGCTAAGAACTGAAGGGTGTGGGACAGAGTGGGATGAGGTGAAGGGAGGAGAAATTTGAAGTGGTAGATTTAGCTATGCTCCTGCTTAGGGTGGCTCTTACCTAGCTGGGTGTCAACCTTTAGGAACCCCACCACTGCATTTCTGGGCTCTCAGTGTATCTGAGGTTGACTTGGAGCCAGTCAGGCAGAATGAGAAGAGCAGAGGCTAGTGAAAAGAGCACAGCTTTGGGATTCAGGAGACCTGGGGTCAAATCCCAGCTCTGCCGCTTGCCTGCTGTATGACCTTGGGCAAGTCACTTAATTTTTCTGTGCATGCTTCATTATCTGTAATAAATGGGGACAAAATACCCACTCTTCCTCCCCTTTAGACAGGGATGGTGTCCATTGGGCTTATATTGTATCTATCCCATAAACGAGTACAGTGTTTGGAACATAGTAACCCCCTAACAAACAGCACAATTATTATTAGAACAGGCCGGAGTGAATACATTAGTGGGCTGGTACAGTCTAAGGGCTGCATTTTGCCTACCCCTACTTACTACCATGGGAAAGTAACAAGTTTTAGTTATTCTGCATAATTTGGGGGAAAACTATTTTTTCCACTTAATGAGCAACTGTTGACTTGAGAACAAGGAAAATGCAGGCTTTAAGATCTAGCTTCCCAAATATAATTTTACAATACTTACATCCTCTGGTAAAGCCTTCACCAATTCACTATGAGCCATACGTCTGATGCTCAACTGATGGATAATCTCCCTTTTAGTTTCATCTGTAGCATTTACATGTCCAACTCCAGGACTAAATCTCTCCCCTGTTAAGATTTAAAAAGTATATAAAGATAATATAGTTCAAATCATACAATTAATATAATTGCCCATATGATATTTCTCTTGGCCTGTTTGCCTGTTTTAACAGCATAGTGACTTTTAGACTGTGAGCCCACTGTTGGGTAGGGACTGTCTCTATGTGATGCCAATTTGTACTTCCCAAGTGCTTAGTACAGTGCTCTGCACATAGTAAGCGCTCAATAAATACGATTGATTGATAGTGAAAACTGATTTGATTTTGCTGCACAACTCAATCATGAAACTTCAGAGCCCTTGAAAGGCAGTCAAAAAAAAGCAGCTTCATTCCTGAGTCTGAGCTACATTAGGAAGAGCCAAAATTATAGCAAAAAATAGCTCTTTAAAGTGGTGATGTAGCTAGGGCTACTTTCCACTGCCTGAATTCCCCAGGCAAAGTAGGTTAAATTAAAAGGAAAAGGGAGAATGGAGAAAGGGGAAGAGAAATAACAAAAAAAAGGATGGGGACACGGGTAGCCAGGAAGAGGGATTCAAGGAAAAAAGAAGAGAGGCAGGAATGAGGTGGGGGGAAAGAAGAAGGGGAAAAAGAGAAAAAGGTTGCTTTAGCAGCCATAATCTGTAGCTAAATTTAAATGATAAAACCTTGTTTACCTGGTCCTCCCCAATCTTACACCCCTTTTTAGTTAAAATGTTTTTGATTCAGTGCACAACTATGTTGTGGAGTTGTTGAGAGCAGTGGAAGAAGGTGAGAAACTGAGGTAGGAAAACAGAAATCAAGGAAGTAAGACTAGAGCTGGAGGAGAAGAGGGGCGGGAGGAGAAAAAGGGGAAAGGGGAAGAGTCCTGGCAGGCTGAGGGACAGCCTGAGCAGCAGGGGCAGGGGGAAGAAAACTAGGGGCAAGAACCTAATATGGTGAGCGCTCAATAAATATCACTACTACTATAATAAACGGGGTAGCCCATTTAAGCAGAGGAAAACATTTTTGAAAAATTCAAGGTATTGTCTTTCCTTGGAGCTTGGCTACCTTCATAAAAGAGTTAAGGGGACTTAACTCTGGATTTTTGCATTACCAAGCATCACAATACAAGGCCTACATCAAACTCCTTGAGGTCAGGGATCAGGTATGCTCATTCTATTGTACTCGCTTAAGTGTTTTCTACAGTGTTCTGCAAAGAGTAAGGTGCTCAGTAAATATTATTGATTTTCTGATTATGGTGTAAGTGAAAAAAAAATTTCAACATACCAACGAGCATTATAATGAGGTACAGCATTTCTTCTATTAAAGTATTATTTTGCTGGACCGTATCCTATTGTGGAATAAGTGGAAAGATAAAGAAGAATCAACATCCTGAAAAATATAACTTTCAAAGAACACCCCAAAGACTCAACTTCTTTCATCTTTAACCCCCTAAAATACGAATCAGAATCGAACAGCTCCTAATTCAGTTTTCAAATTTTCCTATATGTGGAGTCAAAAGAAAAATTTTTCAAATTCCTTCCGATGTTCAGTATTCGCATTGAAAATGGCACGGGACAATGATCAGGATTTTAGAACATCATGTTGAATTGATAATTTCCCACACAACCTCAGTGGTAAGTCACTGTCTTTTTCTTCAGTTTAAAGATCAGAAAGGAGAGGCACCAAGACACCAGTAGATGCAAGTACCATCCCTTGATTATTCAGGGTGCTTTATTTTACAGGACTTTTGTGGACCTTGGAGTCCCAATTTGGATGTGATGTTTTGGCCAATGAGGACTGCCAACTCTAGAAAAGCTCCCACCCACTTCAGCTTCCTGCTATCTCATTTTGTTTTGATCTCAGCCACTTACCTACTTCTTTATCAGATTTTCTGGGCTATAAATCGGTGCAGGATAAGGGTCAAAATGCCTAAATTCCTGTTTTCTAAGCTTCAGTGATAAAGCCATTTTTGACTATACGTTGGAGTTAACTACTTTTTAAACAAGAAAAATCCCTCCAAGAGTCCTAGGAAAGTGTGAGAAGGACCGGGCTTAAATTCAGAGATCAATTCACCAGAGTCTGTGGTTAACTTTGAGCTAATCTGATCATCAAATACCTCTCAGGGCCCTCCCAGATCTTCCTGGGGCTTCGGCAGGAACTCTGTTAGAGCCTGCTGTTAAAAATTCATTACCCTCCTCTACTGTACAAGTGAGTGACCTGGTTTAACCGGGTCACTCACAGAGATGCTTAGGATGAGAACAGGGTCATTTCTGGATTCCAATAAGGGATTTTAAAAGTCATCTTTTTTGTTGCTGTTCTTGCCGGACGTTTTTGAAAACAACACTACGGACGTTACCTTATTGCTGTTTTCGGAACCAAATCTTTTTCCAAAGTCAGGTGTACTAAAGATCTGATAAAGCTCAAAGCGACTGAGCATAATCATTAGGAAATGGTTTGGATCCATCATGGACACGCCTGTCTATTAAAAAAGTGGGACAAGAAAGAAGACAAGTTTAGAGTCAATGCTGTCCAATAATGAGTGAAACATGCACTTGCCTAAGTCACAGGGACCTGTCCGTTCACCGGTGGCAAGAGGAACCTCTCCCCCGGTGGGTCTCTCTCTCTGCCTGCCAAGCTGTTTTAACATTGGTATGGTGCAATTTGTGTGGACTCCCCTTCTGCCTGCTATCATTCTTTAATAATAATAATAATATGGTTTATATGGTTTGTTTTCTTGTCTGTCTCCCCCTTCTAGACTGTGAGCCCGCAGTTGGGTAGGGACCGTCTCTATATGTTGCCAACTTGTACTTCCCAAGCGCTTAGTCCAGTGCTCTGCACACAGTAAGCGCTCAATAAATACGACTGAATGAATGTACGTATTTATTACTCTATTTTACTTGTACATATTTATTCTATTTTATTTGGTTTATATGTTTTGTTTTGTTGTCTGTCTCCCCCTTCTAGACTGTGAGCCCGCTGTTGGGTAGGGACCATCTCTATATGTTGCCAACTTGTACTTCCCAAGCGCTTAGTACAGTGCTCTGCACACAGTAAGAGCTCAATAAATACGATTGAATGAATGAATGAATAATAATAATTATGGTATTTGTTAAGCATTTACTATGTGCCAAGCACTGTTTTAAGCACTGGGGTAGATACAAGGTAAGCAGGTTGTCCCACGTGGGGCTCACGGTCTTAATCCCTATTTTACAGATGAGGTAACTGAGGCACAGAGAAGCTAAGTGACTTGCTCAAAGTCACACAGCTGACAAGTGGCGGAGCTGGGATTAGAACCCACGACCTCTGACTCCCAAGCCTGTGCTCCTTCCACTAAGCCATGCCATTTCTCTTTAGGGGCAAAATTGCTAAGAAGTAAAAGAATCATCACACCCACATTAAGGCCAATCTTGCCCTTAGATGTTTTGGGTTCCCAACTGATGTAAAACTCATATGTAACAATCTTCATATGTCCCCAATAGATATCAGTAAGACCCTCGGGTTGGTGTCTCAAAGGCAAAAATTGTCAGGCTTCAAATCAAGGGTTCTCAATCGTTTTTATAAGAACAGAACTAGATGGATAAAAATGGGAACTAGCAAGCACAATCTTTTACTAGTGTCACTTGCATCTTCTGAATCAGGCCACAGTCTCCTTTTGCAGTTTGAGCAAATGATGTGATGTTTTAAAGCCAGCTTCTAAATTTTGTCTTTACTTTCTTCCCCCTCACTGAACCATTCTCATTCCTTAAGATTTAACTTTCATGTGAGTGGCGCTCTTCATGGAAAGTGCATTCTCCTCAAGTTGCTGAGGAATGAGGTAGCTAAGGTAATAATAATAATAATAATAATAATGATAGCATTTATTAAGCGCTTACTATGGGCAAAGCACTGTTCTAAGCACTAGTATACAAGTCCAGGATCTCCAGGACTTCCGTTGGTTACCTGAAGCATTACTATGTCCTTGTCAAACATCTCTCGTCTGCATTTCACATTATGGTAGTAATATATCTGAAAAAAACAATGCATCATCTGTGATAAATTGGCTACGTACAGTTATGTTCTAGAAAACAGTAACAACTTAGTTTTGGTAAGGAAACCTACACGCACCTGAGTAAACACCCAGCTTTCTTGCAGTGCAGACTATACTTCATAACTTTATATCCTCCAAAGATACCATGCTCAATGAAATTATGGGGACATCAAGCTCACTTTTAGAGAAATTATTTTATTCTTGTTTTAGATATTTGTTTTGCTTCGCTTCTTGGACAATGATTTTGTGATATGTAGAATGGTAGTTGCAAAAAAGCCTAAGATTACTGTGGTATCTATTGTATTCAGATGAAAGAAGATGAAGGAAAAGCTAGAATTAAGGTGGCTACAGGATTAACAAAATCAAAATTCCTGATGGTAAAATTAAAATCTTTGCCTAAATGTTATATTAATATATCTTTTATAAATTGATTCTGACAGATTAAAGTATGTATTTTTGATATCTAAATTTATTTCTGACATTTTCTTTTGGAACTAATCCCAAAGGATGCAAAAAAATCTTCAGTTTTGATTTAGATTTACTTTCTTCATCTATAGGTGTACTTTCCAAGAACTAGCCTTGTGAGAAACAGAAAAACAGGAAAAAAATGCGGCCTAAAATTGGGAAACTCGTACCTGATTGACCAGGGAGAACCCATTTCTTCTCCACATTCCGGCATGAACTTGGGCACATAAAACAAGACATCGCAGGGGGTGTTCTATCAACATGGGTGGACTGAGTTCACTCTGCAGAGAAATGAACAATACAGAAATCTTTATTGACAAAGAATTCCTACGGGAGAAAGTTCAAATGACTCAGGAGATGCGGAAATTTTTATCCAAAATATTTTATTTTCAAATGGACTAACCACTTACCAAAGGCAGCTGCTCTGGAAGCTTGTAAGCCACTTCGCTTCTGCTGAGCAATACATGCAAACCTAAACAGGAGTCCCCAGACAGAAAAGGCCATTTCGTTAGAAATATCTCATTACCCAGTTACTTTTACATCTTACAACTTTTACATCTACAACTTTTACATCTAAAAGTCTGTTAAATAAAAGAAAGCATTCTATTTCTTCCGTTGGCAAAAATACCTCTGACTTCCCAGATCACGTCTGGCTTATACTGAAATAATGAACTAGGTTTCTTCGGAACCCATGAACCAGTATATTTATGATCAAATTTTTACACGTATTACGATGGCTCTCTTTTATTTGGGACCTTGTTCCGTGGGAGTACGTTGAACTTTGTTATATGCATAAATTCCAAGATGATAACAGGTACTACCTTCTTAAAGTTACATTGTAGTTGCAATCATAACCGTCTTTTAATTGGACTCCTTTTGGATATTTTAACATTCATCCCTAAAGAGAACTATCCGCTGTCTCCTCAGAACTAATGAAATATCCAGCTAAGAATAGGTTAGACTAAGCACATATTAGCAAGAAAACAGGCTGCTAATTAGGGCTGGCTTCAGACAGTAAGCCAAGTTAGTGGTCACCTTAGGGCAGCAAACGACAGGGGTGGGATGATGTGTTTGTGTGTGTATATACAAAAACCATTTTTACTTACATGAAAACCATCAGGGCAGGGACCATGGTATATATTTTTGATTTCCTTGTACACTCCCTAAACGTCCAACACAGGGCTCCATACACAGATGGTACACAACAAAAACTTCTAATGATACATGATGCACCTGCTTCTTGCAACTACCTACACTATGTATTTTAAACTAATACAATCCTGGTATTTAGCTATACTGCATGGTAATGCAAAGGATTTTAAAAGTTATTTCACACCAGCCAAGAAGCAGCGTGGCTCAGTGGAAAGAGCACAGGCTTGGAAGTCAGAGGTCATGGGTTCAAATCCCAGCCCCACCATTTGTCAGCTGTGTGACTTTGGGCGAATCACTTCACTTCTCTGGGCCTCAGTTCCCTCATCTGTAAAATGGGGATTAAGACTGTGAGCCCCAAACGGGACAGCCTGATGACCTTGTATCCTCCCCTCAAGCACTTAGAACAGTACTTTGCACATGTTAAGCGCTTAATAAATGCCATCACTATTATTACCAGCCACCTCTTTCGTTGGTTATCTTCCTGACTGTGCTTGAAATGGAGATTGTGGGGAAGGGCAGGGGGTAAATGTGGGAGAGCAAGAGCAGAAGAGGCGCTGGGAAGCCAGGCAGGGGTCAAATCATGCTGAGGCAACTCTAATTTATTCCCCGCCCCGCCACCGAACTTTAACAGTGAAGCGCAGAACCTGGCTTTACACTGAATATTCCTCCCATGTAATGAATCTTACCTTCAACCTGCCTCTCCAGAGTAAATAACATGTTAAATTCTCCTAGACCCTGAAGGGTATTTTAAATTCAAGTAGAGGCAAAGTGCCAAGTGAACAAAAGGTATCGTCATGTACAACACACTGGTAAACTGCATGTGTTCACAACATCTGCGCCCCCTCCAATCCCAAAGAGATGAAATTCCCACTCAAAATCCGGATTTTCTGAGACACTGTAAAAGTGAAAGCTAGCTTTTACCTGCAAGTAAGCGAGAAACTGGTAGGTGTATGCTAACTTTTTCTTGAGAAACACAGTATCTGATAGTTTCAACTGAATGTCCACATAAACTGAGAGTGATTGGCTGTTCTCCATCAGTAAAACCACTGTGACACTGCATCAACACAGTGAGGCACTTTTTATATGCTTCAATAAGTACTTTTTCCTAGAAGAAAATAATTTTTTTTAAAAATCATATTACAAAAACATTGGGTTTCATAACCAATTAATACTGGGCTCAAAGTATTAATCCCCATTTCACATTCCTAAGCCAATAATTAAGATCTGTTTCAGGATCAGATTCAAAATGAGTCACCTAAACATCACGTACTATGCTATTCAAACGGCATTCAATAACCTCAGAGGCTTTAAATGGATGTCTCTGGGTTGACAGATTACTGCAGGGTCTATTAGCCCTCCCAATCAATCAGTGGTATTTACTGAGTGCTTACTGTGTGCAAAGCACTGTACTAAAGGTTTGGGAGAGTACATTACAGTAGAACTGGTAGACATAACACTTGCCCTCAAGGGATTTGCAATCTGGGGGGAAGGGGGAGAGGCAGACATTAAAATCATCAATCTTCATCTGTACTAAATAGCTCTCTCAAGTTAAGAAACAGTCCAATTATGAATTACTGTTTCTGGTCTGATCTGAACAACCCAAAGCCAGCATGTCTTATTTAAACAATTAATGGTATTTACTGGGTGCTCAGTGAGTTTCAAACACTGTATTAAAATGCTTAGAAATAGAACCCCAGAAGCAAAAACGCATGTCCCCTGCCTTCAAGGAGTTTACACTCTAATGGAGGAGGCAGGCCGACAAAAAAGAAGTAGGAGGAAGACCAAGGATATAACAGGTGCACAAATACATCAGGATTCATAACGTGATGTTAAACGGTCATTAATAATTGAATCATGAAATTTGTTCCACTTCTTTTAACGGCACTTAAAAAAAAATCCCACGTACAGACATTCCTGGGCCAACAGTTTCAAAACACTTACATCTAAAGCACACCAGTCCTGCATCATTGAAATGACATGAGTCAACTTCATTTGCAGTGTAAAAGCTGCTTCCCACTCCGGCTCCATCTCGATATGTTGCCCTACTTGACGAGTTATTGGGTCCATTCCCTATGGGAAGAAAATTCACAGTCTTGAATGCAAAAATACATTTCGAGCTTGATATTGAACTTTGTTTCAACAACTCTTAAGAGAAATCATTTAAAGAATGTGAAAAGAAAAAGATCGAGAACATGAAAAACTGTTTCTTTAAAAAGGAAATCTGAAAAGGAACAGCAAGGGAAATATTTCATATCCGAACAAATCTAAAAAAGTTTCAGAAACTCTTAATCACCTACAAATATTTTTAGATAAAAAATAAGATGGACAACCCTCTGTTCTGGATAATTTAGTCATTCACCTGGCTGAATGCAGGAGGCTGGGTCAGATAATGCCTTCAGTCCCTTCCAACTCTATGATTCTACGAAAACAACTGTCACAGGAAAAGAAATGGATTTTGGTATGCATATTTTTAAGTTTGTAAATACTATAATAATAATAATAATAATGATAATAATAATAATAATGGTATTTGTTAAGCGCTTACTATGTGCCAAGCACCGTAAAAAGGACTGGGGTGGACACAAGCAAATCAGTTTGGACACAGTCCCTGTCCCACATAGGGCTCACAGTCTAATTCCCCATTTTACAGATGAGGGAACTGAAGCACAGAGAACTGAAGTGATTTGCCTAAAGTCACATAACAGACAGGTGGCAGAGCCGGGATTAGAACCCATTACCTTCTGACTTTCAGGCCTGTGCTCTAACCACTGTGCTACGCCGCTTCCTAGAAGCAGAAATCGTCGTGAGTACACAAGAGGGTGATTCTTCTTTTTCAGATTTTCCTCACATATTGAAATGAAAACATTTTGCATTTCTGCAAGGAGGTGTCAGGGAAGTGGCAGGCACCCATGTAATCAATCCATCAGTGGTATTTATTGAGCATTTATGATGTGCAGGGCACTGTACTAAGTGTTTGAGAAAGTACAATACAACAGAGTTGGTAGACGCATTCCCTGTCCATGAGGTGCTTGGTCTAGTGGGGGGGGAGACGGACATTAAAATATATGAAATTACAGCTATGCACACAAGTGTTGTGGGGCAGAGTGTGAGGTGTATATAATAATAATAATGGCATTTATTAACGCTTACTATGTGCAAAACACTGTTCTAAGCACTGGGGAGGATACAAGGTGACCAGGTTGTCCCACGGGGGGCTCACAGTCAATCCCCATTTTACAGATGAGGTAACTGAGGCCCAGAGACGTGAAGTGACTTGCCCAAAGTCACACAGCTGACAATCGGCGGAGCCGGGATTTGAACCCATGACCTCTGACTCCAAAGCCCGTACTCTTTCCACTGAGCCACGCAAATATTTGCATCTACCCCACTGCTTAGTACATTGCCTGCCACATAGTAAGTGCTTAATGCCTTCAAAAAATCAAGAAGTGGTCCAAAGGATACAGATCCACTTGCACAGACGACACAGAAGGGTGAGCGAGTAAGGGAAAAAGAGAACTTAACCTGGGAAGGTCTCTTGGAGGAGATGTGATTTTAATGAACCAGGCTCCTGATGAGATTCGTGGCCACAATATGTCTATAATGCAGCGGCCGGTGCCACTTCTTGGTATAAGTCACGGTGGCTACCGTTCCCATATCTCTTGCCGCTCTCCCTCAACTGACAGGCTCTGAGCTAAGGCCTCGGGCCCCCATGGGACAGAGCGTGGGACCCGTCATCAGTGGGGAAGCTGCGGTCAGTTTAGCAGGGCAGCTACAAATAGCTTGGTGTGCCTCCCCTGGTCTATGAGAAGTTATAAAAAGGTATTTGGGAAAACTGCACTCTACCTCAAGCCCTCCATGTGGCTATGTTTTGGCACCAACTTCACTAGCAGCCTAGCCCAATTATCCTGCACCTCCCCTGAAACTGTTAAGGCAATAGCAGTATTCATAATATTTAGAAGTTCAAACTCACAAACCATCCCTGTGCATTCCAGTTTCCCTGCTAGGAGTAGGGTTTACTCGATAACCACCGAATAAAAGCGTAAGGGAGCATAATCACAGAAGGAACACCACCCATTTTCTTCACACATATCTATGATTAAAATGCGCCAGATCGCTCTTGCTCACAGATTCAACTTCTCTTTCGGAATCACTTCATAAAATTAAAGGAGATGATCAGAAGAGCTGTTTCCTACTATATGAAGACAGCACTAAGCTGGGTACTGATATTGGCTTCAATCAATCAACATTATTTACTGAATGACTACTGTGTGCACTGCACTGTGCTAAACACTTGGGAGTGAACAAGAGAATGATTAGATAGGAGCTCTGTTTACATTCTAGCGGGGGAGGTAGATGATAAAATCAATTTGAGGTAGGGGGAATAACAGAGTAGAAAGCCATACAGGTTGGGCTTCAGAATGTGTGAGGACCCAACAGCTTTAGTGGTGAGGAAGTGCTGAAATGGCAGTAAGTGGGATATGAAGTGAGGAGATAAGAAATTAATTGAGGAAGGCCTCCTGGAGGAATGTGATTTTAGAAAGGTTTCCAAGATGGGAAGAACATGATTTGTCAAGTGTGAAGACGGAAGAAGTTCAAAGCAGGGACAGGAGGAAGGGGTGAGCAAGAAGTCAGAGGTGGAAGAGACAGGAAAGAAGCAAAGTGAGTAGGTCAGCTTGAGAAGAATCTGGCATGTGAGCTAGGGTATAATGGAAAGAGGGAGAGAGCAGATTGAGTGCCTTTAAATTGAAATACATTTTCCAAAGCAAGTGTACTTTACCACACACACACACACACACACACACACACATACACAGAGTAAAAGGACCACAGTTAACAAAAATTAAAGCAATTAAAAGTACTTTTATGCTGGAGACAAGAATCAATTTATTTTCAGGAAATCTAGAAAACACAACCAACCTAGAAAATCAATTTATTGAAAACTGCACTGGGATTACTTGATTAAAGGGTGAGAGAGCCCTCAAGTCAAACCAGACCCTTAGAGATTTTACAAACTGACTCAAAATGGAAAAAAAAAAAATTTAGATGTACAAGAACCTTGCCGAATGAAATTTAAATCTCTATTTAGAACTGCCCTGATTGACATACCTGCATGCACTTTAGTAACTCCAAGAAGGCATCAAAACCTTCTAGAAACTTCTGCCTCAGAGGGTCTGACCAGTCAGTTGGTTTGCTAATCAACACATACCTGAAAAAAAATTAATTGGCAAAAGGTTGAATCTTCTATCGCATAACATCTAAAAATGGTTTGTTAATTTTCAAGGTACTTACTTGAGATCAAAAATAAGGCTCTGAACCCTCCTGAACTTGAAGGCTTGCAGAGTTGTGTAGCGTTCGAACTGAAATCTGCCTTGGATATCTCGAAGTCGTAAATGGTCCATAAAAGTCTTGATGATAGTAGTCATAAGATTCTCCTCCGTTATTAACATCCGAGCCTAAACCAAAGTAGAAATTTTTGTCACTCACGATACTGCTCTCAAGGGGAAGCACAAGGATGACAATACTAGGTATTTTCTCCATCATAGTTGGAACTTCTTTCATGCAGTCTGCTGGAAGTTAGTAGACAAAGCCATAGTTAGAGAAGATTAAATCTTAAACTCCATTATCAGAGGGCCAGGGCCAGATGACTTATTCGAAGACACAGTATGAGCCACTCTCCACCTCCAAGGTTGAGGTCAAGCCTCTGGCTGGTACCCTCCAAGCATACAGTGCTATGCACACAGTAAGTGCTCAGTAAGTACGACTGAATTAATACAAATGAAAACAGGGGGCAACTTGGACCACATCTGCTGTTCACATTGGTCTGCTCCCTTCTCCAGGCTGGACCTGGTCTTTGTTACATGCTTTTGGTGAGGGATCGTTGCCTATCTGGCTAGGACAGTGGGCAGGACATCCCTGGAGCAGAGAGAATGACAGACTGCCCACATTGTTGAGCCACTGGCAGGGTAGCCAGAAGATTCCATGGAAGAGATGGAAACCGCTCAGAAGAGTAAGAACAAAGCCCATAGCACTTTTGTAATTCATGCTGGAGTGAAAAATGAATCTAGAACAGAGCCCCAAAACACTAAATTAGAACAGTAGGAAACTTACAAAAGCTAGTCAGAGCAGGTGGTCTCTAGTATAATGCACTAGTATAACTGTGATGGTTTATGAGGGACTAATATTTCACTCTATTCAACTGTGCACTATCATGTAGCTACCCTCAGCGCTTAAAAGCTTTTGACACATAGTAAGTACTTAATACCCTAATTATTATTACTGCAGTCTAATGGTTTGTACATCTTTTGGGCCAGCTAGTGAAAAAGTGCATATCTGCTATAATTTTGCTTTAAAAATATAGTGTTAAGGAGATCTAACTTGAAAATATGCTAATGCAGGAAACTGAATTTACTGAAAGCAAATACAGAGCTTTCCCTTCTCCAATTGTGGGTGTTTAGTGCCCCAAAATACCTAGGGCTGGCAAAGCTAAACACTTGGGACTAAACATGCCAGGGATTCGGATTCTGCTGGCTCTACCATACCAGGTGAAATTCAAGGTTTGTGAATAAAAATTGAAAGCATTCGAAGCTTTTTAGCTTTAAGGCTGTTCAAGGTGCAAGGAAATTCATAATAAAGAGTTTAACATAAATGTGAGTGGGCATATATACACACACGTCTATAATGCCACACACTTTTGCTATAATGTTTGTTTTTTCTACACATTAATGCTTGTTTTCCCTAAGTGTTTTGGTTAGAATGTTATGGTAGTACGGAACACTCCAACAATTTGAACCTGGTGGCGTTGCCTTAAATTAAGCACTTAGACAAGTACAACAGAAGCACGAGACATGTTCACAGCTCACAAGTAGCTTACACTCGAACAACGGAGATGATACACTGTCCATGAAAAGAACAATTCGTGATCTACCCATCCTTCCACACTGTCTGGACGTAAGTAAGGATAGATCTCCGTGGCACTCTTGGGTTAGCCCCATAGAAGGCCGGTCTCTGCTTCCGAACTTGTCTTTTGGTAGCCTGACTGCTGTGAAGCCTTTGCTCCCAAAGGCAGCAGACCACCACGCTTGTCTGTTTGTTGCAGAGGTCTCCCAGTAGTGCCCTGCTCTGCAACCTTCTTTGAAAAAGGGTTTCATTTTTTATTCTGCCTGGCCTCAGCTTGCACGTGTCCCTTTTTCCAGTTCATCATTCTGCAGCTCCTTGGGCATCCTGCTGTTATTCACCTCCTCAAATGTCCTGCCCGGCAGAGCTGTGTTGGTGTGAATTTCAACTTTTGAATCCAACCAGGTTGGATTTAAAATTTGCTTTTGAGGTTACATTCAGTTTGGCTCATTAGTGGAATTTATTAGGACTGTTTAAAGTTCACTGCTCAATTGTTCCCCGTGTAATGGTAATGAGCTACTAATACGGTAACAAGAAGCACACTGCTGTCATTTCAAGCTCTGCCCCCTCAAAATTGGTGGTATTATAATGCCTGACAATGGAAAACTGAGGCTGCTCAAAACCATGTGCCGTAGTAAGCAAAATGACACACGGAATGTTAAAAGAACACTCCGAACCAAAAGTGGAAAAACTGGGGTAGGCAAAGGAAACCTGTACCTCTTCCAGTATTTTCATCAGGGAACCTCCAAGATAATATAAATTTTAGAAGTCTCCCGTTTTAAGGCTACGATGTTGTTAACTGAAAATAGTAAAGTTCTTCTTTGTCATTTAGTACTTACAAGTGAAGGCACTGTGAATATCTGTACCGAGAGGTCTGCGATTGAAAACTCTCTGTCGTGGTCATCTGTCACATAATCACTCTGCAAACGCTCATAGTTCTAGTAAGAAGGCAAAAAAAGGCAAGGAGTGCCAGCTATCAGTTAAGAAGAAAAGGCAAGCACTACTCACCAGAGTAGGTGCAGTGAAGAACTGGACAGATAGGGCAGTCACCGACACTGCCCGCTCGTGATCATCCTCCATAAAATCTCTCTGCAACTGCTGGTAATTCTAAACAACAAGGGGGAAATTCACCTCTCATCCGCACTGACCAACGGTTTAACTTTTATATTGAGACATCGGTGCTGGGGCTAGACAATGAGACAACCCTACAGAAGGAGGATGGGGTCCTACCAGAGAATCATTCAAATAATCTGGAATAATCAGCTTCTGCAGGAAATGAAATGAACTGGAGTTCAACAAATGGACCTGCACAGCACTTCAAGAGTCAACCACAGATGAGTAAAAAATTAAAATAAAAAACTTGGTTAAAAACCCCAAGGTATCAACCTGGTCAGAGAAGCTAAATACCAGGAATGTGGCAATGCTCTTTTAAGAAACTGTCTTTGCAACTTTAAATCCTACTTGAAGAGCAGAGACTCAACTCTCAAACACCCAAAAGGATGAAAACCAGAAGTCAGATCTCTAATGATTCTGAACATGAGCAATACCACATAGAAACTCTAATTCTAACATCAGAGTGGCCATGGGGAAGAGAAAGCCCTATCTCCACCTCTGTTATTTTTCATCTGAAGTCCTTCCACCTCTATTTAAACAAAATAGGGCTACATTCGCTGGCTTATAAGTTCTTAACTATCATGCATTTAAGGACTAACACAGTCCATTGTCTCGCTGCCTGATTTGGACCAATTCAAAATGTGCCAACTACTTACTTTTGCAAACCGAATGGCAAAGAGTTTTTTGTATTTCAAATCCATAAGAAGACTGCTCATAAACAACTGATGATAGACGCTCCTTGCCCCTATTAAGAAAAATAAAAATCAGAATTTGCCTTAGATAAGTGAAAAATCAAACTAATTTTTAAACTTTAAATACTCAGCAATTTAGAAATGAATCTTGCTGGTTAATTTGGTCTTAATCTGCTCATTTAACATGAAATACTTGCCATTAATTAATAGCAAATACTGATTACCAACATTTTAAATGATTAACAATACTACAGAATTACTCTGAAATAAAAAACCACCAACTCCAGATAACAACTCCAGATAATAAAAATAAACAGAGTATTTTAGCTTTCACCCTATTTCCCGCTCATAAAACAGAATCTGTTTCCTCACTCAAGATATGTGTGTTAGGAAAGAGATAAACAGGAAACTGCTACGAAGTCTACCTACAGTGGTGACCAAATTATGAAACTTTGGACATTTCCCAAACTGGAGTCTCCCTTTGTGTAAAAAAACAAAACAAAACAAAAAACCTCATTGAAATTTCTTAATACGCTCCTTTTGAATCATAACAAAAAATTGATAAACAAGAAGGGTCTCACCTTTCCACAGTTTGGAATCACAGAGCATCAGTTTATCCACAAGAGAGGAATTTTCACCATCTGGGCCCTCCTGTAAACCAACCTGACACAATATCCGCCGGAGGCCATCTTAGATAAAGGAAAAAAAAAATTACAGAACAAATACAGAGTACAGGTTCTTGAAATATAAAAATACTTAAAAATAATTTTAATATCAATGTAAAAATTAACCTTTAGTATGATCTTTTAAACTAATCATCAAACATCTCCAGAAAAAAGTGAAAACGTTCGCTATGGCAAACTACAAATCCTATATTAAATCTTACCCCATTGATCCCCATTACATATCCTGGTTTTATGAAGGGAGAAAAGTGACTGCAAAACACCAAAAAAAAAATATGCAATAAAAGAACATCTTTCTTCCACTGAGAAATTCTCCCATTAAACATACAAAATTCAAGTTTTTAGGTGTAACATCTGTAGTCACAATGAAGATATGCACACTTAACAAGAGTAAAAATTCAGACCAAAAATGTTTTAGTCTATCAAAACGGCTACTTCACAGTGGAAAGGGAGCTCATATCTGCAGTAGTTCCTAAACTATTTCGTTCAACCTACTCAGGAGCCCTTACTGAATGTATACCAAAAACATGTTTCTAAATGGTGTACCCAGAATTTTTGTCTGAATTTGGAAAATATAAATGCAAAAGTAAGGGTAAGGTACACACAAAAGTAGGTCAAACAAATCAAACCAATAATTTCCAAAATGTTGAAACAAAAATTTAGTTTGGCACACTTTTTTCCATAAAACATTCCAAGTATGGTGGTGTGATTTTTTTGAAAAAAGTTTTCCTAATCAAGTGTTTCTCGAGAATATGAAGGAAATTTCCCTGAACAAAAGGATACTCAGAAAAAACTGAAGAAATTATTCATCTGAAGAAATGAAACTGAAAAATTCTACCATTAACATCAAAGATAGTGGACTCGTTCGGGGGCAAGAAAAAGGCTGAGGAAACAAACTGGCAATTTGAAAGTGAAATCAATTTTGCAGATAGAATAGTTCTGAAAAAAAAACTTTTGGCTCTAACATATCCTGCTAGTGGAAGCATTTTAGATATCTTCCTTCCAGCAGGAAATAAAATATTAAAGTTTAGGAAACAGTCACTTATCTATATACCTCAGTCTACCACAGTAATGTGCCTGGCAGCTCATAAGAATATAAGAAACTGCACCTTGAGTCAGAACCTCCATATTTTACCTCACTCAGTGGCATCAAAGAAGGATTGAAAGAAAAATGGTCCGCTACCTCCTGATGTCTAGACTTGTGATCAAGGATGTACCTCGGCATCTCTAACTTTTCCCTCAAATCCTACTTATAAGCTTCAAACCGGCTTCAGCTCCTCTCCACTCTACAGAAACTGCCCTCTTTAAAGTCACCAATGACTTCTTTCTTGCCAACCCAATGGCTTCTATTTCATCCTAATCCTCCTGGACCTCTCGGCTGCCTTCAACACTGTGGACTCCCTGTTTCTCCTGGAAACGCTAACGAACCATGGCTTCACTGACACTTGTCTTCTCCTGGTTCTCCTACCTCTTTGGACACTCCTTCTAAACTTTCGTTGGATCCTCCTCTTTCTCCCACCCTCTAAAGTGGGAGTTCCCCAAACCTCAGTTCTAGGTCCTCTTCATCTCCAGGTGGATGACTCCCCAATCTACCTCTTCAGACTTGACCTCCCTTTGCAGAATCACATTTCCTCCTGCCTTCAGGACATCTCTACTTGGATGTCCCACAGACACCTCAAACTGAACATATGCAAAACAGAACTCCTCATCTTTCCACCCAAATGCAGTCCTCCCCCTGGCTTTCCCATCACTGTAGGCAACATCACAATCCTCTGTCTCACTAGCCTGGTAACCTAGATTTTATCCTTGACTCACCTCTCTCATTCAACCCACAGACTCAGTCTATCCAAACGCTGTCAGTTCTACCTTCACAATATCTCTAAAATCAGATGCTTCCTTGCCTTCTAAACTGCCACCATGTTAATCCCAGCAGAAATCCTGTCTTGATTACTGTATCTGCCTCGTTGCTGACCTCCCTGTCCCTCTCTCCTGCTTGTATCTCTTTTATAAAATATTATTCAGTCCATGATTTCCCCACTCCTCCAATGGTTGCCCATCCACCTTCATATAAAACAGATACTCCTTACCATCGGCTTTAAGGTACTTAATGATCTCTTGGCCTCCCAATTTACCCTGGTAATCTACCACAAGCCTGCCCATTTTGCTCCTCTAATGCTAATCTACTCCCTCTTCTTCAATCTCATCTGTCTCATTGCCAATCCCTTGCTCAGGTTCTTCTCCCTCTACCTCGGGACTCCCTTCCCCTTCCTAGCTGACAGGCCACCACTCTTCCCATTTCAAATCCCTACTAAAATCATATCTCCTCCAAGAGGCTTCCAGGAATGAGCTCTTTCTACTAGGCCACACTGCTTCCCAGGTTTCCAATTTGTTTTCCTCCGATAATATTGACGGTATTTATTAAGTGCTTACTATGTGCCAAGCACTAAGCTAAGGGCTGGGGTCAATTCAATATAGTCAGATTGGACACAGTCCCTGATCTACCACAGGGCTCATCTTATAAGAGGGAGGGAAAATATGTACTTTATTATCCATTTTACAGTTATGGATACTGAGGCACAGAGATGTTAAGTGACTAACCCATGGTCACACAGTAGGCAGGGGGTAGAGCTAAGAGTAGAACGTGGGTCACCTGACTCCCAGTTCTGTGCTTTTTCCACTAAGCCATACTTCTATCTGTAAATAATTTTGAAACTGTTTCCCCCTTCTCGACTGGAAACTGGCTGAGGGCAGGGATTATGTCTCTTACCTCTACTGTACTCTTCCAAGCTTTTACTACAATGCTCTACATACAGTACACGTTCAATACATACTATAAATTCGAACCTCATCAGAGATCTTTTGAAAAATGTAAACACATTATGTCCACTTATTTCCTTCTGTCAATCACCCAAGCAATAGTATTTACTGAACACATATTCTGTGTGGATTACTGTACTAAAGGCTTGGGAGACTAATAATCAGTGGTACTTGCTGTTTGCAGAACATTGTACTAAATGCTTGGGAGAGTACAAAAAAAGAGTTCGTAGAAGACTACAATTTAAATCATTCAATCATTTTATGAAGTGCACAGAACACTGTAGTAGGCTCCTGGGAGAGTACAATAAAAATGAGACAGTCTCTGCTTTAGCAGATAAGGCATGATTTCTTCTTATAGAAGCCATTTTGTCTTTACACCAACAGAGTTTGTATTTTTAAGCACTTGCTCATCCTAAATTTAATTATAGATTCTACCAGTTTGTCAGGACTAGAAGTAAAACTCACCAGACTACAATTATGGTTCACCTCTGGAACTCTTCTTATAGATGAGAGTTAAATTGGCAATTTGCAGTCATCTATTCAGTAGCCATTTGTTACGCCACTTTACACATTCTTGCCAGCAGCTACACAACTTCCCCTCGTCTCCCATAAGTTCCTTCAGAATTTTAGGTGGATGCCATCAGTCATGAAGATTTGTGAATATCTGGGTAATCAATGTGATCTAATATATCTTAGGTTTACTACAATTTGGTTCAGTTCCTCTGACTTACCAGCTACCAAGAACAACCAGGGGGAAAGAAATCTCCCTATCATCTTCCTCAGTAAAAACCAACCAATGCATTCACTGATCCATTCTTTTACAAACCTGAATGCAACTTTTATACTATGATCAACATGTAGCTTCTAATTTGATATATGAAAAACATTTTGTCGTTAACTCTGGCAATCATTGCACGGTACTCTCAGACACATTTTAAAGTATTTTTGTTGGAACTCAGAGTGGCTCTCTCCTCTAAACCAGGCCCTGCCTCTACTCAGAATTAAATTCAGTATATTATCTTTCCTTGTGGACTAGTTTTCCAGAAAGTTGTACTATTAAAAAGCCTTCCTCCACTTCTTATCTTGATAAGTTACTCAGTCAAGTTCAATTAGAATTGAAGTCTCCCACTAATATTCCCACTGTAGTTTTTCAGCTTCTCCAACCACAATGAACATTACCTGGTCTCTCTCCTTTTCCCTGATAGGTAGGCTATAATAAGGATTCACTGCAGTATTCTTCTGGTTTAACTAAGGATTTTTATTAATAGGAATTTCCTCTTGTTCAAAACTTTATCAGTCAGTTCTCCAGGTTTTCACTACACATTTTGGACAGAGCACAATGGCAGGAATAGGGGACGTTCTTCTGATAACATGTGGCTGGCAATATAACACAATGCAGGGTCACAAGACACTGTGGTGTTCTCACCATCTGACACAGCAGGCATACACTGAGTTCTCCCTAAATGCTTGTTTAACCACATGCTTTGGATATAACAATGTTAGGGAGTTGGGAAATATTCTTCCAGCAGTACATATTTATGTGGATTGAATGCAATGCACTGTTGGAAGAAAGGGTTGTATACATGCAGGTGGCACTGATCAAGGTTCAGAGACCAGAGCATGAATTTTTCTTACGGCGGAGTTTCTCAAAACAAAGCTTCTGTTCTCGAAGAATTGACCGTATTGTCCCTCACAAACAGTGTCACATCTCCACCTGTCTGGTCCACCCCATTGGTTTTCATCTCTTCACCAGATTTCTGGGATGCCGACTACAAAAACTTCCTAACTGCCAAGCAGATCACTTCACCCCATTCCATTTCTTAGGTTTCTAACATTAGTGAGAAAGCACTTGTTTAACTTTGCATTGCTTTTTGGCCTATTGTCACATCTTCCATATTCTGCATTGACTTTATATATGTTCCACTGGCTTTCCTTAGAATTACCACATACAGTTTTATCCTCACTCTTTCCTTTCATTTAGGGTTAGGAATTTGTGATTACTCTATGAGACACAAAAGGACTTTGGATTCGGCTCCTATTAGACACGAAATCTTGAACGAATCCGGGGACTATGTGAAAACTGAACCAAGATGTTATCATCACCGTCGAATTGGGCCAACTGGTTTTAATGACTAAGGGCAGTCCCCTCCTCCACAACCATATTATGAACCTGAAAGCAAAATACATCTAAGAGAAAACAAAATTTGAAGACTATGACCTCAGTGATAGAGAACAAGTCAAAACATAATTTACATCAATAAATATTGAATTGCTGATGGGCTAAAATTAATTTAGCCACAAGTGTCAGAAGGTGACCTTGAGGTCATTTTGTCTCAGATTCCCAGCCCCAACCTCCAATTCACTAGTATTCTCTTGGCCTTCTCACCACTCTCTGGGCGGCAGGGAGATGTCTGACACCCACAGTTAATTGGTTCTTCACACACAGATGCATGCTACAATATCTAGTCTATTCCAGGGAGGTTGAATTTGACATACCTGAATATCCTATAATGCTGCCAAGCCACGTTAGGAGCTTCAAACCAAAACTCTGATGTGCAACAATAGATGAATGCATAACTTGAACTTTCAGTGGCTTAGTCTGCCGACTTGTATTTCTCTTAAAAAGAAAAAAGCACCATGAAAAACAGAACTTTTTATTTTTAGCATATGATCATGAAAGTTATCGAAGTTTACATGACTCTGTTTTGTTTATGGGTTTTGAACATTTCCTGAGGCAGGGCTGTTATTTTTTGCAGGAGTACGACGATTTACAACCTATGGCTGCTTACTAGGAATCATGCGAGAATAATGCCATGACAATCATGTGTACCATTGGTACACTCTGAAGATGTTCTTACCACATATGCCTGTCAATATGGGTGATCCTATCTGCCTAGTATGATCCAACACCTATGCTGATGATCTGACCCACAGATGACCTTAGAATACTTATAGATTTGGAGCTAATTAATTCTTAATTTGGGCCATGACATATCCCCGGCATTTCAGGCTTTGGTGGGTCATGCCCCTTGTGATACTGGGCATGCCAATTTTCATTACGAAATAAAAATAAACTCACATTTTCTGACGTGCAAAAATCTTAGAAATTCATGACAAAATGCACTGGCATTATGGTTCTTGGTAATGAACATTCTATACCATCACAGTCATTACAAATTAAAAATGTAAAATTACATCTCGAGTCCTGCTATCTTTACAAATTACCAATTAGGTGCTTACCAATTAAGCACCGATTCTTGGAAAACCATCTGCCACATTTCTACCAATAAACCCAATTTAAGCACTTCAAGCTCAAAACACTGATTTCACTACTTAACTTTTTATGATGAGCTTTACACATGAAGCGTCTTGAGAAACTCTCTTTATATGGAATCAATACATAAGGTGTATTTCAATCAAGAAATTTTGCTATGACAACTATAAAATCCCAAAATACATAGTAACTGCCATCCATTTTAATGATTACATGATACCTACAGCAATTCTAACTTTTACTGTACAGTAACTCCTGAACAACTGAGTACTGGATGAATTTTTTTCAGCTTTGCAAATTTACTGAATACTCTCCTTTCCTTACTGCAGCCCAAGACTCTGCAGGGACAAGCTAAAAATAACCTACCTCTTACTAAAATCTGCAGGAGTGGAATGAGCTGGTACTAAAGGGTAAGGTTTACCAGCCTGTTCCCCTCCTCCTGCTTTCCTGTCTCTGACTCCCACCCTTGGGGTCCCATGATGTCCCCTGACTTTAGAAAGCGTCACAAAATATCTTTTCTCTAAAATATGAGTGGTTCCTAAACATTTCAGATATCTGAGAGTGTTTGGTGTAAGAAGATAAATATGTCACATTATGAAAATATATTTTTCGAATTAGGCAAAAGTACTTTCATTTAAATTTACATTTTAAAATAGAACATCATTAAAAAGAAACCTGACTGGTTATGAACTACTCAGGCAATTGTGAAATCTCTAGATAAATATTGAGGTCATTACGTAAAACAAAATTCTCTCTGTCAGCCTCTTCTGGCACCAGGGATGAGGAGAGGAGCAGGCAAGAAAGAAAGTAGGCCTTTTAATAGGGCATACTTGACCTGCAATTAGAAGTCTGTGCTAAATGAGCAGAGGGAAGGTTCAATGGCCAAGAAATGGGGCTCAGAATAGCTGGAGGGAAGGGGGCCCTTTAAGAGGCTACGATGACTGACAAATAGGGTTCTGGGGAGCACAGACCAAAAGCAGAATGGTGCAGAAGAAAAAGCCAAGTCTTAAGTTCCCTGCAAATCTTTGTTGGCTTCAACTAAGAAATAATATTTTCATAAGCCAGATATTTCCTCCAGGAACTACCTACAGTTGTTATTTATTCATATTACTCCCACTAAGTATTTTAAAAAAATTTTAATCACCCTAGAGAAAACACATTTATGAAGGTAGCTATTTTAGAAGAAACAGTCTTTCTCATTTATCTAGTTTGAATAAAGCCTGGAGAATGGCATTTGAGTATGCTTCAGGAAGACACTCCAATTTAAAACAAACGGCTGCAGAGACTTCACGGGAAAAGTACAGTGGTACTGCTCCTCTCCCAGCTTTCAGGTAACACCCTAAAAAGTTTATCTTGCATCCCCTCCGTCTGAATAATTTGGTCTGATTTGAATGGAGTGATTTATATCCCAATTCTAATTAGCACTATGCAATGACATCTATTTAGCAGAGATAATTGCCTTTTAGCCCAATGGGACATGAAAGCCAACACTGAAAATTAAGTACCGTATTTATATCTGAAAACACAAAAATCTAATTCAAAATATTTCATGATTGGTTCATATTTGCATTATTTGACAGTGCCACTATTTTGAAGATATTTTTATCACTGATTTGAGTACATTTACATTATTTTGGTTAATTTTTTGAATCTTGGAAATACATTAATATGCTTCACATTATTTTCTAAAGGGAACTAGAATTAATTTCCTGCTACGTTAGCTCGGTTTTCATGGAACCATTTGAGAGCACTTAGAAAGAATTTAGCAGTACTCTACTTTACAGGAATGAAAGCCTTCATAGAAGCCTGAAAAATACTCAAAAGCATTTTCTGGGAGCTTTCTCTGGGATTTGCCTGGTTTCGTGTAAGCCAAAGATTTTGTTGTGCGCTTGACTCTAAATATCCTCCAATAAGATGGTGCAAATTTTCAAAAGGATGTTATATAATCAAAGAACATTCTGCTTTCTAAAAAGACATTTTGGAAATATGTTTTCTCAACAGAAGCAACATTAATTTCAAAGATGCGATTTTAGTTGTATGAGTGTTTTGGTTTCAAAAGCTGGCCCCCAAACGCCATTTTTTCTTTATTTTGCCATCTTAATTAGTCCCTGGAAGAAAGGCCCCAAGAGAACATAATTCCCATTGACGATAAAGAGTAGAAAATGTTAACTGAGATGCTATTATATAAATGTCCCAACAGGAAATGCTGGAAATCAAGGCCTGGGATAAACCATGATGAATTAAGGAAATGAAACATAAAACAATTTCCTTCATTTTTTGGAAAATATTAGCAATTCTTCAAACTACAAATAAGAACCTTACCAATGGGCCATTAAACTGTTTGAATCTCTGGCAAGTACAGGAATCAACAAATACTATCTTAGTGCATCAGTATAGCTCCTGAGATGCCTGACCTGTCATCAGTCACTTTTAGGCATCAATGCCCTAACTCCTGCCTTTCAAATGGCTTGGGCCCAGCGGCTTTATTTATTCTGTTTTTAATGACTACAAGTTGTTTTCTCTTTGAAAATAACAAATCTGAAAATTATCTAATTCTGAAAATGACACATATGGTGCTTTTTCCACCAATCATCTTGGCTGTATTTTTCCTTTCTGCTCATCAACCTCAATTTGTTACTGATCAAAAATTAGTACGTGCATTGGTTAACAATATGATCACATCTTAATCTGAAGACCAGGCAGTAGAAGGGCAGCACGCAGGGTAAGGAAATGCACTCCATTTTTGTTTTTTTTTTCTATTTTTCTTCGTTTTTTGCTTTCCCATTCTTTATCGAGTTCTAGTCCCAGCTCGGCAACTAGGGAAATGCCTGCTGACGTGATGCTATCAGTGGTGAAGGTTGCTGACTGAAGAATTCCCTAGGGCATATTTTGTGGTGCAAACTTTGCTGGGCTATGGCACTAAGGCACAACACTGGCACTATGCTGCAGTCACTTTGGGTTTAAATGGATTTTGCAAAGAAAATTTTTGTATACACTTCTCATGTGCAACTCTGCCCACTAATTGCTTGTGACACCCACTGCTTCTTCAGCAGAAGCACGACCCGCAGGGATGAGAGAGTTGCAAGTGGCGCTGCCTGAGCCATTCACTACCCTTCTAGATTGTAAGCTTGTTGTGGGCAGGGAATGCATCTGCCTACTGTTATACTGTACTCTCCCAAACACTTAGCAAAGTGCTCTGCATACAGTACACACTCGATAAATACGACTACATGAACTACCACTATGATCTGTGAGCCCATGTGTCAGCCCAAATTATCTTGCACATACCCCGTAAGCACTTAACAAATGTCACATTGTTTCTGTTATTAACCAATTAATAATGCAACAGTTCTTGAAGGGTACTTTCTTTCCTAGAAAAGTTTAAGTAGCACCAACCCAAGCATTCTGATTGCTCTAGCTAAACAGCAAGATTCAGAGTAGCCTCAACAAATCCAGAAGATACTTTTTGCCACCTCTCTCCTACACTCCCCCAACATACACACACATGCACATACACTTAATTGAGAGGTACAGGGGTTTCTATTAATAGGATGTGTTTCCTATGTATTCACAATGCTTGCTAAGGTGTTGATCTCCATCAATCTGGGTCCGCTAGTGGAAGTGCTAAAAAGAGAAGGCACAGGACACTTTGCTTTCCTCAAGCCAGGCCACATCCCACCTTTACGCAGAACTCGATCTCATGGCATTGAGTGAAAACACAGCTTAATTATGACAGGTTGCCTCCTGGAAGTTTCAAAAAATTGAAGAAATTCAGATATAATGTGAGATTCTCTAACGCCAGATTTTGGATAAGTGTTAACGCCTCTTAGCTAATTGCCAAGAAAGAAGTCCATGAAAATACCACAATATCTGATTGCTGTGATTAAACCCCATGCTATGAATTTAACAGCATACAATGGGCAAAAAAATTACTTACCACAATTACTGATTTTGCTTGTTCACAATACTGGAAATCCCCATACCGAACTGACCTACGACCCTTTGAATAAATAAATTGTAAATATTTTTATTAGCATTTCCTCCAAAACATATTCAATATATCAAAGCTCTCACACATAGCTAATGAAGAACAGCATGTAATTTTAGCATTTACAGAGTAAATAGTGATCCTGATTCTACTGGAAAGGGGAACAAAATATGACCCATGGGAAGGGCCCAAGGGAGCTGCTTCAGCTGAAGCATGGATACACTGAGCAACACTCTGAGAACAGTGAGATGTTGGCCGTTAATGGGTAGGCCCAAGGCTGGCTCCTGTGAGAGCCAGCAAGAGCCCCCAAGAGCAGGTGAAGCTGTGCTTCCACAGTTTAAACCCACCTACACACACTTTGCTTATCCCTGACATTTCTAAAAGGGGCAAATGGGCTGAAGATTTAAATCATTGCTCAGCCCTTTTCTGCAAAATAAGACTATGAATATGTAAAGGTTGGCCTCTCAAAAGTCCTTTTGAAGTCCTTTACCCTTGTGGCATTTCAAAGTTTACACCAATAATGCAATTTACGACCAAAAGACATTTTTGTGGGGGTCATATTTTTTTTTAAATCACCAGTATCCACAAAACGGAAGGAAAATCGGTATTGCAAAATAACTTAGATTGCATTTTCTTTCCCCAAATAGATTCATGTTGCTAAAATAAAAACTAACCTACCCAATTATTTATCTTGTACTAAAGTTCACTTTTTAAAGATTCTGAAAATTGATTCTTCCTCTTCTGCAACCAACATATATTACAGTCAGGCACGTGAAGTGCTAAGTTTTCACTATTTTGAAAACTAAGCATTCCTAGAAATATACAACATAATAAGCTAATCAGTAACTTATTTTTTTTAAAAAAAAGACAAAAACTTTTGCTTCACGTGTTTAAAGAGTTGGAAAAAAAAGAAGTAGATGATTTTTGGAAATTAAGAAGAAATGACTTTCCAACTTCCCTAAGGTGCGTAATACCCAGGAATGGCATTCATGAACTGGATGTCAAATACCCAACCAAACCAGTAAATTAAAACTACATG
The DNA here is from genome assembly GCF_015852505.1 of Tachyglossus aculeatus. Taxonomy (NCBI): domain Eukaryota; kingdom Metazoa; phylum Chordata; class Mammalia; order Monotremata; family Tachyglossidae; genus Tachyglossus; species Tachyglossus aculeatus. Next base: position 14,729,438 of record NC_052084.1, on the reverse strand, counting down.
TAATTATATTTTTAGACTTGGTACCTATACATAGAAAAACACAAGACCAATTTTAATCAAACTACTATCTTTACCGTTCTGAATTTTAGCCTAACAGCAATTCAGCTGAGCTCAAATACCAACTTAATTACAGGCTGACACACAAAAATATCATCTAAAAGAAAATGGAAAATGCTGCAGTGAAGATACTTACATCTCTGTCTACTGTTGTTGCAAAGCCAATAGCTTCTTTCTGTGTGCAGCTGACAGCTTTTTGAAGAGTGTAAATCACTTGTTCATAAGTGTGAACCTCATCATTAAACAGCATGCAATAGTAAGTATCACTCTTTTCCCTATGGGACAAATGACACAAAATTAGGTTTTGTGTCCAGTTATTTTTCAGTCAAGACACTGCTCAAGGAGAATCTTTCGGCCCAATGGATGCTTTTATGTATAAATGAGCAGAAGGCTCGTCTTGCGATGAGTATCACTACCTAAAAGGTTACGATTCAGCACGAATCACTTGTACTTTTCTACCTAGATATTGCTCCAAACCTAAAGCATCCCAAATCCTTCCAGGATGGAATCTTTCTGCAGTTGCTTTGCTGGTACGTTGGGCCTACATCTGACAGCGTGATCTCCGTGATGATGCTGCCTTTTTCCATCACCTGACTACAATATATTTGTTTCTGCGTTCTTCAAGGGTCAAGTTCATAGCCTAGGCCCAATTCACTGGCCAAAATGAAACTGGATAAGACCTTCTAGAACCCCAAGCCCTCTAAAATTAGACATCAGAGTTTTAAGCTCCTTGTGTGCTGCCAACACGTTATTCCGTACTTCCCAAGTGCCTAGGTACAGTGCACGATACAATAAACGCTACTGCTATTACTACTCATACAACCTATTACTATCCTCTCTCAAGTGTTACACTTTGCAGACTGAAGGCGATAATGATAGTTATTAGAAAGCTAAATTTATGTCAAACTTGTCTTTCCTCCTAAAATGCAAAGTGAAAATCCAGCCTCCTGATCAGGTCAGATTGAGGTCCAGCCACACACTCGCCAATGGTCACCATCTATCCGACCAAGACGCTACACCTGGATAGACTGGGGAAAGCCCTTTTGGCTTCCTTACAGATATGATGGGTGCTCCAAGCTCACCTCCCTCTTCACGTTGAGGTCAGAGACCGAATGAAACGTGCACCTGTCTCTGACAGGAGAATGGACTCTAAAGTGGAGCACAGGTCCAGTCTTGTGCACCTCCATTGCTTTTCCAAACCCTTCTCAGCAGCTGTAGGGGACTCTGGCCCTTTTAGAAGAATAAGCCCAAGAACCATTGACCCTGCCCCTTGACACTAGCTTTCCTTGGCCAGGATGTGAGGTGTGATGAAACAGTCAAGAAAGGAGAACCAGAGAGATGGGAATCAGGGTGAGCGGTGGGAGAAAAGAGGGGAGAGATAGTAAAGTATAGCAAGAGAAGGGAACAGGTATTAGGTTTAGAGATTTCTTATTGCCCAGCAGAGGTACTTAACTGTATAGCAACTGAAAAAGAGCAAGGTAGTGGTGACTCAAGCCAGGGATGGACGTTCTGACATAAACATATACGTTATATTTGAGAAAGAAAAACTTGCTACTCTAGCAGAGGTCATCAATTATTTGGGAATCACTAACCTAGATTATTTCTCTACTGAAAAAATATGAGTGACAAAGGCAAGCGACCCTTATATATGTAAATAATATTCCAATTTAGAAAATTCTGAAACACCTCAGGGGAAAAAAGGGTTAAACTTACGGTATCTCCAAATCTGGTGGCAATTCATTTTCTTTTTCCCAAGTTAATATGTCTACTGCGTATCGAAACATTATTGCGAAAATGTTGTAAGTTCTTGCTATCATGTCTTCTGTTAAATGCAAAAGAGGATCCTGAAAGAGACAATACAGGGAGCTGAAGAACAGTGAAACATACATTTAAATGCAATAGCCCTTGTTAGGGCATTAATTGACTACCTCCTCTTTATCTTCCTTGCCTCCTAGCCAGAACTGGGGTAAAACAGGGTAAGTGAAGGGGACAGGACTGGGACAACTACATGCCAAACACTGCAGACACTGGACAGCCAGAAGAACACCCTTGTCTCAAAGACTCTAAACGTAGCCCCAGAAATGCTGGGGAAAAAGGGATACCTGTGGAGATAAAGGGACAAATATCCCAGTAGAGCAGCATTGTAGCATTGTGGGGAGGATGGGCAAGTTCAAACTCTGGCCTGGAGATACTAACATTGCCTGACAGATGGATGCTTAAAGGTCTTGGGGATGGACACTTGCAATTTTGCTAATATATTTTGCTTTGTTCTTAACTTGTACTTCCCAAGCGCTTAGTACAGTGTGCTGCACACAGTAAGTGCTCAATAAATACAATTGATTGATTGATTGCAAAACTCTATTAAGCCAGGAAAAGGACTAGAACTTAAGCCTTTTCACTATTCCTCCCTAACCTTTACATCACACCACCTCTTGTGGTTATTTCTTGTGGGTAACTCCTTTGGCAGAGTTACAAGAAACTGTGCTTTCTTTCAGATGTACTAGAGTAGTTTTCATAGTGACAGGATGATTTTACTAATAATCAATTTCTTTGCGACCCAATTACACGCAGAATGTAACAAAACTATAACGAAAAGACACGCACATCAGCCTATCATTGTTACTAGAATTGTATTTGTTAAGCACTTACTATATGCCAAACACTGTACTAGATACAAAAGAATCAGGTCAGACACAGCCCCCATCCCACATGGGGTTTACAATCTAAGTAGGACAGCTTATAACTGTGAACCCCGCCGTGGGATAACCTGATCACCTTGTAACCTCCCCAGCGCTTAGAACAGTACTTTGCACACAGTAAGCGCTTAATAAATGCCATCATTATTATTATAAATAGAAGCCTAGTAACACAAAGCTGTTCTGCATACTGACGTTTTATATTAGGCAACAATCAGCATTTTCTGACTGTTACATGAGTTTAAATTGCTTTTAAGAGAAAAGAAAATATGCAGACCCAAATACAGCATTTGAATGACAGGAAATGATATGTCAAAATGAAGCTTGTAACTAATAAGCACAACTTTCCAGTTACATTGAAGGGGAATTTTATTGGCTTTACCACAAATATTACAGAAACCAAAAATGTAGATTTTTTTCAAATTGTTTTCCTTGCTCAATCCATCAACTGACTTCATTTGTATTCTTTAAAGTTTATCTTACTTTTCAGCTTTACTCAAAAAGATGTCTTCACCAAAACCTGTATGTTAAATAGTACAGCTTTCCTAAAAGTATAAAGTCCCCCAAAGAAATTTCATGATTTTTTTTTTTTTTTTTTACCTCCTCCTCCTCTGTTTCAGAGGTGTTAAGATCATGCTTTTGACAATACGGACCCTCTTTCCAAGCTTCAGTATCTCCACAGTCACAGAAGCCACCACCTCCTGATGTTGTCATCTTAAATATAAGGGAAGAAATAAAAGAAATAAAAAGTAAGGAAACCAATTAGCATGTTTTACAAGTACTGATCTGAAGGCCCACAGGGTGCTTGGCACTAAACTAGCCACGGGGGGACTAACAATACTTCTAATGCACAGTTTGTCTTTTTACTCTAACCATTAGCCGTAACATAGTGTTTTGATTTCTCTCATTGAAGAGATTTACCACTAAGTGATTTCATAATGTAAACTACTGAATTAGCATCATTCTCTACAATGCCTAGTTTTCTGTGAGCATTTAAAGAGTTTAGTAAGTTAACTAGGAACATAAAGCCTATTCACCTAACTTCGTAGACTTGTGATTTTTAATATTTTTTAAATCTTGAGGGTGACATACTGGTGTGTGTGTATGTATGTGGTCCAGATTATTACCTGAGTGCTGCTGTGATATCTTCATCTCACCAAGCTGAACTTTAATACGAAAAACTATTAGCACCCCCCTAAGATTCATTCCTCCATACAATGCTTTTATTAAGTCCGCCTCACAGGAGAAAACCAGAAACAATAGCTGTAAAATGGAACAAACTCAATCTCAAAAGACCACCTTTATTTCCAAGTGAAGTAAACACAGACTTAATTTGAAATGAAGAATGTTACAAAGGCTTTCTTCTCCTTTGAGAACACCTTTTTTTACTGAGCTTCTTTAAGCGTCAAGAAGCACTAAGTGTATCACAATGTGGAAGCTTCCACTTCTAGAAGATGAGTTAGTCAGGGTTAGAAAAAAAAAACGCAGGTTCTGTACACAGTTTTTATTGGTTAACAAATATTTCGGAAGTGCTCACAAGGTGCGCAACGCTGACAAAACTGCAGTGGCTCGATGAGTGATTGCCTAACTCCAACACCACCTGAGGGATTAAAAAATTATTGCTCTTTCCTAAATTTGGAAATAGCTGATGGTTACCAAAAGATCGCTGAGGAGTAAGTGCTAGTGCTACATACGGTGAACAATTATGATTTAGCAGCTAACGAACGCTAATGGGAAGAAGGCTGCAGATGTAATGTGTTCAGACATAGTAGACGCTATGTTGGGGCCTATTAACTCTGTCCAAATGCATGCTCTCCCAAAATTCCTGCCTCTTCTGGGACGAACAGGAGCATCGCTATTCCAAAATCCTTCTTAAAATCCTCTATTCCACTCTCCACAAAGCTACAGCTCAGAACAAATAATCACTCAACTAGGGTCACAGATGAATTAGGGAGGTCAAGTGGCTAACCAGGACTACTCCTGCAACTGGGTTCTTTCCAGGTAGGACAGACACTTAAAACATTTGGGCAAGACTCTCGTATTCTAAGAAGTGTCAGCCAGCAGGGAGGAGAATGAGTGAATAAGAGTGGAGAATGCTTTCGCTTCACTATTCAAAAATGTTAATAGTCACTTCTGCCTGCTTCTTTTCCCCTCCTTTCTCCTTGCCTTTAAACCTCTTCTTTCTCAGCTTCTCTTCCAAGTCTTTCCCCTCATCCACCTCATGCTCTGTCACTTTTCTTTTAATTTCCAACACTTCTTCCCATAAACAAACATCAAGTTCCAGAAGACCGGGGCAGGGAGAGGAACAAAGCAGATAAACATCTTCCTTTCAGTGAATCTTTATTCTAACTTTAGTTTCAAGACAGGATGCTTTCAAAGGTGATTTTTGGATTTTCTACTTAGCAACTAGAACAAAGGACTGTAAATATTTAGTAAAGCGTAATCTGTTTCTGACTGAGAACTCAACTGAATCTTCCAATCCTACTAGGGAAAGATATCCATAATAATCAGTTACATCATCCAACCCAACATTGCCATTACTAACCCTATACCGATGTTCTCTGTGAATACTTCCTAAAAAGCACTCCATGCATAAAACACAAGTTGGATCTACTGCACAGTCTCTGAAAAAAAGAAAAGGGAAAAAACAGAAAATCAACACAATTTATATACGAATTACGTGTTTCACAAAAACAATTTTCTATAACACAAATGAATAAATTTACCACAGCCTTCAATACCCAGAAGAGTGAGAAGTTTCTTGATGAGATAAAGTGAGAGGAAATTCAAAATCCTAAGAACCGTCAGTGTGGTTGGCCTAACCCAAACCTACTTAAAACCTATTTGTTATCGCTACAGTAGACAGATATACTTTGGAAGAATGAAAAACTCCCCAGATAATGAATGTTAAATCAACCTCCACGTTATTTATTCATTCTGATGCTGGAGTTTAATTTCCAAAATAGATTGAGAACAAACTTGTACGTCACTCTCTCTACCTTCCCTGGGTCTGAATTATCTGGGTTTTTGTTTTTAGTAGGGTCAAGTCACAACTGTTATTGTACAGATCAAACCCGGGAATCATTTGTGCTTTTTGTTTTTCCCTCCTCCTTTTTCTCCAGAGAAAGGGAGAGAGGGGAAATGAGGCACAATTCAAAAATCAATCCATGGTTCCTCTAGGCTAATGGCTCAATTAAGCTTGTGGAAGGATCAGGTTGTAATTAGTTGCATTTCTGGATTATCTATACATTTCATGTATCCTACCCTTGTGCCCAGTTTCCACGGGCAATGAAAGACTTGCCTGTTTTATTACACAGGTGCCTGAGGTTAGCCTTTAAGAGTCAACTAATAAGGATTTTTTTTTAACCTGTGATAACACTAACCATACAGGAAGGAAATTCTAAGTAGAATATGTTCTCAACACAAATAACAGTCAAAGTTTTTAAATGATACCAAGCTTTGCAAGCAACAGAACAAATCTGGAGATTCATTTAATGTTCACGGCTTTGGTCCAAATTTTAAAATTAGAAAGTACCGAAGTTCCAACTTCTCAAGGGTCTTTCGCATTTTAAATGGTTTAAACCATTTATATTTAAAAAAATTTCACCTTCGCCACTAAATGTCAGTTGCTTACAAGTGTGTAATTGTGTCTGGGGAAGAAAATATGAATGTTTCAGCTCTCCCAGGTAAAAATATTGAAATAATGCACCCAGCCCAATCACTGCTAACTCCTGGGAAAACCGAGCATCTTATGTCTGGATCCTGTAGGAGTTAGGTGCCATCAAGCAGCGTGGATCAATGGAAAGAGCATGGGCTTGGGAGTCAGAGGTCATGGGTTCAAATCCCAGCTCCGCCGACTGTCAGCTGCGTGACTTTGGGCAAGTCACTTAACTTCTCTGCGCCTGTTACCTCATCTGTATAATGGGGATTAAGACTGTGAGCCCCACATGGGACAACCAGATCACCTTGTATCCTCCCCAGTGCTCAGAACAGTGCTTTGCACATAATAAGCACTTAAATGCCATCATTATTATTATTATTAAGATGCTGATAGATTTAGCTGTCCTTTGTATTTGAAGATGATGCTACTGAAAGGGAGGGCCTATCCCTGCATGTGAACGTCGCTGAAAAGCCCAATGTATGACTGATTTATCCTCCTGCATCATTTCCAAGTAAAATTTGGTTTATCCCACAGCAGGCCTGTCCCTACAACAATCAATTCATGGTATTTACTGAGCACCTACTGTTTGCACAGTACATTACTAAGCACTTGGGAGAGTACATTCAAAGCAACTTCCTTTTGTCCCTCTTTTTCCAATACTTCTTCTCTAGGAGATCAACCCCTCGTCCAATTTCTGCTCTCCAGGCTGGCGTGCCTCTGCCAGAGCAGTCTCCCAACAGCTCACCTCTATGCTACATCATTTCAGACTATGCTTCTCTGTGTCTCTAAGACATTTTTTTGGGCCCTCCAGGGTTGCAGGTGCCCCCTTTCAGTTCCCCAGATAGCAGCTTCTTGGGTTTCCTGCCGTCACCCGTCCTCCCCCACAGGGCCCAGCCAGCAGAGCTGTGTTTCTGTGACCACTGCTTTAATGCTCAGGAGCCGACTGTACTTCAGAACCTCTTTGCTAGTAATCTTGTCTTGGCATCTGAAGTTGAATATGGGTCATAGGGGACTCTCGGGAAACTACTCCAATGGCAGACCGTGACCTTTGGTATCAGGGCCAGATTTCACAGCTGTTTGGAAGGCTCGTAGACCAATAGCTTGGGAGAGTTTGGTGCACCTTGGGTTGCACCCTCAGCCTTGTGAAGGCCCTGCCATCGATTTTCTATCGCTTTATCTACAGGAAAGAGTACTGCCTAGGTAACAGAATTTGGTGACGGACCTAAACTCTGTGTTGCAAAAGGAAACCTTAGGGTGCGATTATTGCTTCCTAGGTGAGACCTTGTAGATGACTTCCATTTCCTGCAGACATACTGTCAGATCATACTGTTCTGTTACATCTGCAAAACTGTTCACATTCATTTGCATGTCTTCCTTGTGAATGTGCCTCTAGAGAACAGTCATCTGCACACAGCAGTTCCGGAAACACTGTCTCAAAGGTTTATAATGATGTTCTTAGCTTGTTAAGATGGAATAATTTTCCAGGGGATCGGAAGCAAATTCTAGACTTCTTGTTCAACCTGAGGCCCGGTGGCACAGAATGGGTTGAAAAGGACAGCACCTATCCACACTACCTTGCTTCACTCCAGAGAGGGCTCTTTCAATTCTAACTTGACCAAACATCCTGCTGAGGAGTCTGAAGCTTTCCTAAATCTGCTACACTGCAAAAATCATACCTAATGGTCCAAGATTTGGTCTGAAGCCATTGTGATGTAGGTAACACACAGCTGTCTGTGTTCTTCAGTAGTCTGGGTACCAACTTGTCAGCAGTGGAAAACACAGAGACTCCTTCGTAGTTTCCAGAGTCAGCTCTCTCTCTTTCCTTTCTTCTTGAAGATGGTGCCTCTCAAAACACTTCTGACTGTTTTTTACGGTATTTGCTAAGCACTTACTCTGTCCCAGGCACTGTACCGAGCGCTCTACTGAGCCCATCAGGTTGGACAGAGTCCATGACCCTCATGGGGGTCACAGTCTTAATCCCCATTTTACAGATGAGGTAGCTAAGGCCCAGAGAAGTTAAGTGACTTGCCCAAGGTCACACGGCAGACAAGTGGTGGAGCTAGGATTAGAAGCCTTGTGGCATTTCCTCAGTTGAGGGACAGGGTTTCAGAAGCCTGAGGACTACGTCCTTCCTTCCATTGTAGATTTCTGCAGGAATGCCATCAGACCAGTGTGCTGTCCCATTTTTTCATGGTTTTGACTATGGAGGTTATTGGCTCATAATTAGGGGCTAAGGTCACATCTCCACATACTGGATGATTTTCTATGCTTTGGAGGGCTTCCTCTCAATGGTGGAAGGCATATTCAGGAGTTCTTCAAGTATTTGTGCCACTGGTGCGGCGCTTAGTACAGTGCTCTGCCTGCAGTAAGAGCTCCATAAAGATGACCGATTGAGTGATTTCCTCTTTCTGCAATGAGGGTTGTTCCATCCACTTGCACACAGGGCCTTAGACCCAATCTATCCTTGGATTGCTTCAGCAACCCATCGCTGGTCACATCTCTTTTTTAGCTAGAGATGCACTTCCCAGTGCCTCTGGGCTGTTACAATCACGAGGCGTTGCGAGGTGTTGTTGATGCATTTCCTGTTTTGTTGCAAGTATTTTTAAATCTGAGTCATTTTCATCAAACCAGTCTTGATACTGTCTCTTTCATGGCTGCCTGGGAGCTAGTGCCTCTGAGAAGCGCCCATTCGCTAAGGACAGGACTTCCAACAGAGACCCGGCTCACAGGAGAAAGACCTAGGAGTTGGTCCTGGGTGGAGATAACAGGAGGTGAATTCCAGGGTGCTAACAAGCTTTTTTGGCCAGCAAAGAAACACTTGGTCAAAGGAACTCTGGCTGGGACAGTGAGCATGACAAAGAGTTACCTGGGAATAAAGTTCTGGGGTGTCTGAGAAAGGAGCTTGCAGTGGTCTGGGGGATCAATAGTTAGGTAAAAGTCTGTAGCATCCTAGAACACAGATGCCCATTTGAAGGCATACAAACCCTGATGAACCCCATCCATTATAACTGCCTGCTGAATTCAGTGTTGAGGAATCATACCTTTCCAAGTAAAGAACCCAGTGGAGACATGACTCTGCTTCCCACAACCTTAGAATCAAAAACAGTCAATATTGATGCAAATGCAATTAAAACAATGGAAAGCTTTCAAATGCAACAAATGGATACTTTAGATCAACATTCACACTGCAAATGTGCGGTGGTGCAAGTGTTGGGTTTGCTGGGCCAGAAAAGGTTTTCTTGGCACCAAGTTTTGAAAGAGAAACAGCTTGGAAGCAGGAGTTGGTCAAGTGAAGAGGAGACTGAGCAAATGGGCCCGGGAAGAGCGGCAGGAATAGGCAGGAGGATAGCAGAAATATGAGACGGGACTGAGGATCAGACAGCTGCAGAACCATGAAGCATCAAGGGAAGGTTTTAGCCTTTATCTTTAGAATAATGAGATACAGCCATGGTACTTTAACAAAGGGGTGGAGTTTAACCATGGAGACAGGCTGGCCCAGATGATTTCCATAGTGGTGCTGCAGATCAGCTTGATGATGTTGAGAGCAGGGAGGTCAATGAGGAGGTCACATAACTAAGAGCCTAGACTAAAGATAGGAGCGTCAATGTGTAGGGGAAAATGGCATATTGAGGGGAGGTGGCAAGAAACAGAAGCTGAACTCAGTAACAGACTGACTGTAGGAGGAACTTAAGGAATCAGAGCCCGACTAGACTAACATTTCTGGCTTGAGAGGTGGGAGACACGATACTTTTGACTAGTGAAAGATCACGGCTGGCACAGAGAAAGACTGGAGAAAAGACAAGTGCTCTGCCTTCAGCATGTTTTACTTGAATTGGTCAGGAGTCCTTTAGGCAGTTCTTCCCTGGGCACCCACCTGGTGCAGAGCATTGGTCTCGACAGAGGGGAAGTTTCGAAGAAACTTTGCATAACCCCTAAAATCTCCAAATAAGTTTCTACAAAATATTCCAGGGAGACGACCCAGCCTTTGTAGAGTACGTATCCTAGAAATACCTAGGCCAGAGCTTCAGCCGGCTGGCACACAGTTAAAATTTACAGCTCTGTTCTTGTTGCTTGAATGGTTCACACCGCTTCCTTTGGACTACTGGGGCTAACGGGAGAAACATAGGGTTTGGAGTTTCGGAAAGAGGCGGAGACTGCTGAAAAGTGAGTAGAGGGCCTCATTGTGGGTGGGGAACGTGCATGTCTATCAGTTCTGTTGTAGTCTCCTCTCCCAAGCGCTTAGTACAGTGCTTAGCACACAGTAAGTGCTCAATAAATACCAGTGAGGATGATGATAATCCCTCTGCCCCCAGAGACCGATCCAGTCCCAGTTAAGTTGAAGGGGGAGAGACACCCCCAGCGAGTCCCCCTGAATGAAGGTAGACCCGGAAGGGACGGACCTCAGGTGGACTGGAGTGGTTTGCAGGATGAAGTGTCAGGAGTACTCATCATCAGAGGTTTGGGATTGCGTCTTCAGTTATTTGGATCCAGAGTATAATGGATCCAAAGTCGAGGTGCTGGGCCAGAGCCAATCCGGACTCCCTAAAGTCAATGATGGCCCCGAGACACATTTGGATAACCCACAGAATCCAGGCTGCAGGAGACGAGGATCAGTTGAACTCTGCCTGGGTTTGTCTAGTCTCCTAGAGTGAGAGGTCAAGTTTGAGAGAAAATGGTCATTCACTTTGCTACCCCATCTTGGGAAAAAGAGTAGGTTGACAGCAGAAAAGGGATGTTAGAATCAGGTAGCAAGTTATTAAAAATAATTCTGCCCGCCCATTATCTATGGCAAGGAACCTGACTTACTTCCAAAATGAAAAATGTCAATTATGATAATAACGTGACAAATAATGAGGTTCTTCCTGGGATGCTAGTACTCCCTTTATTCTAGTATCATTTAGTTACTCAATCCTACCTGCTGGTTTTCAACACACTGGCTGTTCTCAACACAACTGTTCTGTTGCCAGCTACTGCTTCATTCCAAGTTTCATCAGCTCAAACCCAGACGTCTGAAATTTGGTTATGATTTTGTTTTTTGATATTTCAATTCCTTTGAGCATAAAAAGGATTTTAGGAAAGAGGATAAGATTGGATTTTACTGTTCTTCCAATAATCTATTTAAATTCTTCTCAGGACCATTTTAAAACTAAAATTTCCTCATTTAAAGCCTATTAATAATTGATTATTAATAATTTAAGCAAATACATTTTGTCTGTAGTGGTACATCCTCCTATACATGTTAATAGTTCCCTGAACCTGATTTAAGAAACTACAGCGTTCAAGGTTATAAACTGATGGGAAATTGTCAAAAAACAAATCTCTACCAATATTTTTTTGGGGGGAAAAAAAGGGCAAATAGTTTACCTGCAAGAGTACGTAGGTTCCCCCACTTTAAAAACGCGACCGCAGAGGTGAGAAGGTTTGTTAGCTTGTTCTAGTTTTGGAAATCCAACTGCAGGATCTTCACCACATATATACCATTCCATTGGCCCCAGTAAAACATGCTGCGCTAGCATATCTTCTCTCTGCGGTGCGGGGTTGGGACCACTGCAGTAGATTTTGGGTACGTAGTGGGCTAAATGCCGGAATACTTCTCTAGGGAGGTCAGTTGCTTGTAGCCATTTCTTCAATTAAAAAAAAAAATAAAACAGATTATTCATCTTCCCACTATTTCCTCTGCTAGGTGACTAAGTATCAAAAAAAAAGAAAAAAGAGAAACTCATCAATTACTTTGTAATTTACTACACAGGTACTGTACAACCAAATTTATGTTTCCAAAATAGCTCTATTTCATTCTGTTTTATTTTCAACAGGGTGCATATGAGGTAAAATTTGTCTATTTGCAGGAATCCTCCCCGTGTCCCGTTCTTTTTGAGCCCCCCGCCCCCGGCCCCTCGTCTTCTGGGCCCTTAAATCTCCAACTCCCACGTCAGTAAGCCCAGTCCCTCATGCAGCTGCAAAAGAATCTGGCTCTGAACAAATATGGACGGTGCCCAAAAGAGTGTTTCAGTGCTCAGATGTCATGAACCGAAGCTGACTAATAACTGTTAGTATCATTTGTGTACGTTTGTGTGTCTAAAATATAATTTTCACGGCGCAGGCTTTGAATTAGATCAAAATTGACCAATGGAGTTCTGACTTCAACCAGTTAAGGAACAGGAACTGAAGGTACTCGGGCTTCACAACATCAAAGTAAATGCTACACAAGATCTTCATTTAAAATACCACTATAACCAACCTGATGGTGTGCTTTCTGAGGTTATTACAACGTAGATGAAAAGTAGAAACTAACCAAATCTAGAAACTAACCAAATCCCGAAGCATATCTGCTTTTGGAAATCAAGAACTGTGGCATCATCTTCATTTCTGCTAAACAACAACCTCTCTTGAGGGCCTATGCTAGATAAATTATAGATACTTCCAAAGTATTACAACTGAATATCAAGTGCAAGCTAGTCATTTCTGAGAACTCTGGTGTATTTTGCTTACTGCCACACCATGAAACTTGTTTGTCTCAGGGCAGAAGCCTCCATCCACCAGTTTGCTTGTGAAAGCTGTGATGCTGAAATCAGTAAGTCTTTTCTGGGGGGCTAGCACTGATCCATAAAGAACTGGAAACTTTCCAAATTGGCAACAGAGTGTCTAAGTAAAGGTTCCAAATTACAGGGACCCCAAAGTTTAAGCAACTCTCTTGTACTCTGGTCAATCCACTTCCAGAGAACTTCTCTCTGTCCAAGAATTTGAAAATCTTTGTCCCTTGAGATAGCAAACTGGAATGCAAATTGATTTAAGGAAGGCTCCGACAGAATCAGGGAAAACAATTCCTCCCCGGAGGTCCGTGGCCTTACTGTGTTCCCCTTCTACAGGTGAGGGAGAGGTGAGAGATCCCCCTTGGATTAACAGTATTTCTCCAGAAACCTCAAAGTTGGGAGGCTTCCAAAGTCGTGCCCTTCAAATAATTGGGCCTAAATGGAAAAACACACCTCAAAGCAGACTTGCCAAACTCACTCCTACGGATAGGGCTGCTTGTTCAGTTAGGCACGGGTGCATGCCGGCTGCATTTCTAAAGAGCTTCACATTCCTGGTAAATTGTCCGACATATAATTAGCAACCTAACATTGGTCATTCATTCTGTAGCCACCCCAGCGCTTAGCAGAGGAAGTGCTTAACACGTAACAAGAGTTTTGTTACTTCTCAGTGATGGACTCTAGTTAATTAAGAGCGGTGCTTTTTTAAAAACATTTTTAAAAGCGTTCTAGGGCCAACAACTTCTACGTCAGAGCCTGGCTGAGAGAAGAAGAGGATAAGTGAAATGTTTTAGAAGGCTGGTCTCAGGTCACAGCTGCAAAGCTCAGAATAACCAATTGGTAGTCACTAGGGCAGCACAGAAGTAAAGCCTTTCTACTTCACAGATCTTTTCCAAGCCTATAGGTTTGCTCCTCCTGTGCCCCTTTCTTTGTTAATATTTATTTTTCATCGGCTGACGTTTACCAACTTCCTTGAAAACAGTTATGAGAACCTGGCAATAAACAGAACAATCGAGCAGCACAATCAAATTTTCTCCAGCTCAGAGCACCCAAACCCACACCATCCACTGAGGGGGGAAATAGAATTTGGTCATTTACTATAGGAAGAAAAACTGGATGAAGAGGAGTAGGGGAAGAAAACGACTTTAGTAAAGTTTTAAAGTGAAGCATTAGAAGATTCATTTCAAGCATTTACATTTGTGGAGACTGCTAGCCATCATTACCAACTAAGAGGTCTAAAAGGGATGACTCCATTAGATGGAGATCCCTAGGGAAGCATACATTTCTTCCAACCGACTTCTAACCAACCAGTTGCCCACTGGGGAATGGGATGGGGGAAAATAAAAACAGATAAGCATTCATTAAGCACAACTGCAGTTCAAGATGACAATACTGGTCTGATTCCAGTCAGCCGACGGCAGAACCAAGTTCTTGCCCTTAAAGTACTCTCCCTCTCCCTCTCTCAAACGATTTTTAGTTTCCTGCTTTTTCACTTCCTCCTTTGCCCTTTCTGCTTTTGTAACTAAACAGGCAATGGGGCCCTCTATATTTAGCACTGGTCTGGGGAGTTCAAAGACCTGGGGTGTAATAAGTAGAGCTCTGCAATAGTCCCAAGATATAATATTTGGTGAGTGGGAATAAAAACTGCCTCGAGTTAAACTGTGGGTCAACGGGCATCAATGGTCACGTAGATACAAGTTGGTTACCGCTGCTTCAGAATACATAATACACAGTTTCCATTTTTAAATGTAACAGGAGACTATAGATGTGAATAAAAACTTCTTGAAATGTGGACTAGATGCACACAATAGTTTGTGGAGAGGCGCTACAAAGGTCTTGTAAACGCACTGAACTCTTGGAGAACTCTTGTACATATTTATCATCATCATCAATCGTATTTATTGAGCGCTTACTATGTGCAGAGCACTGTACTAAGCGCTTGGGAAGTACAAATTGGCAACATATAGAGACAGTCCCTACCCAACAGTGGGCTCACAGTCTAAAAGGGGGAGACAGAGAACCAAATCAAACGTACTAACAAAATAAAATAAATAGAATAGATATGTACAAATAAATAAATAAAATTTATTTTATTTAATTTAAATAAAATAAATAAATAGAGTTATATGTACAAACATATATACACATATACAGGTGCTGTGGGGAAGGGAAGGAGGTAAGATGGGGGATGGAGAGGGGGACGCGGGGGAGAGGAAGGAAGGGGCTCAGTCTGGGAAGGCCTCTATTACTCTATTTATTTATTTATTTTACTTGTACATATCTATTCTATTTATTTTATTTTGTTAGTATGTTTGGTTTTGTCCTCCGTCTCCCCCTTTTAGACTGTGAGCCCACTGTTGGGTAGGGACTGTCTCTAGATGTTGCCAACTTGGACTTCCCAAGCGCTTAGTCCAGTGCTCTGCACACAGTAAGCGCCCAGTAAATACGACTGATTGATTGATTGAGAAAAAGCACTAACAAAACAGAACATGTTATTAAAACACTTGTTCTGATCGTCCCCTCTGTATCTCCTATCACCTCCCATGGCCTCACGTCAACTCTTTCCTCCAAACTCACCCATCTCTCCTCCTCCCGTCCCCAGTGCACACCTTCTCTCCCAATTTCTTTCATTTCCCACTGCCCATTCAACTTTCTACCCTCGGCCCCGACATCTTCACTGATAACTCATTCAGGTTCAGAGGTCATTCACGGAAAACGAAGTCAACACTCCTAGGCCTGACAGGCCTTCCAGAGCCACCTGCCAACGTGAATTTGGAAACGATTCCAAGTTCACCCTGTAACCTGAAAGCCATCGGGGCCGTTCTCCTCGGCGAGACACTAATCACCCCGATTCTAACCACCACACCTTCATTCTGCCCACTTTAGCCGATATTAATTCTGCTGGATTTCTCCCAGGCGCGTAGTACAGCTCTCGATAAATACCACTGATAAGTTTCCACCTTTCCATTACGTGGAGGCGTGTTTATTACGTTTTCATCGAGTCCCCGGGCATTGCTCGTGCGAAATATGTGAGGGCCAGAAGAACAACAGACGCTTTTTCTGGTGTGGGCCAGAGAAAGATGGTGTGGCCAACGTGTCTCTCTGGAGACCCTGCCCATTGTGACAGCCCAAGCAGGGGGAAGTGGGGGGCTTCTCTGGGCGTTATATACGGATCCGCAGCCCGAGAGGGGAGAGGATGGGGAGCCAAAGAATGGGTAGGGAGGTGGGGAGTCAATCTCCACAACTGTGTGACTTTGGCCAAGTCATTTAACTTCTCGGTGCCTCGGTTACCTCATCTGTAAAATGGGGATTAATAATAATAATGTTGGCATTTGTTAAGCGCTTACTGTTGCAAAGCACTGCTCTAAGCACAGGGGAGGACACAAGGTAAAGAGGTTGCCCACGTGGGGCTCACAGGCTTCACTCCCATTTTACAGATGAGGTCACCGAAGCACAGAGAAGTGAACCGACTTGCCCAAGGTCCCACAGCAGAGAGGTGGCTGGGATTAGAACCCATGACCTCTGACTCCCAAGACCAAGGTCTTTCCACCGAGCCATGCTGCTTCTCCTGTAACCCCCTTTGCCCCCGCAACAACCTGATAATGCTGTAGCTCCGGCACTGTTCTATTTATTTTGTTAATTTTGTTAGAATTAACAAAAGTTAACAAAGTTAATTTTGTTAGAGAAGTAGCGTGGCTCAGCGGAAAAGAGCCCGAGCTTTGGAGTCAGAGGTCATGGGTTCAAATCCAACTCCACCAATTGTCAGCTGTGTGACTTTGGGCAACTCACTTTACTTCTCTGGGCCTCAGTTCCCTCATCTGTAAAACAGGGATGAAGACTGTGAGCCCCCCGTGGGACAACCTGATCACCTTGTAACCTCCCCAGCGCTTAGAACAGTGCTTTGCACATAGTAAGCGCTTAATAAATGCCATTATTATTATTTTTTTTAAATG
This sequence comes from Tachyglossus aculeatus, assembly GCF_015852505.1. Lineage (NCBI taxonomy): Eukaryota > Metazoa > Chordata > Mammalia > Monotremata > Tachyglossidae > Tachyglossus > Tachyglossus aculeatus. The sequence continues at coordinate 14,712,544 of NC_052084.1, read as the reverse complement.
ATGTGCATATAGCTTTAATTCTATTTCTTCTGACGATTTTGATCCCTGTCTCCGTGTTTTGTTTCGTTGTCTGTCTCCCCCTTCTAGACTGTGAGCCCGTCGTTGGGTAGGGACCGTCTCTGTTGCCGACTTGGACTTCCCAAGCGCTTAGTCCGGTGCTCTGCACATAGGAAGCGCTCAATAAATACGACTCAATGGGTGAACGTCACATAGTAAGCGCTTAACAAATCCCACCATCATCTGGGGCAGGGGGCCTGCTGCGGCCAAAGTTTGGAGGTGGAGGCGGGCGGTGGGGGGGAGCTGGAAGGGAGGGCAGAGAGAAGCTTTAATGGCGTCGGTGGTGTCACGTTGTTTGATAATAATAATAATAATGAAATTTATTAAGCGCTTACTATGTGCCAAGCACTGTTCTAAGCGCTGGGGGGGGGGATACAAGGTAATCAAGGTTGTCCCACATGGGGCTCACAGTCTTCATCCCCATTATACAGATGAGGTCACTGAGGCCCAGAGAAGTTAACTGACTTGACCAAAGTCACCCAGCTGACGATTGGAGGAGCCGGGATTCGAACCCATAATAATAATAATAATAATTACAAAGTTGGTATTTGTTAAGCGTTTACTATGTGCCAAGCACTGTTCTAAGTGCTGGGGGCGGGGGATACAAGGTAGTCAAGGTTGTACCACGTGGGGCTCACAGTCTTCAACCCCAGTTTACAGATGAGGTCACTGAGGCCCAGAGAAGTGACTTGCCCAAAGTCACCCAGCTGACAACTGGCAGAGCCGGCATTCAAACCCATAATAATAATGTCGGTATTTGTTAAGCACTTACGATGTGCCAAGCACTGTTCTAAGCGCTGGGAGGGATACAAGGTAATCAAGGTTGTCCCACCGGGAGCTCACAGTCTTCATCCCCATTTTACAGATGAGGTCACTGAGGCCCAGAGACGTTAAGTGACTTGCCCAAAGTCACCCAGCTGACAACTGGCAGAGCCAGGATTCGAACCCCTAATAATAATAATAATGTTGGTGTTTAAGCGCTTACTATGCGCCAAGCACTGTTCTAAGTGCTGGGGGGAGGGGGGGGGCGGATACAAGGTAATCAAGGTTGTCCCACCGGGGGCTCACAATCTTCCTCCCCATTTTACAGATGAGGTCACTGAGGCCCAGAGAAGTGACTTGCCCAAAGTCACCCAGCTGACAACTGGCAGAGCCGGGATTCGAACCGCTAATAATAATAATGTCGGTATTTGTTAAGCAGTTACTATGTGCCAAGCACTGTTCTAAGCACTGGGACGGATACAAGGTAATCAAGGTTGTCCCACCGGGGGCTCCCAGTCTTCATCCCCATTTTACAGATGAGGTCACTGAGGCCCAGAGAAGTGAAGCGACTTGCCCAGAGTCACCCAGCTGACAACTGGAAGAACCGGGATTCGAACTGCTAATAATAATAATGTCGGTATTTGTTAAGCGCTTACTATGCGCCAAGCACTGTTCTAAGCGCTTGGGGGGGGATGCAAGGTAGTCAAGGTGGGGCTCACAGTCTTCATCCCCATTTTACAGATGAGGTCAACTGAGGCCCAGAGAAGTGAAGCGACTTGCCCAGAGTCACCCAGCTGACAACTGGCAGAGCCGGGATTCGAACCCCTAATAATAATGTTGGTGTTTAAGCGCTTACTATGCGCCAAGCACTGTTCTAAGCGCTCGGGGGGGGGGACACACACAAGGTAATCAAGGTGGGGCTCACAGTCCTCATCCCCATTTTACAGATGAGGTCACTGAGGCCCAGAGAAGTGAAGTGACTTGCCCAAAGTCACCCAGCTGACAACTGGCGGAGCCGGGATTCGAACCCCTAACAATAATAATCAAGTTGGTATTTGTTAAGCGCTTACTATGAGCCAAGCACTGTTCTAAGCGCTCGGGGGGGGGACACACACAAGGCAATCAAGGTGGGGCTCACAGTCCTCATCCCCATTTTACAGATGAGGTCACTGAGGCCCAGAGAAGTGAAGTGACTTGCCCAAAGTCACCCAGCTGACAACTGGCAGAGCCGGGATTCGAACCCCTAATAATAATGTTGGTGTTTAAGCGCTTACTATGCGCCAAGCACTGTTCTAAGCGCTGGGGGGGTTACAAGGTAATCCAGGTTGTCCCACGTGGGGCTCACAGTCTTCATCCCCACTTTACAGATGAGGTCACTGAGGCCCAGAGAAGTGAAGTGACTTGCCCAAAGTCACCCAGCTGACAACTGGCAGAGCCGGGATTCGAACCCCTAACAATAATAATCAAGTTGGTATTTGTTAAGCGCTTACTATGAGCCAAGCACTGTTCTAAGCGCTGGGGGGGGGGGATGCAAGGTAATCAAGGTGGGGCTCCCAGTCCTCATCCCCATTTTACGGATGAGGTCACTGAGGCCCAGAGAAGTGAAGTGACTTGCCCAAAGTCACCCAGCTGACAACTGGCGGAGCCGGGATTCGAATAATAATAATAATAATGACGTTGGTGTTTAAGCGCTTACTATGCGCCAAGCACTGTTCTAAGCGCTGGGGGGGATACAAGGTAATCAAGGTGGGGCTCCCAGTCTTCATCCCCATTTTACAGATGAGGTCACTGAGGCCCCGAGAAGTGAAGCGACTTGCCCAAAGTGGGGCTCCCAGTCCTCATCCCCATTTTACGGATGAGGTCACTGAGGCCCAGAGAAGCGAAGGGCCTCGCCCAGAGTGATCCGGCGGGCACGGGGTGGGGGCGGGACTCGAACCCAGGCCCCCTCTGGCCCGGGGGGGGGGGGGGCCCCCGCTGTTCCCTCACCGCCGCTGCGTCCTCGGCGGAACCTTCCAGCAGAGTCCGGTCGACGGGCTGCACCTCGGGCTCCAGCTCGGACGCCATCTTCCCTCCTCCGCTCCCGTCCTCCCCTCAGGCCAACGCCGCCCGCCGACGGAGCCGGCCTGAGGCGGCCGCCCGCCGACGGGCCTTCCGGGCGGGGTGCGGGGTCCCGGCCCCGACCCGCCCACCGCCGCCGCCGCCGGACGCCCCCAAAACACCGCGGGGCCGCCGCCGCCGCCTCCCTCCCTCCTTCCCTCAGCGGGGAACGGCCGACAACACCATGGAGAGCGGGCGGGGCATGCCGGGAGTTGTAGTCTTTTGTCCCGCCGAGCGGGGCATTGTGGGAGTTGTAGTCCGCCTCCGAGCGTCGGACGGGGCCGCCGGGACTCCGTGCCTCTTAGGGGAGGCGAAGCGGTGGATTGTGGGAGTCTTCCTCAGGGATCTCTCTCAGGCCTCAGCGGGGAAAGGCCAACACCACCACGGAGAGCGGGCGGGGCATGCCGGGAGTTGTAGTCTTTTGCCCCGCGGAGCCCGCCGAGCGAAGCATTGTGGGAGTTGTAGTCCGCCTCCGAGCCTCGGACGGGGCCGCCGGGACTCCGTTCCTCGAAGGGGAGGCGAAGCGGTGGATTGTGGGAATCCTCCTCAGGGCTCCCCCTCACAAGTAACTCTGAGAAGTCTCCCCCAGGCCTCAGCGGGGAAAGGCCAACAACACCATGGAGAGCGGGCGGGGCGTGCTGGGAGTTGTAGTCTTTTTGTCCTCGGAGACGCCGAACGAGCGAGGCATTGTGGGAGTTGGAGTCCGCCTCGGACGGGGCCGCCGGGATTCCGTTCCTCGAAGGGGGGGGGGCGAAGCGGTGGATTGTGGGAGATCTTTGGTCTCCCAGGCCTCAGCGGGGAACGGCCGACGACACCATGGAGAGCGGGCGGGGCATGCCGGGAGTTGTAGTCTTTTGCCCCGGGGAGACCGCCGAGCGGGGCATTGTGGGAGTTGTAGTCCGCCTCCGAGCCTCCGACGGGGCCGCCGGGATTCCGTTCCTCGAAGCGGGCGGGGCGAAGCGGTGGATTGTGGGAGACCTTTGCCTCCTCACAAGTAACTCTGAGAAGTGTCTCCCAGGCCTCAGCGGGGAACGGCCGACGACACCATGGAGAGCGGGCGGGGCATGCCGGGAGTTGTAGTCTTTTGCCCCGGGGAGGCCGAACGAGCGAGGCATTGTGGGAGTTGGAGTCCTCCTCCGAGCCTCCGACGGGGCCGCCGGGATTCCGTTCCTCGAAGGGGAGGCGAAGCGGTGGATTGTGGGAGTCTTCCTCACAAGTAACTCTGAGAAGTCTCTCCCAGGCCTCAGCGGGGAACGGCAAACGACACCACGGAGAGCGGGCGGGGCATGCCGGGAGTTGTAGTCTTTTGCCCCAAGCAGCCCGCCGAGCGAGGCATTGTGGGAGTTGTAGTTCGCCTCGGACGGGGCCGCCGGGATTCCGTTCCTCGAAGGGGGGGGGCGAAGCGGTGGATTGTGGGAGGCCTTTGCCTCCTCACAAGTAACTCTGAGAAGTGTCTCCCAGGCCGCAGCGGGGAACGGCCACCAACACCATGGAGAGCGGGCGGGGCATGCCGGGAATTGTAGTCTTTTGCCCCGGGGAGGCCGAACGAGCGAGGCATTGTGGGAGTTGGAGTCCGCCTCCGAGCCTCCGACGGGGCCGCCGGGATTCCGTTCCTCGAAGGGGAGGCGAAGCGGTGGATCGTGGGAGTCCTTCGCCTCCTTGGAAGGAACTCTGAGAAGTCTCAGCGGGGAACGGCCAGCAGCGGGGCATGCCAGGAGTTGTAGTCTTTTGCCCCGGGGACGCCGAACGAGCGAGGCATTGTGGGGGTTGTAGTCCGCCTCCGAGCCTCGGACGGGGCCGCCGGGATTCCGTTCCTCGAAGGGGAGGCGAAGCAGTGGATTGTGGGAGGCCTTTGCCTCCTTGGAAGTAACTCTGACAAGTCTCAGCGGGGAACGGCCAGCAACACCATGGAGAGCGGGCGGGGCATGCCGGGAGTTGTAGTCTTTTGTCCCGCGGAGGCCGCCGAGCCAGGCATTGTGGGAGTTGTAGTCCTCCTCCGACACTCGGACGGGGCCGCCGAGATTCCTCGAAGAATCTCGAGGATTCCTCTTTGAGGAAGAGTAACTTGGAAGTAACTCTGAGAAGTCTCTCCCAGGCCTCAGCGGGGGACGGCCGACGACACCGTGGAGAGCGGGCGGGGCATGCCGGGAGTTGTAGTCTATTGTCCCCGCGGAGGCCGCCGAGCGATGCATTGTGGGAGTTGTAGTCCTCCTCCGAGCCTCGGACGGCGCCACCGGGATTCCGATCCTCGAAGGGGAGGCGAAGCGGTGGATTGTGGGAGTCCTCCTCAGGCCTCCTCCTCACAAATAACTCTGAGAAATCTCTTCCAGGCCCCAGCGGGAACGGCCAACGACACCATGGAGAGCGGGCGGGGCATGCCGGGAGTTGTAGTCTTTTGTCCCCGGGGAGGCCGGACGAGCGAGGCATTGTGGGAGTTGTAGTCCGCCTCCGAGCCTACGACGGGGCCGCCGGGATTCCTCGAGGATTCCTCTTTGAGGAAGAGTAACTTGGAAGTAACTCTGCGAAGTCTCTCCCAGGCCTCAGCGGGGGACGGCCGACGACACCGTGGAGAGCGAGCGGGGCATGCCGGGAGTTGTAGTCTTTTGTCCCCGCGGAGGCCGCCGAGCGAGGCATTGTGGGAGTTGTAGTCCGCCTCCGAGCCTCGGACGGGGCCGCGAAGCGGTGGATTGTGGGAGTCCTCCTCAGGGCTCCTCCTCACAAGTAACTCTGAGAAGTCTCTTCCAGGCCTCAGCGGGAACACCATGGAGAGCGGGCGGGGCATGCCGGGAGTTGTAGTCCTTTGCCCCGCGGAGGCCGCCGAGCGAGGCATTGTGGGAGTTGTAGTCCGCCTCCGAGCCTCGGGCGGGAGGCGAAGCGGTGGGTTGTGGGAGGCCTCCTCAGGCCTCCTCAGGCCTCCTCCTGCCCTTTGCCTCCTTGGAAGTAACTGTGGGAAGTGTCTCCCAGTTTTTGAGCAGTTTGACGGGATAAGGAGACAGGCCCCGGGAAGTTAAGTAGGTTGTTTAGGGGATCCCAGGCCTTCAGCAGCCTGAACCAGGACTGGACATCTCCAACTCTTCAGGGTAGCCAGCCAGGCTCCGGCCATAAAAACCTTGGCCATCCTGACGGTTGGCCTTCTTCCCCCCTTTTAGACTGTGAGCCCACTGTTGGGTTGGGACCGTCTCTAGATGTTGCCAACTTGTCCTTCCCAAGCGCTTAGTCCAGTGCCCTGCACACAGGAAGCGCTCAATAAATACGATTGATTGATTCCCTGTCTCTATAGGTTGCCAACTTGTACTTCACACATTTATTACTCTATTTATTTAATTATTTATTTATTTCACTTGTGCATTTCTATCCTATTTATTTTATTTTGCTCGTATGTTGGGTTTTGTTCTCTGTCTCCCCCTTTTAGACTGTGAGCCCACTGTTGGGTAGGGACTGTCTCTATGTGTTGCCAATTTGTACTTCCCAAGCGCTTAGTACAGTGCTCTGCACATAGTAAGCGCTCAATAAATACGATTGATTGATTGATTCCCAAGCGCTTAGTCCAGTGCCCGGCACACAGTAAGCGCTCAATAAATACGATTGATTGACTCCCTGTCTCTATAGGTTGCCAACTCGTCCTTCCCAAGCGCTTAGTCCAGTGCCCTGCACACAGTAAGCGCTCAATAAATACGATTGATTGATTCCCTGTCTCTATAGGTTGCCAACTTGTCCTTCCCAAGCGCTTAGTCCAGTGCCCTGCACACAGTAAGCGCTCAATAAATACGATTGATTGACTCCCTGTCTCTATAGGTTGCCAACTTGTCCTTCCCAAGCGCTTAGTCCAGTGCCCTGCACACAGTAAGCGCTCAATAAATACGATTGATTGATTCCCTGTCTCTATAGGTTGCCAACTCGTCCTTCCCAAGCGCTTAGTCCAGTGCCCTGCACACAGTAAGCGCTCAATAAATACGATTGATTGATTCCCTGTCTCTATAGGTTGCCAACTTGTACTTCCCAAGCGCTTAGTCCAGTGCCCTGCACACAGTAAGCGCTCAATAAATACGATTGATTGATTCCCTGTCTCTATAGGTTGCCAACTCGTCCTTCCCAAGCGCTTAGTCCAGTGCCCTGCACACGGTAAGTGCTCAATAAATACGATTGATTGATTCCCCTCCCCTGGGGAATTAAGGAGCTCCGGGGTTCTGCCGTGGCTCGGTGGAAAGAGCCTGGGCTTTTGAGTCAGAGGTCGTGGGTTCGAATCCCAGCTCCACCACATGTCTGCTGTGTGACCTTGGGCAAGTCACTTCGCTTCTCTGAGCCTCAGTTATCTCATCTGTAAAATGGGGATGAAGACCGTGAGCCCCACGTGGGACAACTTGATCACCTTGTATCCCCCCCCCCCGCAGCGCTTAGAACAGTGCTCTGCACATAGTAAGCGCTTAACAAATGCCATCATTATTATTGGGTGGCCAAACAGGCAGAGCTTGGGAGAAAAGAAACTGCTTCTTAATAATAATAATGTTGGCATTTGTTAAGCCCTTACTATGTGCAAAGCACTGTTCTAAGCGCTGGGGGGGGATACAAAGTGATCAGGTTGTCCCATGTGGGGTTCACAGTCTTAATCCCCATTTTACAGATGAGGTAACTGAGGCTCAGAGAAGTGAAGTGCCTTGCCCAAGGTCACACAGCAGACATGGGGCGGAGCCGGGATTCGAACCCGTGACCTCTGACTCCAAAGCCCGGGCTCTTTCCGCCGAGCCACGCTGCTTCTTCTATTTTCGTTTGTTTATGGTATTTGTTAAATGCTTAGTACGTGTCGGCACTGTACTGTTGGACGCCGTCCGTGCCCCACATGGGGCTCACAGTCAATCATCAATCAATCAATCGTATTTATTGAGCGCTTACTGTGTGCAGAGCACTGTACTGAGCGCTTGGGAAGTACAAGTTGGCAACATACAGACAGTCTTAATCCCCATTTTACGGATGAGGGAATTGAGGTACAGAGAGGTTGAGTGACTTGCCCAAGGTCACCCAGCAGACCAGGGGTGGAGCTGGGATTCGAACCCACGGCTTTCAGACTCTCAGGCCCATGATCTAGCCACTGGACCATCTGGCCTTTGCTTAGAGCCTACCAAAATCAATCAATCAATCGTATTTATTGAGCGCTTACTGTGTGCAGAGCACTGGACTAAGCGCTTGGGAAGTACAAATTGGCAACATAGAGAGACGGTCCCTACCCAACAGTGGGCTCACAGTCTAAAAGGGGGAGACAGAGAACAAAACCAAACATACTAACCAAATAAAATAAATAGATATGTACAAGTAAAATAAATAAATAAATGGAGTAATCATCAATCGTATTTATTGAGCGCTTACTATGTGCAGAGCACTGGACTAAGCGCTTGGGAAGTACAAATTGGCAACATGTAGAGACAGTCCCTACCCAACAGTGGGCTCACAGTCTACAAGGGGGAGACGGAGAACAAAACCAAACATACTAACCAAATAAAATAAATAGAATAGATATGTACAAGTAAAATAAATAAATAAATGGAGTAATAAATCTGTACAAACATATATACATATATACAGGTGCTGTGGGGAAGGGAAGAAGGTAAGGTGGGGGGGATGGAGAGGGGGAGGAGGGGGAGAGGAAGGAAGGGGCTCAGTCTGGGAAGGCCTCCTGGAGGAGGTGAGCTCTCAGTAGGGCCTTGAAGGGAGGAAGAGAGCTAGCTTGGCGGATGTATATATGTATCACCTGTATATATGTATATATTTATATATACATGTATATATGTTTGTACATATTTTTTACTCTATTTATTTTATTTGTACATATCTATTCTATTTATTTTATTTTGTTAGTATGTTTGGTTTTGTTCTCTGTCTCCCCCTTCTAGACTGTGAGCCCACTGTTGGGTAGGGACTGTCTCTATATGTTGCCAACTTGTACTTCCCAAGTGCTTAGTACAGTGCTCTGCACATAAGCACACATAGTGCGCTTACATTGAGTAAGCGCTCAATAAATACGATTGATGATGATGATGATGATGGTGGTGACCCATTGCTTTGGGGGTTGGGGGTGGCATACACTTTGTGCTGCTGTAGTTTCAGCCTCTTCTCGTTCTACTTTAGGTAAGGAAGCGCAACCTCCCAGATGGCACAATAAAGTACAATATCTCTTCTCATCTACACTCTGACTGCTGGTACCTCCCTTGGATCAGGTGAGTGATTTATTTTTATTTTTATTTTTTTTTTGTGTGTGTGTGTGTGTGTAATATATGAGAGGTAGGTAGTTGTGATTGGGGTTCTCTCCTTTGAACTGGCAGGAACACAGTTTCTGAAAAAGGTTGTAAAGTGCCACAGTCAAAAGATTATTTTTCCTTCTTTCTCCTCCCTCTTCCTGCATGTTTTTGGCCTGTTTTCCTGCTTATTAACACTTTCCTATGGGAAGGAAAGAGTTGGGTTCATGCTTCTTGCTGTAACTCTAAGTAACTCTTGGCTAAAATTCAGTTTCGAGATTAGTTACACGACCCCCAGCACAGATGCAGGGTGGCTCAGTGGAAAGAGCCCGGGCTTTGGAGTCAGAGGTCAGGGGTTCAAATCCCGGCTCCGCCAACTGTCAGCTGTGTGACCTTGGGCAACTCGCTTAACTTCTCTGTGCCTCAGTGACCTCATCTGTAAAATGGGGATTAAGACAGTGAGCCCCGCCGTGGGACAACCTGATCACCTTGTAACCTCCCCAACGCTTAGAACGGTGCTTTGCACATAGTAAGCACTTAATAAATGCCATTATTATTATTATTATGTCCACTCTGCCCACCTTTAAAGTCTTATTAAAAACATATCTCTTCCAAGAGGCCTTCCCCAACGAAGCCCTCGTTTCCTCTTCTACCACACCCTTCTCCATCGCCCTGAGTTGCTCCTCATCCCCCCTTCCAGCCCCACAGCACTTATGTACATATCTGTAATTTATTCATTTATATTACGTCTCTCTCCCCTCTAGATTGTAAGTTAGTTGCGGGCCGGGGATGTGTCGGTGTATTGTTATATTGTACTCTCCCAAGAACTTAATACAGCGCTCTACACACAGTAACTACTCAATAGATATGATCAAATGAATGGATGAATAAATGCAAACCCCTTTCCCCCTTCATTAGGGGAAGTTACTGGTTTGCCTTCTTCCCAAGGTTTAGGTTTGGGGTTACTTTGCCTTACTTCCCAAGCGCTTAGTACAGTGCTCTGCACACAGTAAATGCTCAATAAATACGATTGATTGATTGATTTGCCTGGGATCAAGAGGGTGGGGAGAACTCTCACAGCTTTCCCCTGGGGCCAAACCCTGTCTATTTCTCATCATGCCCTTCCACACCCATCCGAATTGGGAAAAGGATTGCGCTATTCCATCCAGAGGATGTCTTCTTGGTCAGCCTCCACTTAAAGAGACCCTGCATCCCCAGTCCTTCTCCCCGGTTCCTCTCCCTCATCTCACCCACCTTGGGTTTGGATGGTTGGTGTAGGGCAGATCTTCAGATCTGGCCATCCTGCTTGCTGTCAAAATCTCCCCCCTCCTCCTGCACCTCCAACCCTATCCCCTCTCACCTTCTAAAAACGTTGGCACCCGCTCTTCTTCCCTCCCTGACTGCCCTCTTCAATCACTCCCTTTCTGGTGGTTCTTTTCTTTGACTTGCAAACACGCCCACGTCTTCACTATCTTAAAAGACTTCTCTGGTTTTGACCCTCTGTGTCTGGTTTCCTACTTGAACCCTCTACGTTCTCCTTCTTCTCCTTCTTAACCCAGTTCAGTCTGGTTTCCACCCCCTTCATTTTGAAGTTCTCTGGGTTTCCATTTCCCAGAGGTGCAACTTTAGACAAGGATTTAATTTAGTCACAAGGTAGCAGCAACAACCCCCCCCCACCATGCAAGACCCCCTTAAATGTACTATATCTAACATCACCCAAACTGGGGTAGACTGTGTACACACAAATGCAATCATCATCAATCGTATTTATTGAGCATTTATTATGTGCAGAGCACTGTACTCACAAATGCAATCACCCTCAGAAGAAAACACCTCAGAAGAAAACACCCCCACTCATCAAAGTCCCTCCAGGCTGCTAGGCTTCATAACTTATTATTTTTTTTATGGTTGACAGCCCTCTAGACTGTAAGATCGTTACAGTCAAGGGAACGTTCTGCTAATTCCATGGTATTCTTCCAAGTGCTTAGTATAGTGCACTGCACATAGTCTTCTTCAAATGCCATCGAGTTTTTTCCGGCCTATAGCGCACAACAGTAAGCGCTCAATAAATAGGATTGTTTGATTGACTGTCTTAAAGCAAAAATCATTCAAAAAATGCTATAGATGATAATGATCAATCGATCAATCAATCGTATTTATTGAGCGCTTTCTGTGTGCAGAGCACTGTACTAAGTGCTTGGGTAGTACAAGTTGGCAACATATAGAGACGGTCCCTACCCAACAGTGGGCTCATAGTCTAGAAGGGGGAGACAGAGAACAAAACATATTAACAAAATAAAATAAATAGAATAGATATGTACAAGTAAAATAAATAAATAAATAGAGTAATAAATGCGTACATATACATATATACAGGTGCTGTGGGGAAGGGAAGGAGGTAAGGTGGGGGGATGGAGAGGCAGAGGAGAGGGAGAGGAAAGAGTGGGCTCAGTCTTGGAAGGCCTCCTGATAAAGTAGGAGGTCAGTCAATTCTGTCTTACCTCCTTCCCTTCCCCACAGCACCTGTACATATGTATATTTGTTTGTACATATTTATTACTCTATTTATTTATTTATTTTACTTGTACATATCTATTCTATTTATTTTATTTTGTTAATATGTTTGGTTTTGTTCTCTGTCTCCCCCTTCTAGACTGTGAGCCCACTGTTGGGCAGGGACTGTCTCTATATGTTACCAACTTGTACTTCCCAAGCGCTTAGTACAGTGCTCTGCACACAGTGAGCGCTCAATAAATACGATTGATGGATTGATTGATTGATTAAGTGACTTGAGTGTACCATTGGCTAGAGCAGCAGTGAGCATCTTTCCGTCTTCTCTCTGAGGAGGAAATAGCTACTTTCCCCACCCGACCACATGTTGCCATCAATTGGAAAGTACTGCTTCATATTCCTGTGAAGTTTTTGTGACCCGGAGGCAAAAATATATGCAATTTGCTTCTTAAAAGATGATACAGTGTGCCATTCATTTTCTCTTCAGAGCTGTCCCATTCTCACCCTCAGGTGGGCAATGTTTTCTATCTTTTAACTAGATTGTCATGAAAGCAAACTCATCACCAATCGTATTTATTGAGCGCTTACCGTGTGCAGAGCACTGTACTAGGCGCTTAAACTCACCCAGGCATTAGGAAATGCACGGCAAATCAAGAAGACCTCTAGCTGGAACTCTGGACAGGTTTTGTCAGAGGGAAGACGATGTGATTTAAGTGAGAGCCAGCAACTGAGTCAGAGTTCCAGCCCTGTCTGGCCATGTGACGTCTCTGTGCCTTTCTGTTTTCCTGTCTACAATAAAGAGGAAGAGAAACACGTCCCCTGAATTTAGGGCCATATAGAGGATCAAAATTGCCTATGCTCTTTTTGAGCAGTCATTCAAGGGACAGATACTTTGAAAATTGACTTTACAGAAAGCATTCGTTAGCATTTCGGAAGATAGATCCCTTGATAATAATAATAATAATAATAATAATAATAATAATAATAATAATAATCATGGCATTTATTAAGCGCTTACTATGTGCAAAGCACTGTTCTAAGCGCTGGGGGGAATACAAGGTGATGAGGTTGTCCTACATGGGGCTCACAGTCTTCACCCCCATTTTACAGATGAGGTAACGGAGGCACAGAGAAGTTAAGTGACGTGCCCAAAGTCACACAGCTGACAAGTGGTGGAGCCGGGATTCGAACCCATGGCCTCCGACTCCAAAGCCCGGGCTCTTCCCATTGAGCCACGCTGTTTCTTGATCCAGTTTTGCGATCTGTTTTGATCAGGTGGCTAATTATTTGACCCAAAGTTTTAAAGTTTCTGATGCCTCTGTTACTGGCGCGGAAGGATAAAAAGTGAAGCTCTATTTTAAAGGAGTCTAGGATGGGGGATTCTATAGAAAACCTGCAATTCTGTGTTGTGTAAATAGTTTTACCTTTGCTTGGGCCATTTACTGAATTTCCATAAGTCTCAAAGATTTTTTGGGGGGTCAGGAAAGTTTAGAGCTCACAGTATTAGAACCTGTGATGCATAAGAGTCCTGAAAGTTAAAATAAAACCCACAGTGAAGAAGCTTAAGGTAGGCTGAAGGTTTCTCTTTCTCTGTGTATGTGGATAGGTTTTTCTAAAGGCTCAAAGAAACACATCCTGTTACTGGAAGCCTCCAAATGTAATTTAATCGTCTTTCTTCCACCCCAGAATGAGAAGGGAGTGGAAGGCATTGTTTAAAGAGATGCTGCCGTGTTAATCACCTTTTGGTTTGAAATGGATTTAAATTTGCCGTCATAAGTCAGTACTAATAGAGATCTGATTTAATTGCAATTGAAAGGCTGTATAAAGTCAACTCCTGATGATGGATTGCCCTCTTTGTGAAGTATCCATGGCCATCTTGTCTGGGAGCCTCCCTGCCCTCCCACCTTCTCCCTTAGGGCAGCACCCACTAGATACCACCATGGCGATCTTCCGATTCCACTGATCCAACCATCCAAATCCCACCATTGCTTCGACAGGTCTGGAACAAACTCCCTTGCTGCCTAACTGGGCCTCAGCCTGCCTCTCTTATTGGGAATTATGTGTTATTTTGTTCTGTCCACATCACTTCTCCATCCCATTGACATTGAGAAGTGACCCGATGAACTATGGAGGCTTCTTTCCACTGAAGTGTTGCTCTCAGTATGGGATGTAATAAAAAGGGGAAAGTTTGGGTTTTTTTATAGACCGCGAGCCCATTGTTGGGTAGGGATTGTCTCTATTTGTTGCCAAATTGTACCTTCCAAGCACTTAGTACTCTGCTCTGCACACAGCAAGTGCTCAATAAATACAGCTTAGTGAATGCATGAATGGTATTTAAGCGCTTACTGTGCCAGGCCCCGTTGTGGAGTAGATATAAGCTAATCAGGTTGGACACAGTCCATATTCTAGACTGTGAGCCCACTGTTGGGTAGGGACTGTCTCTATATGTTGCCAACTTGTACTTCCCAAGCGCTTAGTACAGTGCTCTGCACACAGTAAGTGCTCAATAAATACTATTGATTGATTGATTGATCCCACGTGGGGCTCCCGGTCTTAATCCCCGTTTTACAGGTGAGGTAACTGAGGCACAGAGAAGCGAAGTGACTTGCCCAAGGTCACTCAGCAGACGTGTGGTGGGGCCGGGACTGGAACCCAGGTCCTTCTGACACCCAGGCCCGTGCTGTATCCACTGGGCCACCTGCTTCTGCAAGATGTTTCCCTGAGGATACTGTCATATTTCTAAAAAGTAGAGACTACTAGCTCAAAAACATGATAATGCGGGTCAGGTTGTTAGTACAGTGCTCTGCACACAGTAAGCGCTCAATAAATACAATTGATTGATTGATTGATTGATTCTAAAATATATTGTTTCCCCTGAGCTCATCCCACCCTTTGGGTGGGGAGCTCCAGGAGGGAAGGGCCTTATTCCAAGGGGCAAACCGCAAATCCATGGCAGGAGAGATGAGTCCGGTTCAACCCTCTCTCTGCCAACCAATCAATCAGTAGTAATTATTGACCATCTCCTGGAGCGAAGCACTGTATTAAGGGCTTGGGAAAGTACAATAGAAACAAGTCAGTTCCCTTTTACAATCCAGTAAGGGGGGTGGCAAACAGACAACTATTTGTGCATTGTAGGAAGAGGAGGAACTAGGGTAAAATAGTTAGTAGTACTAATCTATCATGATGAAATAGGTAAGTTAATTGTCAGATAAACGAATATATATATTATGTGTAGAAGTGCTGAGGATAGGACAACTGGAGGTCTACACTTTCCTTAAAGATCTCCAAAGGTCGAGGCTCCCCAATTTCCCATGAGTTCTTACTCCAGTGTTATAACACTCTGACGGTCAGGATATTCTCCCTTAGTTCCAATCAAAATCTCTCCCACTTCAACTATCACGGGGACCTGAGGGATCCCAGAATACACACATTTTCATTTCCACCTCCACAGCCAGCAGTTTTCTCTTGGATCTGGGGCGGTTGATGGATCCTTTCCGTCCTTATTTCCTCCACCCAAGCCGGGAGGGTGAGACTCAGTCTTAGTTACCAGGGTTTGTGAAGAACAGATCGTCAACGTTTGAACAGTGCATTTAGCGATGTAGGAGGGCACTGTGCGAAAGGAACTCATCATTCCCCTCTTAACACCTTCTAATGGCTGCCCATTTCTTTTCACCTCAAACACAACTTCTTCACTTCTGTTTCAAAGCACTCTAATGACTGCCCATTTCTTTTTTACCTCAAACACAACTTCTTCACTTCTGTTTCAAAGCACTCCACCAGCTGACTCTCTCTTCTCCTTAGCTTACACTTTTGCTGCCCCTAAGCTAACCTTCTAGCAATGCCTCATTCACAACTCTCCCATTTCCAACATGCTGCTCATTATATCAGTCCCAGAGCACTCCCTTAACTGTTTATTTACCTACTTTCTATTTAGCGCTTAGTACAGTGCTCAATAAATACTACTGACTGATTTTGTATTTGCCATTTGTATCTAGGCTCTGACAGTTCTACCCATCCTGTGCTTGGCACTTCATGTCCACTTGCTCCTCCATTAGGTTGTTATCTACTTGAGGATTTTTACTTCTGCTGCAGGCTTCGAAGAGCCTAACTCAGTGTTCTGTGAATAATAAACACTACATATCTATTCTATTTATTTTATTTTGTTAGTATGTTTGGTTTTGTTCTCTGTCTCCCCCTTTTAGACTGTGAGCCCACTGTTGGGTAGGGACCGTCTCTATATGTTGCCAACTTGGACTTCCCAAGCGCTTAGTACAGTGCTCTGCACACAGTAAGCGCTCAATAAATATGATTGATGATGATGATTGATGATGCTGTTGATGATCATGCTGGTGATGGAGCTCTCCCTGGATATGGAGATGTATGAGCTGTTTGGTGGAGCAGAGGAATGGCAAAGGTGTGGACTGAACTGGCATTAAAACACTTTTGAAGTAGCATCCACCATTGCTTCGGTAGTAGAATTTCAAGCCTCATTTCAACCCTGTGTTGTCAATGAAAATCTTTGAATGCTCAGAGGACTTCCCCGATACAGAGTTCAGACTCGACCCTGACCTTAAGGAACATTTAATCTAGTGAAGGAAACTAAAGACAGTGGCACATCTTACCAATATCAATATTTACGTATTTACAGTAATCTCCTGCTTTAACTTCAGGGAACCCCAGACTTGCATTTGCTACTTTGAAAATTTCTTTTACTGAAACCGGTTCAACTGCATTTAGGAACACAGTCACAAACCCACTTTTTAAAGTTTCTTTAAGATTAAGAAATTTGTTGTTGTGGTGTTGGTTAAAATGAGAGCTGACTGTTCAGTAATTACATGAGTATGCTGTGGGAGGGGGGTTTTGGGTAGGTGATTGGTTTATATACACTGGAGGAGGTGAACAGGGTTTGGAGGTTGGAAGGAGAGAGCCGTAGTTATAAAACCCTGTAAATTCTGTTGTTTGGTAGACTTTCCAAGTTCCTAAGGAAGAAAAATCTAGCTAGTGGAGAAGAAGAGAAAGTTTAGTAGTTACCCCCAAGGGGTTACTTAGCTTTCCCATAACACTATTTGTGTTTAGGAATGGGACTGACATTTACCAGCACTTAGAATATTTGAACTTTAGTTGTTTACGTACCTTGAATGTACGGTAAAAGAGTTCTCAGTGGGGAAAAAGCTCTCTATCAATTACCAAGAGTCTCTCCTTTTTATATAGGCCCCTCTGTTAATTTAATTTGCTTTTTAATTAATCAGTAATTAATTCCATCTAATCTCTCCTTATCCTATCACGTAATCTTTTGTGTTTAAGGGATTAATCTGGAGAGGAAGACATTACCAAATAATGAATTGCCTTCAAAGCCATCCTGAAAACCCACCTCCTCCAAGGGGCATTTTCCAAATAACCCCCACCTCCCTTGTGAAAACATCTCATCAGCCACCTTCAGCATCATGTGTATACCTTTTTGTTTAGTTCCCTCATCTACTCAACTCTCTACATTATTTTCAATCAGATGCATTCGTGCTCATATTCTTGTTCTGATTGTATATCTGCCATTTGTGTCTGCCTGTCACCCTCCAGTAGAGGGTCAGCTCTTCAGGGGCAGACACCAGGTCTTTTATTCTGTCGTATGTTTCCAAGGGTCAAGTGCTCTAAACACAGTTGGCCCTCAAAAAATTTTACTGCTACTGAGGATGGGGTCCATCTCCCACAGGGGGATACTGGATCCTGGTAGAAAATCAACTGCCCCGGGCCTGATTGGACTCCAGAGAAAACTTCTGGCTGTGGAGGTGGAAATGAAAATGTGTGTATTCTGGGATCCCTCAGGTCCCTGTGATAGTTGAAGTGGGAGAGATTTTGATTGGAACTAAGGGAGAATATCCTGACCGTCAGAGTGTTATAACACTGGAGTAAGAACTCATGGGAAATTGGGGAGCCTCGACCTTTGGAGATCTTTAAGGAAAGTGTAGACCTCCAGTTGTCCAGAGCTGTTTAAGTAGTCAGTTCCCTGGAGGCAGGGGGATGGACCAAATAGCCTCTCCTCCGGCTCCAGGTTTAATTTCTGTAAATGATTGGCTGACAGGAAAGGGACTGGCAGATTCCAGAGCCCTGTGACCCACCCCCATCTCTTCCAGAAACTGCCCGACCCCAGCTCGTATAGACATAGTAAATTAACTCACCTTAACTGTATGTCAACACCTCACTAGCTTCCCTGCCTCCCGACTCTCCCCTCCCCAGTCTATGTTTCACTCAGCTCCTCCGGTCCTATTTCTAAAATATTGCTCTGCGCAAGTGTTTCCTTCCTTCATAAACCTTCAATGGATCGCCCATCCCTCTCTGCATCAAAAAAGACTCCTGACCATTGGCTTTAAGGTAGTGATCTTCTTTCTACTTATCCATTCTCTTCTACCTCTACACCCCAGCTTTCATTCTTTGTGCTAACTTACTGTGTCTTGTTCTAGTGCTTAGTACAGTGCCCGGCACATAGTAAGTACTTAACAAATACCATTATTATTATTATCTCTCCCACCGCTGACCTCTTGCCCTTCCCTCCTATCTTACCTCACTGATTTCCTACTACTGCAACCCAGCATGCTCACTTCTGCTCCTCTGTTGCCAACCTGCTCACTGTATCTCGATCTCTTCTATCTTGCTGCTGACCCCTCGGCCACATCCTGCCTTTGGTCTGGCACTCCCTCCCCGTTCATATCTGACAGACCATCACTCTCCCCACCTTCCAAGTCTTTTAAAAATCGCATCTTTTCCAATCAATCAATCAATCGTATTTATTGAGTGCTTACTGTGTGCAGGGCACTGTACTAAGCGCTTGGGAAGTACAAGTTGGCAACGTACAGAGACAGTCCCTACCCATCAGAGGCCTTCCCCAAATAAGATCATTTCGCCTACTCCTTTTTCCCTTCTGCGGTGCCCTTGCATTTGGATTTGTACCCTTTAAGCATTTGACATTCACCCCACCCTCAGCCCCGCAGCACTTAACGTACATATCCCGGCCCTGCCAGTTGCCAGCTGTGTGACTTTGGGCCAGTCACTTCACTTCTCTGGGCCTCAGTTCCCTCATCTGTAAAATGGGGATGAAGACTGTGAGCCCCCCGTGGGACAACCTGATCACCTTGTAACCTCCCCAGCGCTTAGAACAGTGCTTTTGCACACAGTAAGCACTTAATAAATGCTATCATTATATCCGTAATATGTTTTAATGCCTGTCTCACTCTCTAAACTGTAAGCTCTTTGTGGGTTATATTGTACTTTTCCAAATGCTTAGTCTAGTGTTCTAGTGTACACAGAAAGCACTCAATAAATACCATTGAATGATTAATTTCCTTGCCTGGAACTCCCTCCCACTTAAATAATGATGATTGTAGTATTTGTTAAGCACTTATTATGTGCCAAGCACCGTTCTAAGCACTGGGGTAGATGCAAAGTAATAGGGTCAGACACCGTTCCTTTCTCATATGGAGCTCACAGTCTTCATCCCCGTTTTAGAGTTGGAATAACTGAGGTACAGAGAACTCAAGTGACTTATCCAAGGTCACACAGCAGACATGTGGCAAAGCTGGGATTAGAACCACATCCTCTGACTCCCAGGACCATTAGGCCGCACCACTTCAAATCTGACAGGCCACGGCTCGCTGCAGTTTCAGAGCTTCTCTGAAATTATGTCTCCTCAAATGAATTGTATCTCCCCATGAATTACCCTTCCCACTTTATATCCCCCAACTCCTTCATCAGCCATTTCTCACCATCTAAGCATTTAGGTATTTACAGTCCCTTGTAGGACTTACGTGCATAGCTTATACACCCCGTTGCTTCCTCCAACCTGCAATTTACAATAGTATCTGTCTCCCCCTTTAGATTGTAAATCCCTTGTGGGCAGGGATTATGTCTATGTTTGTACTCGCCCAAATGTTTAGTACAGTCCTTTGCAGTTATACTTATTGGCAAATAATGAGTAATTCTGGGACTCGTATTTGGAGAAATAAATGAAGGTAGGGACTTTTAGAATACTCTGGGTGGTGGCCATTTATCAGCGAATCCAGAGAAATCACCATTCTACTTAACGCAGATTTCTTTCCGGTGACACACTGATAGACAAAGAAATGAAACAGGAAGGCTATGGTGTTCTCATTATAGTAGGCTGATAGAGAGACCAAGTGTGGCAGCAATAAGGAGTTAAGCTTCAGAGAAAAGTTAAGGATTCTGGGACATTAGTAATGTCCAGACTTCTTCGTGGCTGTGAGACTTGAACCTTTCAATATAGGCTCATATGACTTCTTGAACATTTTCATCAGCAATCCCTACGAGCTGTACTCAGCATCAAACAGCAAGACAGACTCTGAAATAATGAGATTCTGGAATTTAGGCATTATTTTACTTGTACATATCTATCCTATTGATTTTATTTTGTTAGTATGTTTGGTTTTGTTCTCTGTCTCCCCCTTTTAGACTGTGAGCCCACTGTTGGACAGGGACTGTCTCTATGTGTTGCCAATTTGTACTTCCCAAGCGCTTAGTACAGTGCTCTGCACATAGTAAGCGCTCAATAAATACGATTGATGATGATGATGAAGCCAAGTGCAGTGCAATACAGCTTTGAGAGCATTATTATTATTTTTTAAATGGTATTTGTTAAGCTCTTACTATTTACTTAGTACTACTGTACTAAGCACTGGGGTAGATACGAACTAATCAGTTTGTTAAGCGCTTACTATTTACTTACTACTACTGTACTAAGCACTGGGGTAGATATGAACTAATCAGTTGGACACAGTCCGTGTCCCACACGGGGCTCACAGTCTTAATCCCCATTTTACAGATGAGGTAACTGAGGCACAGGGAAGTTAAGTGACCTGTCCAAGGTCACCCAGCCGGCAAGTACTTAGAACAGTGCTTTGAACATAAATGCCATTATTATTATTATTATTATCATTAAGTGGCAGAGCTGGGATTAGAACCCAGGTCCTTCCGACTCCCAAGTTCTCATGTGAAGAGAATGGCTGCCAGCAGGATACTCAGACCGCCGCTCGACGATGAACTGAAATGGGGAAACCATGAACAGGAAGGAAAGGAAAGAATAAATGTTTTAAAGCAGAGTGAAGCAGAGATGCAGCCTCGCTTCAGCCGACAGGGAGGCAACGGTAGCAGGCAGTCCCCGTCTCTTGTTCTGCAAGTAGGAGAGGGATAGTATTTTTGGAGTACAGATTTGGGGCAGATTGGGATACCAAGAGAAAGAAGCATACGTTTTGCCAGGCTCTTCAAATAACAAATGCAACTGCTCAGCAAAGGGCAGTTTTTATGGGTGTACCTTATGAAAGGGACTGTTAGTTGCACATCAGTTTTTTTAAACCACACCCACATGCACATCGATAAGGTTCACAGTCAGCGGTGTCTTCTTCAAACGTAAAAGGTAGCTATATAGAGATACGCATATTTATTTTTAATTATGTATAATTATATACGTTCTGTAACCTCTAGCTTCTAGAATAGCACTATGATCTTTGCGGATGCTGAATCATCATCATCATCATCATCATCAATCATCATCAATCGTATTTATTGAGCGCTTACTATGTGCAGAGCACTGTACTAAGCGCTTGGGAAGTACAAATTGAATAAATACTTGATGTGAGAGTGATCCAGAGAGGACATTTAAGAACTGAGATGTCTTGGACAGTGGGCCTTTGTGCGTGTGGAGAACAGCAAATCAGTATTCTTCTTACAAAAATTCTTATCAAGAAATTTATTACAGATCTTTTTTAAAAAAAACACACTACGTGCATGTGTGTGTATATATAAACACACACTAGAAGCCTTGTTTTAATTAAAGAATAAAATACCCATTTATTTTTCTTATAGTTCCTCATCTTGAATCCATTAAACATATTTTTCTCTTTCCAACATTTTCCTAAAAACATTGAGTATATTTCAGTGTCTAATTTCCCCCGCCCGCCCCCCTGCTTTCTCATGACTCATGCGTATCTTCTTTTTAAAATTGTCAGTCTTTGAGAAACTCACTTAGACTGAAACTCTGTCATTGTAAGACATCTCAACTTTCTTCTCATAACCAATGAAAGTACCTCTTCTCCTTCCCTCCTAGACTGTGAGCCCTATGGGGGACAGAGACGGTGCCCAATCTCATCTTGTGGGTAACCCAGAGAGTAGCATAGTGCTTGTCACCCAGTAAGCACTTAACAGATATCACTATCAGTTAACTCGTTAAAATTTGGCAAAGCCCAGTGGGGGAGCCTTGGTGTGTTTAGTTGTTTGCCTGTATTTCAACCAGATTTTACAGTAATCCAGAGGCGTGCGTCATTATTTCTTGCGTTCAATGCTTTTCCAGCTAAAGAGGTAATGAATGTAGCCAGTGTATGAAGCAGAAGTTCCTGACCACTTTAAGGCACTCAATCAATCTATCTTTTCTTCCTACTTCACCTTCTAGCCTGTAAGCTCCTGGCGGGCAGGGAACGGGTCTACCCACTCGGTTGCATTGTGCTCTTCCAGGTGCTTAGTGCAGTGCTCTGCACACAATAAGCTCTCGATAAATTCCACTGATTGATCATGTCCAGTCTTCTCTCACTCCTTCCAAGCTATCGTATTCACTGTGCCTTGTTCCCTTCTCTACTGCCACCACCCCCTTGCCCACACTCTTCGCCCCGACCCCCCGCATCTCCCTCCCCTTTCAAAGTTGATGGGCCAAAGATGGCATAGTGGATAGAGCACGGGGCTGGGAGTCACAAGGTCATGGGTTCTAATCCTGGCTCCACCACTTGTCTGCTGTGTGACCTTGGACAAGTCACTTCACTTCTCTGTGCCCGAGTTACCTCATCTGTAAAATGAGGATCGAGACCGTGGGACATGTGAGGCCCTAACTGATTCCAATCCGATGTGCTTGTAGTACAGTGCCTGGCACATGGTAAGTGCTTGACAAGTACCATAATAGTGATAAAGTAACAATAATAATTATTATTATTATCCCCCCATCTTCAAAACTCTCCCAGCAATCTTCCCTAATTAATTTCTACTCTTCCCAGATTATATTCCCCTTTAGATTGCGAGCCCCACTGTGGGATAGGAACTGTGTTTGACCTATCTTCTATTTACCCCAGCGCTTATTAAACCACTTGGCACATAGTAAGCACTTAACAAATACCATCATAAAAAATGATCATCCTCCCAACCGCTACCTCAGCACTTCCACACTACTTGAGCATTTGTGAATTTACAACTTCCTGTAACATTTACGTACTTATTTTACATACCCTATTTTTTAAGCAGTAACTCGTGTACATATCCCTTTTACCCTTTCCTCTTCTCTGGAAATTATTTTAGTGTCTGTCTCTCCCACTAGAATGTAATTTACTGGAGCACAGGGGCCATGGCTACTAACTTCCTTGTACTCGCTCAAACACTTCGTTTAGTGCTCTGCACACAATACCGCTCGATAAATACTATTGACTGATTGATTGATGTAAATCTCTTAAGAAGTGCATTGAAATCTTTCCAAGATCCTCATTTATTCATTTTAAGGGCCTCCTACTCTCTAAGTAGTAAAGTAATTGATTTTGTAATTTTTAATTTTAAAATGCAAATTAGCTATTTATATATTTCATTTCATTGCTTCATTTATTTGCAGCTGCACAATTGTCTGCGTGTCTAATTGCTGGAATACTTAAACTGGGTTATTGATCTGTCTTGGATTATCAGTACTCGGAGGGGTGTAACCACCGTGCCATGTCTGCCTATTTTGCCCATTCAGCATTGGATCATGCACTTAAATAAACACACTTTTGAGTATATTAGCTCCTGTGCCAATAGTATAGTGGGATTCTAACCCACCGTGTCCCTGTAAATTCCGTCCACCCTATCTCCATTCACTTTGCTGGTCACAACTGCCTGCTGTTGGTCAGGGGTTCTCGGGCTTATTATCCTACCAGGATGGGACAGAGGCCAAGTCAAATAAAGTAAGTGTCCATCATGCTTCTTCACTTCTTGTTTGCTCTTTCCTTGTTTAACACTCAGCTTTTTGGGACTTAATTTTCTACAGGTCTTTCAGCTTTCACCGCTGCCAGGCCTCCTCATGCTCCCCAAACTCTCTTAGCTGCTGCCCAAGTGTGGAAAACAAGGGGTTCGGACAGAAAGGAGGAGGCGTAGGGAGAGTGTGGGAGTAGGAGACCAAAGCAATCGAGTGAGGGAGTGTCAAGATGAGAGTAAAGTTAAAGTGAAGTTGAGCATTGCAGAGTATCTGTAGTGGGTGTCTCATGGGGTCCTGCCATGGGAGCCCACCTTGCAGCTGCCCGCTCTGTTAGATGGGAAATTGGTGGTGGTGAAGGTGGGCCCAGCCCTCTAATGCCCTCGGAGAAGCAGTCATGGGAAGAGTTTCTGGAAAGGGGAGCCAGGGCAACCACTAACCTGGAAGCCGTTCCGGCTGCCCCGACTTCCTCTCCCGGGAACCCCTTTTCGCTTCATCCCCTGGGGGGTTTGCTTAGGGGTTTTTGGTCACCACATCGCAGCTGAACCAAACCAACATCTGGGTGCTCCAGAAAGCCCCTGCTTTACATAACCTCACCCCAACTCTAGACCTCTGGGAAATAAATAGTCAAGGCAGTCTGATTGCCTTGAGGCGAAGGAGAGACATCAGAACACGGGGGTTGACCCAATTAAGACGGGGTAGGGGGGACAACCAAAAAATAGGTCACCCGAGCAAGTCAGAGCGTCCTCAAAACTCTCCAGACCAGGTCTTAGAGATCTGCAGGGAAGGAGCGTCTACCACATCCCATGAAAACATCTTATTCGCTTCTCCTATGAATCATATCTAAGGTGGAGGCACAGGAAGTGGTGGGGAATGAGGTTTTTAGCACGTGCAACTGTCCTTGGCTCAGAGACATAGACCCTTCTCTTTCCCCAGCCCCCACTTCCACCCTCTGCCCCAGTTGTTCCTTGAGTGATTGGAGGAGATAGGGAGAAAGGAATCTTAGTCAGTCAAGCCTTTATCATTCATACATATGTATGCGTGGAAACTTTCATTATTTTGAAAGAGCTCTTCCGTGGTGTCAGTGGTGGGTTAACTTGCTCCTCACTAAGGTGGCTAGTGATGGCACTAAAAGGAAAATCCCAAACCCAGAGACACGCATGACACTGCGTGTGTTCCGCATGTAGGGTAATGGAATGATGACAGTCGCACCACTTTGCAGAAGTCTCTCTGAGGCCACCAGGACCTAGAGCGTTTCTCCTGATGTGTCTCCGACCTCCCCTCAACCTCCGCTTTGTCTAGAACCATCATGTTCCTCCCGGGTCCCCTCAGAACGCGGGTGGCGCTTCCCAGCCGCACGACTCGGTGGCCGCAGCTGAACCAAAAGGAGGTTGGCTGTTTAAAATAGGAACAGCATTCAGAAAGACTTACGATACTGTAGCAGTACTGGTCAGGAGACGGGCCAACTGAAAATGGAATATCTGCTATAATGATGGAGGATCCCGGGCCTGGAATGCCCTCCCTCTGCCCATCCCCCAAGCTAGCTCTCTTCCTCCCTTCAAGGCCCTATTGAGAGCTCACCTCCTCCAGGAGGCCTTCTCAGACTGAGCCCCTTCCTTCCTCTCCCCCTCGCCCCCCTCTCTATCCCCCCCATCTTATCTCCTTCCCTTCCCCACACCACCTGTATATATGTATATATGTTTGTACATATTTATTACTCTATTTATTTTACTTGTACATATCTATTCTATTTATTTTATTTTGTTAGTATGTTTGGTTTTGTTCTCCGTCTCCCCCTTTTAGACTGTGAGCCCACTGTTGGGTAGGGACTGTCTCTATATGTTGCCAATTTGTACTTCCCAAGCGCTTAGTACAGTGCTCTGCACATAGTAAGCGCTCAATAAATACGATTGATGATGATGATGATGATGATTAATTACCCTGTATCCACCTGAATAGCAAGGTTTGTCAGGATGGTTTGCAAAGTTACTTGATGTCCCAGAAGGCTAAACTGGTGGTTGCCTAATTTTCTTTGTGGTCACTCAGTCAACACAAAGCCACACAGCCACACCATAGCCAACCTCAGGGGGTTTTTTTGTGTGTGTAGTAGTTCTTCACATGGAATATAGATGGTCCCTACCATCTTGTGGCTAGAACTACCAACCTCCTGATGTGGAATCACCATTCCTGCTCTCTGGTGTTTTCCTGTGCCCGAAGCTACCCTCCAGCAGCTTCCTAAATATCTCCTTTCCTCTGCCTGCCATTTGAACCCTCGTCCCTCCTAGCTAGGGCTGGAGGAATGGACCAGATGACCTCCTAAGGCTGCCCAGTCTCAAGTTGGTAGGTTTCTAACTTGTCTTAATCCTCTAGACTATAAGCTCCTCCTCTGGACTGCAAGCTCCCTGTGGGCAAGGAACGTGGATACCAACTCCATACAAGTGCTTAGTACAGTGCACTGCACACAGTAGGCGCTCAGTAGATACCATTGATTGATTAGTTAATCGCACGTCAAGATGAATACTGGCAGGGGAATGGGCCCTTTGGTCAAGAATCCCAGAGGCAGGTACAACTTGGGAACAACTCTGAGAGTGTGGCTTCAGATGTAGGCCGGCTTTGGCTGGTGCAGAGAAGAATCCAGCGCTTAGAACAGTGCCCAGCACTTCAAGCAGTGCTTTGCACATAGTATGCACTTAACAAATCGTATTTATCATCATCAATCGTATTTATCATCATCAATTAAATACGATTGATGATGAACAAATGCCATCGTTATTATTATTATTATTATTATTAACTGCTCTGGGCTAAAGAGCTCCTATTTGTCCTTGGTAGGAGGACTCCTGAGAGGCGGGGAGTCTCACAGTCAATTAATCAGATTTATTGAGCATTTTCTGTGTGCAGAGCACCTTACTAAGCTCACAGCAATTCTCACCTCTGGGCCCAGCTGTTCCTTTGGCTGTTTGTTCTTTCCCCAACGTTGCCCTGACAGTGCTTGGCACATAGTAAGTGCTTAACAGATAATAATAATAATAACCACTGTTGTTGTTATTATTGTTACTATTGCTTATAAGTGGTTATCCGAAAGCCCTAGATTCTTGCACTTTTTTGTAATGGTTTTGCTTACTATGTGTCCAGCACTGTTCTAAGCACTGGGGTGGATCCAGGTTAATCAGGTCGGACCCAGTTCAAGCATCGTCTCCAGGCACTTGCTCAGATAGACTCCCACATAAATGTCACGAAGGCTCAAATCCAGAAGATGTGGGCGCTAACCAAGGGGAAATTTGCAGCGCAGGGAGCGACAGGCAGAAGAGGTGACATTTAGATAAACGGATAAACAACTTTCCACTCTAGCCGCTCCAAAATGAAAATAACCAACAGCAGCCCACCTGCTCGGGCTAGCTTTCGTTGCAGGTTCTCCTTTGAGCTGGAGTGTTTAACCAGCCTCCTCCATTATGCTTTCCTATTAGTCTTTGCTATTAGTCTTTGTCTCCTGTATACTTTTCTTGCCATTTTCTTAAGGGCAGAGTTGTGCCCAGATATTTCTGAACCGGGATGGTTTCCCCGTTGGACTGTAAGCTCCTTGTTGCAGGGAACGCCCACCCCATCACAGACATCTATATACTTAATTAATGCCTGGCCCCAGTGAAAACGTGGCTAGCATCGATGAGAGGGTTTGAAGGGTACAGAACAAACTGCCGGCACTGCAGTTAATTCTTTCAGGAAGGTTCTTAGTCTTGAAGTCTTTGCGACCGTGGCCTATTGGATAGAGCACAGGCAGGCCTGGAGTCAGAAGGACCTGGGTTCTAATCCCGACTGCGCCACTTGTCTGCCGTGCGATCTCGGGCACGTCACACTCAGAGGACGTGGGTTCTAATCCCCGACTCCGACACTCGTCTGCTGTGTGACCTGGGGCAAGGCACTTAGCTTCTCTGCGCCTCAGTGACCTCATCTGTAAAATGGGGATTAAGACTGTGAGCCCCACGTGTTACAACCTGATTGCTTTGTATCTACCTCAGTACTTAGAACAGTGCTTGGCACATAGTAAGCGCTTATCAAAATACCATAATTGTTGTTATTACAACTTCTCTGGGCCTCAGTTACCTCATCTGTACATTGGGAATTAAGACTGTGAGCCCCATGTGGGACAGGGACGGTGTCCAACCTGATTAGCTTGTATCTACCCCAGTGCTTGGAACAGTGCCTGGCACATAGTAAGCACTTAACAAGTACTTACTTTTAGACTGTGAGCCCACTGTTGGGTAGGGACCGTCTCTATATGTTGCCAATTTGTACTTCCCAAGCGCTTAGTGCAGTGCTCTGCACATAGTAAGTGCTCAATAAATACGATTGATGATGATGATGATGAAGTACCATTAAAAAAAAATAAACTCTTGTCCTACCATTTACGATGGAGGATTCCAGCTTCTAGTTTCAGTGTGAAGAGTTTTGCAGATTAGTGCATAACCCCTGTCTTTTGGCTTGTTGTTAACCTGTGGAGATATTCTGACCCCACAGAACATTACCAATTATCTAATTGTTTTCTTGTGTATGTGCCTCTAGAGCACAATCATCAGCATGTAGCAGATCCTGGAAGACTCTCAGACTCTCATGGTGCTCATAGGCCGTTGAGTTGGAAGTTTCCCAGGAAACGAGAATCCCCTTCTGATGCTAGTTTTCGGTCCTTTCTCGTTTCCTAGGCTAGAGACCTTGGGAATGCTCCCTATGCTGTCCGTGTCGTGCTGCAGAGAGCTTGGCTCCTGAGTCGCATTTTGGTCGAAAGGGAAACTGAGGTTCAGAAGGCGAGGTTAACGGTCTTCTTCAGGACCCGAACAGAAGTGCCTGGGTCATTGCCAGCTCTGCCACCCCTCAGCCCAGCCCTCCTAAAACTCTGGCACTGTGGAGTAGCGACAAACCTTAAATCATCATCATCATCATCAATCGTATTTATTGAGCGCTTACTGTGTGCAGAGCACTGCCCTAAGCGCTTGGGAAGTACAAATTGGCAACATATAGAGACAGTCCCTACCCAACAGTGGGCTCACAGTCTAAAAGGGGGAGACAAAACCAAGCATACTACAAAATAAAATCAAATCATGATTATGGCACTTATTAAGTGCTGTGTATGAAGCACTGGGGGAGACGTGAGATTATGTGATGGAACCCAGTCCCTGTCCCTCATGGGACTTGCAATCTATTTCATCCCCGTTTTACAGAGGAGAAAACTGAGGCTCATAGAGGTTAAGTGACCTGCGCAAAGTCACACAGCAGGCCAGCGATGGAGCTGGGGCTTGAACCAGGGGGTCCTGATTCCTGATGGCTTTAAACAGCTACCATCAATTTAGAGATGATTTTACAAGAACAACTGGTTATTATTGATTTTACGAAGCAATTGAGATGGACGCAAACTGCGCTGGAAGGTCTCATGTGCCTGGTCTGTATGTTGGCTCGTCCTGAAAGGGAGCCCATTTGCCCCTTTTCCAAACATTAGCTTGTTTATTTCAAGCATTTGCCGGCTATAAACACCATTAAAACTCCACGTCCTAATATGCTGGAATAAAAAAAGATTGTAAACCTCTCAGGACGCTGATTTAAACAAAGTAATCAAAAAGTAAGCAATCTTTTTCTTTCTCTTCCTGGCTCACTAGCTTGTTTTGTCTGTTAGGGAACTTTTTTCTTTAGTTTGCAAATATCAAGGTCAATCCGAGGTCAATCTTGTGCTTTTGAGCTACGGCTCCTTTCAGGGAATTTGCTCCTTTTTATGGCTGAGGAAAACCATCCATTTCAACACATAGCGGAGGGCCTCCCAGAACAAAGGCTTGGGGAATTAATCCTATTAAATACAAAATAAACATGTTCAAGACTCATTAAATGTTTAGCAGATTCATACAGAATGGAAACATTTCAAAGTTTCCAAGGGAAGACAGGCTTGCAGCATGAACATAATTCTAATCCCTGCAGTAGCATCAAAGAAGAAACTATTTCTCCAAGGCGGTGGTAAAGTTTGCTGTCGCATAGGAATATGTAAAAAGAATTAACAATGCAACAGTAATATTTTACACTATTAATACTACATTATTAATGAGAATTATTAATGAGAAGCAGCGAGGCTCAGTGGAAAGAGCCCGGGCTTTGGAGTCAGAGGTCATGGATTCAAACCCCGGCTCCGCCAATTGTCAGCTGTGTGACTTTGGGCAAGTCACTTCACTTCTCTGGGCCTCAGTTACCTCATCTGTAAAATGGGGATTAAGACTGTGAGCCTCCCGTGGGACAACCTGATCACCTTGTAACCTCCTCAGCGCTTAGAACAGTGCTTTGCACACAATAAGTGCTTAATAAATGCCATTATTATTATTATTATTAATGTAGTATTTTTAGTTTTGAAAGCAATTTGGGCATTAATCTCAATAGCAGACCAGGCTCAGGCAATCATTGGAGTATTATGGTGCAACTGGTATCTGAGGGAAGGGCTGGGAGGGAAAATTGGAAATTAATTGTAAATACTTACTGATTACTTTTTCTTTTCCATAAAAATCGACCCTTAAAAAGATCAACTTAACTTGGGAGAACTGTGTAAAGTTTCAGCAATGCTGGTCCTAAATTTTGTGAACCTGCACTTACGACTAAGCTAGTTTCATCATATTTTATTAATAAACAAATAATGTGTTTATTTGAGTCGTAGTTATGGTATTTGAGTGCCACTAGATGCAGTGCACTGCAAATACACTGGGCAAGTACACCAGAAACACCCACATACATGTTCCCTGCCCACCAACGGTTTAGGATTTAACTGGAACCAATTAGCCTCTTTCACCCTACTCTTAAGCTGCTGTACTGGCTCCCAAAGCACTTCTTATCTTTCCAGAATGTTTCTTCCCTAAAGGTCTTCAGTTTGTAATAAAAATTATGAAATAATTTAAATGCTTCGAACAGCTTCAACCTGCCTCTCAGAGTGACTTCTAACTGTAATTGACCCTGAAGTATCCAGCCTTTCCCTATTTTTCCCTCCCTTAGTCTTTTCACCATGGGTCATTTTTAGCTTGTTCTCCAGAATTATGCATCTAGTTTTGATTTTTCTTCTAAAATGGAAACTTTGCTAGAGGCAATCCCATTTCTGAAGCCGTAGTTCAGTAATTTAATATTATGAAATCGGAGTCTTAGCTGAATCTTTTACATTAGATTGTAAGCTCCGGAGGGCAGGGAACATATATATTTCGCTTCTGTTGTACTCTCTGAAGTGCTTAGCATTCAGTAAATTCAAGCATTTAGTAAATTCCATCGAGTGGCTGACTGATTTATTTTGTTAAACAGGCCTAATTGTTTTGACCCCAGTTTCCACTAATCCATTTGACTGAAGGTATTTCTCACTGGAAAGGGCTGGAAGAATGATTTTCTAATATACATTTCCTAAATTCAACATGAACGTGAACAAATTCAACAGGAGCCTCTCGACTCCTCAGAAATCTCCAATGGCTATTCATTTCCCTCCACAGCAAGCAGAAACTCCTTACCATCAGATTCCAGACTCTTTACCCTTGAATCTTGCTCTCGACTTTCCCGTCTCAAACCCTTTGCTCCTGCTGTTCATCCCGCCTGGAACTTCCTCTCTTCCCCATCTTTAAAGTCTTTCTCAAATCACACCTCCTCCTGGAAGTCTTCCCCAAGTAATTCCCACCACTCCAAATCACATCAAGCCAACAGCCCCCCATAGCAGTCATTTATTTGTGCCCATCTTGGGAATTTATGGGTATCTGAACGTTCAGTTGTTTATTAGTCCATTTCCTGCGGACATAATCTTGCTGCTGTCTATTAAAGCCTTGTTCTTCCACTATTTGAAAATAATTTGTGTCTGCCTCTCTTCCCCTTAGACTATATAGTTACTTGAGCATAGAGTGTGTCTCTTTTGTTTCTAATGTATGTGCCCATGCAGTTGTTCTCGTGCACCCCAAGAAGTAGGTGTTCAGTCAATAATGTGGATTGATTGGTGAATTTATGAGTAGGAATCCAATAACCAACTTCCAGTTTGATGTTTCTATGTAGGAGTATCTTGTTGGAATCCCTGAGAATTGTTTTTTAATGGTATTTGTAAAAGTGCTTCTTGTGAGCCCGTTGTCGGGAAGGGACCGTCTGTATACGTTGCCGACTTGTACTTCCCAAGCGCTTAGTACAGTGCTCTGCACACAGTAAGCGCTCAATAAATACGATTGAATGAGTGAATGAATGCCAGGCACCGTACTAAATCCTGGGGTAGACAGGAGATATTCAGGTTGATTCGAGATATGTTCCACATCGGGCTCACGGTATTAATCCCATTTTACAGATGAGGTAACTGAGACACAAAGAAGTTAAGTGACTTGTCCGAGGTCCCACAGCAGACAAGTGGCAGAGGTGGGATTAGAACCCAGGGCCTCTGACAACTGGACCTGAGATTTTTTCAGTAGGCCAGGCTGCTGTAATTTTATTGTCATCATAATTTATATTTTAAAGTATGAAGTTAACCTAATTAGTTCAGCTAAATTCATTTTTTTAAAAAAGAACTCTTCTGTTGAGAAGCATAAACTGAAACTTCCCTTGTACAGTACATGTTCCAATAGAAACTCTAGATTTTGGCATGAGAATACATTCAAAGAGGTTAATGGGTTGGCTAACACCCGACTTGGAATGGTGGATAAATGACACATAAATAGAAACCAAAATTAATTTCACTGTGATCTAGTGACAAGTAAAATGTACAAAAACGTCTGTCAACTTCTTTAACGTGATCTTTGGATGACACCACAACTTAAAATTTATAAAAGACAAGTAGGGAAATATTTTTTTTCCTCAGAAAGAATAGGGACATTATCTATGCCCCTTTTCTGGCCATTTGCATAACATTTGAACATTTATTTTTATTTGATTTTGAAGCTCTATTCCTGGTGGTATAAAAGAGAAGCAGCATGGTGTAGTGGATAGAGCACCGGCCTGCGAGTCAGGAGGTCATGGGTTCTAATCCCGGCTCCGCTACCTGTCTGCAGTGTGGCCTTGGGCAAGTCACTTCACTTCTCTGTGCCTCAGTTCCCTCATCTGTAAAACAGGGATTAAGACTGTGAGTCCCATATGGGACAGGGATTGTATACAACTTGATTTTCTGGTATCCACCCCAGCGCTTAGTAAAGTGGCACATAGTAAGCACTTAATAAATACCTTTATTATTATTATTATTTTTCAGAACAGCATAGAAAAGGGAAAGGCTATTTGGTGGAAGGATATGTGCCCAAAACAGAACTCCTTTTCTTCCCACCCAAACCCTGTCCACCCCATGATTTTCCCATCCCGTCACTGTAGACAGCATCACCATCCTTCCTGTCTCTCAAGCCTGTAACCTTGGCGGTATCTTCTTCTCTTCTCTCTCATTTAACCCATGTATTCAATCTCACTAAATCCTGTCAGTTCAAGCAGTCACAACATTGCTAAAAATCTCCCCTTTCCTCTCCATCCAAACTGCCACCACGTTACTCCAATCACTCTTTCTATCGCCTTAGTCTTGTTGGAGGTTGGAGATGAGCAGACAGGCCCACCACTGCCCCAAAATAATGGTGAGATGGGCCCAGGGTTGGGGAATATAGCTACTTGTCACCTGGGGAAAAGAGGGGAGAGGCTGACTCCACTTTGTCTCCTGTAGTCCAGGGCAATTCCAGTGAAATATGCCCTAGAAGTCAGGCCTGC
Organism: Tachyglossus aculeatus; assembly: GCF_015852505.1. Taxonomy (NCBI): domain Eukaryota; kingdom Metazoa; phylum Chordata; class Mammalia; order Monotremata; family Tachyglossidae; genus Tachyglossus; species Tachyglossus aculeatus. The sequence continues at coordinate 14,679,205 of NC_052084.1, read as the reverse complement.
TGCTGTGGTCGCTGGAGAACTTGGAAGCTAACCCGCATTTTAGCTTTCAGCCCACCCTTTTCTGGCAATAAAGGATGGGGCAGGTTAGCGGGGACTGGCAAGCAAAAGGCACTGCCCCTGGAGTGCTGACTAATTCTGGGGGTGGGTGGACCCCATCCCTCTTCTGAAGTGGTTGCAGGATACTTCATGCCATTTTGGGTTCCAAGTACACATCATTCCTTCCCTTTCTGCCTTGTCCATTTTTTCCACATTTATTACATTATATTAATGTAGCTGTCCAAAGAGGGAAATGGATCTCCTCCTCCCTGTGCGGTGGGAATGTGCGCAAAAAAGTGCCTGTTCCAAACTCTATAGAGCACTTTTTCTCGTGTCTAGACCAATGTGGATGACCCAGTTTTGACTCCTAAGACACCAGCACAGCTGTGACAGCTTTGGAGCCTGTGATGCTGACCCCTCCCCTGTGCCATCTGTGATTTTTTTTTTTCAGATCAAGGTGAACTCACATTTTCTTAGGGGACTGACTCTGAACTAACCACAGAGCTAATCAAAAGCTACAGGAAGTAGTCCAGGGATCCTGGGCAACCACAGATTTGGTTAGTGAATGACCAGACCAATGCTGAGACACCTGCTTCCTACCCCCACAGTGTGGAAGACATCATCAAATCATAGACAGTTCTTGTGCCCTTTTTGAGGGTAAAATGGAGATTTGCAAGTCGGGGGTGGTGCATATTTAGCACTCACTGGTGCTGCTTTGGCCGCAGTGGGTGTGCCTTTCTGTCTTTTTCTGTCTGCTTTTCTCTTTCTGAATCTTTCTGTGAATGTCTCTGCTGCTTCGCTCGATCTTCCTGCCTCGTGTCTATACATCCTTTGGAATATTTTCCCTTCCTGTCTTCCCTTCCTCTCCTCCATGCTCAGATTACTGATCCCCTGTTTAGAACCCCCATCCTTGGAAGCCCCATTTTTAGGGTGGCCCATTGTTTGGTTTTTCTAGACAGAGACTTTTCCCTTGCCTGGGTCCTCTCAGTGCTAATTAATAAGACTGTCCGCTGCAGACGTGGCCATTGTGACAAATAATGTCTCTTTAAAGAATCGAGACCCTTCTCTTAGAGCTGTATCTTTAGACCTCTGTCAATCAATCAATCATATTTATTGAGCGCTTACTGTGTGCAGAGCACTGTACTAAGCGCTTGGGAAGTACAAGTTGGCAACATAAAGAGACGGTCCCTACCCAAAAGTGGGCTCGTGGCGTGTGAGCAAGAATCCCTGCAGTCTTCACCCGGACAATTATTCTTTCGCGTGAGTCTTAAGCATGCAGGAATACAATATAAAAGTTTAAAGCTCAGAGTCCAGATCTTCACAAACTTGATATTGGCATCCCCAGTGAAATGGATGCTGTTATCAGTTGAATTACCCTGCACAGTTTTTTTTTGTAGACCTCTTCTTTAATCCCCTGTTTGACTGTAAACTTGCTATGGTTGTCAGGTGTACTTGGAGTGTTTCTGTGATATAACTGATATTAGTGAATGAATAGAATTAAGCCTTTTATCTTGAGTATTGTCAATCTGTCTTTCTCGTGCTTCAGTTACTAAGCCCTTCTTCCCCCAACCTTTAAATTGGACTGCTTGTTTGGGGAGAAGCCAGTAAGATCCCTTCTCCAGCTTGGCCAACTCAACCTCCTCCTCCCGCTGCTGGCTGCGGGGCTAGAGGCCGAGGCCCTCCAGGGGTAAATGTAATAATAATGATAATAATAGTACTAGTATTTATTTATTTATTCTACTTGTACATATCTATTCTATTTATTTTATTTTGTTAGTATGTTTGGTTTTGTTCTCTGTCTCCCCCTTTTAGACTGTGAGCCCACTGTTGGGTAGGGACTGTCTCTATACGTTGCCAATTTGTACTTCCCAAGCGCTTAGTACAGTGCTCTGCACATAGTAAGCGCTCAATAAATACGATTGATTGATTGATAGTACTTTCAAGCACTTACTATGTGCCAAGCACTGTACTGAGCACTGGGGTAGATGCAGAATAATTAGATTGGACACATTCCCTGTCCCACAAAGGGCTCATACTCTAAGCAGGAGGGAGAGCAGGCAATGACTCCCCATTTGGCAGATGAGGAAACTGAGGCACAGAGAAGTTAAGTGCCCAAGGTCCCACAGCAGGACAGTTGGGTTTGTCCTCTTAGTTTGAGGAGAATGAGGCCATCCCCTTGGGTTTAGTGTACATGATGACTGCCCCATCTGAAGTACTGGACAGTCCTTCTTCTGGCCAGATTTGGATGACTCAGTGATAGTGATTGTTTGAGTGAAAAACAAAGAAAGAGGGATAAGGAGTATTCCCTTCCTCAAGAGCCCATTTTGCTCACCAGAGGAAATGGTGCCGGATTGTTTGTGTACAGAAATCTTGGAACAATTCCCAAACTCCCACGGGCAGAGTCAGCCAGCCTTGGGCCACAGGGGAAAACTCAGACAGTCATAGGTAGGTGATGCCGGTTAGAAAAGGGATGACTACTTATGGGGGGAGGGGGAGCATGTCAAACTGAGCCTGGAAGTCAGGAGGACCTGGGTTCTAATCCTGACTCTTCCACTTTTCAGCTGTGTGAACTCGAGTAAGTCACTTAACTTCTCTGTGCCTCATCTGTAAAATGGGGATTAAGACTGTGAGCCCCGGGTGGGGCTTGGACTGTGGCAATGCATTTTTCTTCAAAAGACTGATTGGTCGAATGGTAGGTCTGATTTCCAAGCCTGGAATTACTGAAGCACCTTTTGAGTTTGGCCTTTGACACATCATTGCACCTCTTCCTACAGAAGCAGCGTGGCTAGTGGAAAAAGCCCGCGGCTGGGAGTCAGAGGACCTGGGTTCTAATTCCTGCCACCTGCCTGCTGTGTGACCTTGGGTAAGTCATTTTGCTTCTCTGGACCTCAGTTACTTCATCTGTAAAATGGGGATTAAGACTATGAGCCCTATGTGGGACAAGGACTGTGTCGAACCCCATTATCTCATATCTACTCCAGCGCTTAGTACGGTGCCTGGCACATGATTAGTACTTAACAAATACCACAGTTATTATTATTCCTTTGGCTGCCTTTGCACTGCAGATGAACTCCGATTGTCATTGCTTAAGTGTAGGACCTCAATGTCAGCTTGCGGTGTCACATGTATCACTAGTTTAAAAAAAGAAAAAAACTACTGGTGTGTTAGGGTGGAGGCCCAGGTGAGGGAAGGGCTAAGATTGGGCCGTAAACAGGGTAAGAAAGTGGCTGGAGAAATGGCAGTGCTGGAAGCATGTCAGAAGTGGCCTGAACTTGGTCCTGATATCAAGAAAAGGGAATTTATTTACCCGCAAGGATTCAATGTAATGTCGGGGGCAGAATTACACATTCTGGAGCACGTCAGCAAGAGTCACAGTAGTAAGCCTGGGTTGTACATATTTGGGGGGTGCTTGGAACTTGGGAGATACTCATACACTGAAGATTACTGGGGCCAGTGAAAAAGCTTTGTGAGTTGGTGATTTTGTTATTAAATCATTTGCCACAAAGGCTTTTCTGAGGTCCCTGGAGTTACAAGAACTTTTTTTAATGGTGTTTTTCAAGTGCTTCCTACGTGCCAGGCACTGTTCTAAGCCCTGGGGTAGAGGCGAGCAAATCGAGTTGGACAAAGCCCCTGTCCTCTGTGGGGCTCGCCATCTCAACCCCCCATTTTACAGATGAGGTAACCGAGGCGCAGAGAAGCGAAGTGGCTCTCCCAAGATCACACAGCAGACAAGCGGCAGAGCCGGGATTAGAACCCAGGTCCTTCAGACTCTCAGGCCCGTGCCTGTCCATTAGGCCACGCCGCTTCCACTTAGGGTTTTTTTCGGGGTGGGGCGGGGAGAGTGGAGTGGATGATGTAAATCCTTTCCATGGGTCCTCACAGTGACAGGAAGAAGGGGATAATCGCAGCCTTCCATGTCAGTTGGAAAAGTCCAAGTACGAGAACCGTTATTCTCCCCCCCCCCCCCCCCCGCCCCTTTAATTCAGTTTCTCTGGCAGCGGCCTTTTCCAGTCCATGATCTAATGTTCAAAGCACTTGATGTGTCCTCTCCTAATCCACACCCAACACCGTGGTTTCCCCACGGGGGGCTGAGAGGACCCCCTCGTCCGGCCCATCGCCATCGTAGCCGTCGGACTAGCTGATGGGGGGACGGAAGACCCCCCTTTCACCCGGAAAAAAGAAAGCTCCTTAATGGTCCCGTTAGAACGGGCTGGTGAGTTTCCTCCTCGGATCCTATGGAGACAACATGCTGTTGTTTCACTTCCTCCACACTACAAACCGGCCTAGGACCTCTCTGTCGGCGTGGAGGTCGGGATGGGGGGGGGACACCCCCGTTTCTTCAGAAAACACTCCTTCTGCCTGAGAGTGGAAAGCGGTGGGGGGGTGTGGGGGGGACACAAGGAGCAGGCCAGACATTTTCTCGAAAAGAAAGGGGAGATGCTAACCCTGCGGGGTCCGCTTCCCCTCCCGTGCCAGAGATGGGGGACAGGAAGAGAGAAGGGGGGGGGGGGGCCAGCTTGGATTTCTGCATCAACCCATCCATCCATCAACCTGGGGCCGCCTCCTGCGCAGTCCCCTCCCCCGCCCCACCACGTTACACAGTCATGGCGTGTGAGGAAGGGCAAATTTGAAAAATGAAGCCTCCACCCCCTGCCCTCCCAAATCCCACCCCTTAGGCGACCAGACCTGGATGGGCCAGGAGGGATGGACTCCCACCCCTTCACGAGGCCGCACCTGTGACCCCCCCCCCAACTCCTAATCCCCCCCCCCCCCCAACACACCACAACCCACCCGATGGGGATGGATGGACGTGCGGGGGTTGCCTTGGATGCTTCCTTGGCAACCACAGGGCGAGAAGGACGGGGATGCAAACAATGAGAACGGGCCCGCCGCTTGGACACCTTTCACTTCCTGCTTTCCAAGGCCAGGGCCAGTCCCTGCTCGGCGGAGGGATCTCGCTTTCACTCCTCCCTCCTCTTGCAAGAAAATAATTTGACAGCCGATATGGTGCTGACGAGGAAGGGGAAAATTTGCATCCCGGATTAAGGGAGGGGGGAGAAGCCCAGAGCAGCCTGGGAACGGTTGCTAAGGGGTGGGTAGCGAGAGAATGAACTCTAAAGGTAAGGCCAGGTTACTCCAGCTTTCCCTGGAGGGGAAGGAGAGTGTGCCTATGGATGCATATGTATGTGAGTGCTTGCTTTTTTTTTTTTTTTGGAGGGGAGGTCGAGGTCGGTTTCACTCCCACCCCCCTTCTCTCCCTGCATCGGCCCAGAGGCGGTGCATGGAGATGGGGAGTAAGTTTCCTGGAGGGGAGGGGGGGGTGCAAGCGAGAGGAGCCGTTAATTGCCAATTTTCGGGAGGCAAGGCAGGGTGCAGGCGGCTAGTTTTAAGTTTCTTGCCGGGAAGCAGTAAGAGCAGGCCGGGGGAGTCGAGGGGCAGTGAGTTTTCAGCAGCAATCGCATGCAGGCGAGTAAGTTTCTTATAAGGGGAGGGCCCATGTGGAGGGGAGGGGCTGCCTGCATATGGGAGCGAGGTGGGGGAGTGAATTTCCTGCGGGGAGCCTGTATGCATATGGAGAGGAGATTTCCTGAAGAGAGGGTGGAGGCGTAAGTGGAATTAAGTTTCCCGGAGAGGGGGGAGAACTGCAGTCAGAAGCGGAGACCCAGGGCGAAGGGGTGTGTGCAGTTGCAACCGAGGGAGTGAGACTAAGTTTGCAGCAGGGAAAGGGGACAGGCAGATGGGGAGTATGTTTCCTGGCGGAGCGATATTTGTTTACAGGATGAGGCCTGCGCTGTGACCAGCAGAGAGGGAAGGCGGCTTCTGTCATAAATTAATATTGAAATTATTCCATCAGCGCAGACCCCCCCCCCCGTCCCAGCCCAGACAGGCCTCCCTCTCGGATTGCTTATGCACTTGTAACAGAACCGGCTAAGGTAGGCTGAGAACTTTGAACAAGTTTCATTTTTGCATTAGCTAGGGCTTCATTATAAGGAGGAGGTGGGTGTGGGAGAGGGGGCAGAAAAAGTTTTTTTATTTTTCCCTCTCCCTCCCTTCCTCGCCTTTCCCTACTCTGCAGTCTGTGGTAGGTGAGGCCTTTCCACTGCCTCCTCTTTTTCCCTTCCTTTCCCTGGTCAGAAGAGAAGCCAGCCTGAAAAGAGAGAGACCAGGACTGCGGCTTTATGAGTAGGGGTAGGATGGGTTTGCAGTGTTGTTCTGTAGCCTTATCTTATTCAAGCCACAAAACCGTAGGATTTCTGGGGGAGGAAGGCAAGGATTTGCTTTTTGGGGCCTTTGGACATGATCCATGTGCTAGTGTGTCAGTGCTCTGATGGCTGGGAGTTGGTCTGTTTTTGTTTAGATCCCCAATTAAGTTGATGTGCAACCCTTTTTCTTTTCCCCATTCTCCCAGAAATTGAGATTGAGAATTTAAAGTTGTCAGAGCGATTGACAGGAGTGAAGTACCCACCGTGGAATTCTTAATCTGTAGTATTTATTGAGCTCCTGCGGTGTGCAGAGCACTATACTAAATACTTGGGAGAGCACTGTAAATAGACCTGGACCCTGCCTTCGGGGAGTTTACAATCTGGTAGGGGGGAGGCAAGATAATTAAAATAACTTACAGATAGGAGGTAGAAGAGGAAACAGGGATACGTACTTTTGAATTCTGCAGACGTCTTCCATCATTACGTCTGAAACATGTGCTGTGATGAAGGCTTCTGCATGTATTTGACCGGCTTGAATGGGGATTAGGCCAACTCCATCCTTACCCTAGACATTGTATTCCCCCTCGTAATTGGGTTGTTACCTTAACAGTGGTGGCTGGTGAATATAAAAGTGCCCGAGAATTAACATTTTGTTTTGTGGGGTGATGACTGAGGATTTATAACAAGACCCCTGAAAGCCAGCCACACCAGGGGTATTTTGTTCTGACCTGGAAATATTCCTTGTTTCCATTCGTTTGAAATGCTTTATATTTTAGCCTCTTAAAAAGGAATGTAAAGTTGATCTTCTCGCCAACATTTTGTACACACCTATTTTTCGTGTTCCTCTTTAATGGGCTTGATCATTGAAGTTGTTGCCTAACGATTGCTGGAAGGGAGGTTAATTAGCAGAATTACTCAGCAGTTAGCCAGTTAATAAGCAGCCATGCCCCTGACCACGCTACTGATTTTTTTTTTTTTTTTTTTACGATTAGTTGTCATGTCTGCCTGTTAGATCCCTTTGACTGGGCAGATTTCAACTTGGCTAACAATTTTAGCAAGTTGGGGACTCGAGTGTCCACCACCCCCATGCAGTGCCAATGAGTAAACAGTGAACTGGTAGTTCACACGAAGTTGGTTAAGCTATTTCGAACAGCCCTATTGCAGCAGGGAAGAATATATATTTCAAAATATGCTGACGTGTGGTATGGATGGAAAAATTCTAATATCAGGCTGCGTAATTGATTGCTGGTGATATATCTGTCTTGGGGGCTGAGCAACGAAAGCAGTATTATGACCCACAAAGTAGCTTCCTTGAAGGCATTAGTTAAATGGTGATAATAGTAATTATTATTTTTTTTTTACCAAAATGACAGTGTTGGAGATTGACTACTATCTGAGGAAGGTAAATGAAATATTTACCTGTTTTCTCGAGGGGCAGGAGGATTAGTTACATGCTTAACCATCATACCAAGAACTGGGTTTTTAGTTTCTTTTTTGAAAGGTGTTTTGTTGTATTTGGGTGTTGATGAGGGCCCAACAGTTATTCCTTTGCCCAGGCGTTCACTTTATGCAATTAGAGCTTTGGTGGTGAATCATAATTCACCTTTTTTTTCAAAGCATGATTGTGATTGGGTGTCAATGCCCATAAATCAAATAATGACAGGGTGCCACACCCCTCTGCCCCCCTCCTTTGGAAACATGTCCGTTTTTGTCAAAGGATTACGTAGAGGTTTCTTGACATCTCCACTGCCCGTTCTTTGGGCATTGTAGGCCTGCTGGTGATTCATTTTATAGTATATTTTTTATAAATATGGGGATTTTCAAAGCCTGGCAAGCAGGCGTGCACGTATGAGAGGTGTTTAATAATGGGTAGTTTTTGAGCCCTGCTTTGAGGCACCGTTGACTAGTATATATTACTCGGTTTAGCTTCTCTCTAACTTTGCTCTTTGCGTTTTGGCTCCCTAGGTTTAATGCATCATGTGTGAGGAAAGGCAGACTTGGTAGTTACAAAGTATACCTTCTGCTAAGTGTGCTTTAAGGAGAATTGTCTGTAGGGATGAAATCTACGAGGTTTTCTTTCTATTTTGAGCAAACGGTCTTCTTCAAACGTGGATATTAGGAATACCCCAAGGTCAAGTTTGTCCCCAACTCAAATAGTTGGTCTACGATGGAACGTTATTTGTAAAATGGCAGGAAGCATTTAAAGATCATTTAATTGGGAAGGTATCTGTGAGTGGTGGTTTAGTGGAAAGAATGTTGACCTTGAAGTTGGGAGGCCTATAACTTTATTCTTGTTTTGGCCACTGAATTACAAATTGCTAGGTGATCTTGGACAATCCGTTTTACTTGTGCCTTTTTCCTCACCTGAAAACCGGAGCGACTAATACCTCCTCCAGGTTGATCTGTTAAGATGCCGTGAAACTGAACTAGCTTTTAAATTTAAAGATTGTGAGACAGCGTGAGCAAAAGCGTATACGATGCTTTGAGATCTTGGTATGTTCAAGGAAACTTCAGTTGCGGGGCTCTTGTGATTATATAATCTGTTCTGATCTCTCCCTTTCCATACACGTGCAGTTTTTTTTTTTTAATCCTCACAGACTCTGCCACCTCTCCTTAATTGACTGTAAAATACGGGTTTGAACTCCAAGCTAGTCTCTGGAGGTCTTAGGAGCAGGTGCTGACTTGGAAAAAATTTTGAATTTTTTTGGTCTTCAAAGTCAGAATCATCAGATTTCATAATTGTGAAACTGCTCAGAAAACGTAGGAGGGAGAAAGGGAAAGGAGGAAGCGCTCCTGTGGATTAATCAAGTTTTTGAACTAGCTCATAATTGGGGGACAAATGAATTTAAACAACGTTAAATACACTTGACTGGTTAAGTACAGTTTGGTTTTAGTTACTGCAGTGGTTCTCAGAAAATATATTGTGGCGCATTTTTGATAAATATTGCAGTTTTAGTACTATGAGCCACCTTTGTGGCTGTGCGAGTTATTGTTTGTTGAGGGGGAAAAAACCCACCGGGTTACTTTGTAAAAATTATAGGGATTTTGTGACAGCTAATTGGGAGTCTAATCTGGGGATATGAGAGAACAGATGATTTTATTTTATTTTTGTGGAAGCAAATCGTTAAGATAATTTGTTAGAAAAACCTATATTATCCCTACATTTACCTTCTAATTTAGTATGATTTGATTAGATGTATGAATTTTAATCGTGACAAGATGAAAGAAGGTAGTTGAGTTTCTGAAAGGTAATTAGAACTGTAGGATTGTGAATGTAATTAGTTCTCCGTCCTGCGCAAGATAAGTGAAAGAAAGGTACAGACCATTTGCTTGCCCCGTAACCAGAGTGCCATATTTCCCTGTGGCAAACAAAGTTGGAACGAAGGGTCTGAGCTTACGGCCGGTTCTGGAAATTCTACTTACAGGAGACTTGAAAGGGTTAAGACTGCATCAAAAATCTTCTTGCGTTTTCAGCCCATTTGACTGCATTACTGAGCAGCATATAAGAAGTAGAGTGTCCCGGTTCCCAATGAAAGCAGCTTCAGTCAAACCATTTTGGACTAAAATTAGACTTATTTGAAAACTTGTGATGGGAACCAGGAGGACTTCTGTGATCTCCCCAAGTAGCGTACAGAATGGGTGCAGAGCTAGTAAATTAAAACAGCATTTCTTAAAGTTAATATTTTTTTTCCACAACATCCAAACAGTTGCCATTAACGTTTTTCCCCAAACGTTGACTGACTACCCTTCCGTCTCCCTTCCCCTTGACCTTTGTAATTCTTCAAAATTCCCATTTTCTAGCCCTGCACTCCAGGGTCAGCAGGTACACCAAACTGGCATTGTTCTAAATGCTGGGACCCAAAATCAAGGTATCTCAAAATGTAAAATGTTAACTAAGAACAGTGCTTGGCACATAGTAAGTGCTTAACAAATACCATCATCGTCAAGTAAGTCTACAGGGTAAGTTGAACTTGCCTATTCTAAGAGGTCAGCCATATTAATTTCAATTAATTGGGCAAATGTAGATGTGGGTGAAGGAAGGGGAATTGTTGAAAAGTGGACTGAACAAACAGAAAAGACCAGAAAAAATAACTTTTTTTCCCCTAAAATACAGTTCTCCAAATAACTGCTAAGTTGTTTTTTAAAAAGCTACATGTTAAACTGCTTACTGTGTGCCAGGTATGGTACTGAGTGTTGGAGTAAATACAAGACAATTAGATGGGACACACACCCTGTCCCACATGGAACTCGAAGTCTAAGTGATAAGTTGGTATAAGTCTAAATATAAATCGGTATAGTTTGTGGGGTGTGTCGAATAGACCTTAGTAGCCTTGGGGGGAAAATCCAAAAAACTTGCCAGTTCTCAGATGCGTTTCCGAATTCTCCTGGCATTAGAGAAGCAGCGTGGCTCAGTGGAAAGAGCACGGGCTTTGGAGGCAGAGGTCATGGGTTTGAATCCCGGCTCTGCCAATTGTCAGCTGTGTGACTTTGGGCAAGTCACTTCACTTCTCTGTGCCTCAGTTTCCTCATCTGTAAAATGGGGATGAAGACTGTGAGCCCCACGTGGGACAACCGGATCACCATGTAACCTCCCCAGGCTTAGAACAGTACTTTGCACAAAGTAAGCGCTTAATAAATGCCATTATTATTATTATTATTATTATTATTACCTTCCAGAGGCACTCAGGGAGTCAAATGACCCTATTATTATTATTATTATGGTATTTCTTAAGCACTTACTATGTGTCAAGCGCTGTTCTTAGTGCTGGGTTGAACCCTCATTTTACAGATGAGGTAACTGAGGCACAGAGAAGTTAAGTTTCTCACCCAGGGTCACACAGTAGGCAGTGAGCAGAACTGGAATTGGAACCCAGGGCCTCTGACTTCCAGGGCCATGCTCATTCCACTAGGACACGCTTCTTTTCTAATTATAGTAGGGTTTTTTTGGTGCCCGGTGAAGGTAGTTGGGCTGTAGGATTCCTTTGGGCTATAAAGCAATCCATTTTTTCATTGGAGACCTGGATCCAGGGGCAGTCTGCTGCTCCAGAAATGGAATTCCCAAACAGTTGGTAGGCTTTTCCTGGCCAAGGCCTGCTCTAGTGCTCCAGCCTCTGGTAAACCGGACCTCTCCATTTATCTCCTTTGGAAGAAAGTAACGCCAGATCGAACCTGGAAAATGTTAAGGGGTCCCATCCAAAGTTTTGCTAATCTTTAGGAATCCCAGCCAAAAACAGTCTCTCCCAAAGTCTGTTTGATGAACATCTTGTCCCATGGAGAAGCTCCTCCGGTCTGATCTTAACTTGGGTATTGGGACATGTTCTCTTGGGACTCAGGGTTTGTCTCACCAGGTAAAACAACAGGGCCGGAGACATGAAGATGAGACATGTAGAAGCTTGCCTTTTCTCTTTGAGACTCAGCATGTTATAGGCATTAAACGTTTTCATTGACATGGGTCTTGAGATAATTTGCTCTGACTATACTGAAAAGTAATGGGTTAATCGCCTACTCAGTTTTTGCCTAAGTGTCTCCTGCGTAGGGAACCTCCTCTTATGGAGTCTTTTGGGGCAGATTTTCCCTTGTGAGAAGTGGATGGGGGTCTTTTCTGCCCAGAAACTGTTTGCATGATCAAGGGGTAGGGTATTTGACCACAGCTTAGAAATACAAATGTATTCTCTCACCTCCCTGCACCTTACTTTTCCCTTCCCCATCCCCCAGTCTCCCATAAACTGTAAAAACCAGTTGTTTGAGCCCTTATCTATATTTGTGGATGTGCTTATTTAGTCAAAGAGACTGAATTAGATTTATTCCCTCTCTTTAGCAACTGCTCACAGAATTTCTGCTAGGGGAGGGGTTTGTGTCCTTGAAGCGCTGTAGGAAAAAATGTTCAGGGGCTTGACTTGTAGCTGGTTGTTTTTCAGCAGCCATGGTCCATTTCCACTGATTTCGTTTTGTTTTGATTCGTAAAGCTTGTTGTACATTTGGTTTGGGGACATTGGTGGCGGAAGCATGGACTGAAGTCTTGTAAGCTGGCATTGAATGCAGATGAGTTTTTTTGAAAATTTATATAATCCTCCTACGGTGAAACTGTGGGCCTATAAATAAATGCATCCGGGAAAGTCATTATTGTGATGTAAAGCAAGATGAAGGTTCAGCGTTCCCATTAACTGAGTCTGGCAGTGAAGCCTGGGGGAGAGAGCACTGGAGTTCTGAATAATAGAAACAAAGTCAGAAGATTGTATCCTTCTCTCACACCTTCCCTTTCTCCCTGCATTTCTTAAACGATATCTGAAGTCCATAGAATTCAGGAAGCTACCTAAAGGATCTCAGTTGTGGTTTCATATTTACTGAGGATTTAGACAACTGTGACCTGTAAAACCCTCCACGAGTAGGTTTCTTTGCCTTTACAAAACTTAGATTCTAAGCCTTTCCAGACCATCCTACTTGTAAATATTTTTTGACTGTTTCTCCCAATTAGATCCGGAGGTCTTTTTGGACCAGGGATCCGTCACTTCTCTGTTTCGTACTTCCCAAGTGCTTAGTGTAGGACACTGCGCTGAGTAGGTGATCAACACATAGGAATGCAATCAAAACCACCTCCACTCCCGACCCACCTTCTAACTTCCTGGATAAATAGTATTATCGATTATAAGAACTGGCAGGACTTAGCGTCTGACAGAATGTGAGGGTTCATTCATTCATTCAATCGCATTTATAGAGCGCTTACTGTGTGCGGAGCACTGTACTAAGTGCTTGGGCAGTACAAGTTGGCAACATATAGGGACGGTCCCTACCCAACAGTGGGCTCACAGTCTAGAAGGGGGAGACAGACAACAAAACAAAACACGTAGACAGGTGTCGGAATCGTCAGAACAAGTAGAATTACAGTGATGAGTTAAAGGTGACACCAAGATTGCTGGCTTCTGGGACAGGGAGGAAGTTGATGTTGCCCTCAGAGATGGGGAAGTTAGGAAGAGTGCTGGGTTTAGGAGGGAAGATGAGGAGTTTAGTGTTAGATATGTCCACTGTAAGGTTGCCTGTGGGACATCCATTTGGAGATGTCCTGGAAACTAAAGGAAATGCCAGGTTGGGTGACATGGGAAAGGTGCTTAATGAAGTAGATTTGGGAATCATTTGCTTAGAGGTCGACACAGGCCGTGAAAGTCTTCCTGGGCCCTGTCCTGGCATCCTTGAGCTTCCCGTGCCTCTGCTGAAAACCTGGTCTAGTCATTCTTGAAGAGTAGGGGTTCCCACCCAAGATTTCTAACCCAATTTCAGGGATCTTTCTCCAGTCAGAGACTCAGTTTAAATAACTCCTTTTCCATATTGTGCCCCAAGGCCAGTAATATTTCTTCTTCGTTTCCCTGCTTTCCAACCTCCCCTTCGCCTGTTCCCAAATAAGATGTGGTCACTTGTTCTTTTCTTTTTTTTTTTTTTTTTTGGCCAAATGTATCTTCAGGTCCAGAAGAGGGTAATTATTGTGGCCTGGGAGCTGCTTACCATGTTTAGTAAGCCTTCTTTGGGAAAGGTAGCCCCTTCTCTCCTTGGTAGATCTTGCTTGCCAAGGAGCCAGCCTTGGACGTAGTAAGAAAACCCCACACGTCGCTCTTGGAATTGTGGTTTGTCGGGAGGTTGCTTCCCGGTACTGCGATTGGCTCAGAATTGAGAAGGAGCAGGTTTGGATCTGGCCCAGTCAGAGTTTATGCCTGCTCTCATTCCTGCTCTATACCATCTTCTATCTTCATTCCCTGGACTCCCTACGTTGTCTGGAGAGGATTTAAAGGAGAGCCACTGAGCTAGTGAGTTAGTTGGAAAATTGGGCTTATTGGAAAAATTTAAGGAACCGGTACTGTTTAACCTGGACAGGAATATGAAGAGGAGAAACATGAGCACTTCAAAAATATGAAGGGTAATTATGCAGAGGATGGAGAGCAGCTGTTCCCCATCTCCACTTAGTCATCAGGTTGTGTGGTATTTGTGTTTGGATATAGGCACACCGCATGTGTGCTTTGTCATGTGTGGTTTAATGTGTAATGAGAGTCACGCTGCTTAGAATTGTAAGCTCCTGGAGGTCAGGGACCATGTTGCGCATTTGGTCTCTACTACGGCGTATAGCTCAATGGAGGTACGAAGGTATGAGCTTAAACTGCAGCCTGTCAGCCATAGGGAGGAAGTTAGAAAGAATCTCTAGATGGTGATGATCAACCCTGGAATGGATTGATATGGGATATTGTGGACTTTTTCCCCCCCCAGGCTCTGAAAGCTCACCTACTCCAGGAGGCCTTCCCAGACTGAGCCCCTTCCTTCCTCTCCCCCTCATCCCCTCTCCATCTTACCTCCTTCCCTTCCCCACAGCACCTGTATATATGTATATATGTTTGTACATATTTGTTACTCTATTTATCTTACTTGTACATATCTATTCTATTTATTTTCTTTTGTTAGTATGTTTGGTTTTGTTCTCTGTCTCCCCCTTTTAGACTGTGAGCCCACTGTTGGGTAGGGACTGTCTCTATATGTTGCCAACTTGTACTTCCCAAGCGCTTAGTCCAGTGCTCTGCACACAGTAAGCGCTCAATAAATGCGATTGATGATGATGATGAAAGCAGGGTAGATTTTTCAGTTGTCTGTGGTTTAGGGTACAGCCCTGCCCGGAGGCTGGGGGATGGAAGACATCACCTCTACAAGGTTCCATCCTGTTCTTGAATGGGATTATTATTATTTTTAATGGTATTTTTTAAGCACTTACTATGTGCCAGTAATGTTCTAAGTGCTGGGGTAGATATAAGGTAATAAGTTTGGACACAGTCCATATCTCACACAGGGCTCACAGTTTTAATCCCCATTTTACAGATGAGATAACTGAGGCGCAGAGAAGTGCCCAAGGTCACACAGCAGACAAGTGGCGGAGAGCACACTGGAAACCAATTCCTGGGAATTCCTCCCAGGCTCATGCTCTGTCCACTAGGCCAGAACAACCTGCTTTTGAGTAGCGCCCATTTCCAGCCTTTCCAAGATCTTCCCAAGGAGGTTATACAATCCCTCTCAGCCTCTGTTCCATAGTATTTGCTTTGTAGGGTCCAAAGGAGGCTTCAGGAGGCCTAGAAGTAAGTTATTGGCTACCCATTCTGTTGTATTGTACTTTCCCAAGTGCATAGTAAGCATTCAGTAAATACCATTGATTAATTGACTATTTACTAACCTAGTGGAAATTTCTTGGGGCTGGGATTCAAGCAATCCAGCTCTGCATGTGACCTTAAGCAAGTCACAGCCTTTCTTTGATTCAGTTTCCTCAGTGGTATATCATTTAATCATATTTATTGAGCATTTACTATATACAGATCACTGTACTAAGCACATGGGAGAGTACAATACATCAGAGTTGGTAAACGTATTCCCTGCCCACAACAAGCTTATAGTAAAATGGGGATGTCGTCTGTTCTTCCCGCCTCTTTAATTGTGAGCACTTTACAGGACAGAAACTGTGTGTCAAATGATTGATCTTTAATATAAGGGTTTGCACTGTTAGGGAAGACATGCCGCGGTACTCACATGTTCTGATGCCACACACGTGCACCCAAGTAATCTCTTCCAACCCCACAGCCCCCGTATCCAAACAGACGTGAGTTGTTGGATGAACGTTCCCCAATTCCCTCATACTGTTTCAGCCAAATACATAGTGAAAACATGTGTTCGGTGCTTACGTAGCCCAGTGTCTGGCACACAGTAAGTGCTCAGTAGCATCAGTGCTTCACGCGGGACTTTCATTCTTGAAGAATCTTTCATTAAGGCAGACTCGTTAGAGTTTTGAAGCTTTGAGTGATGCCACGTTCAAGCGCACAACTGTTTCTCCAGCCACCCTCTGCATCCTATCTGGACAGATGCACGCTAGCAGAGGAACTTTCTCTAATTTCCTTAACAGTGTTCTGTTTAGAATGCATAGTGAAAACATGCACTATGAGGGAGCTGACTGTACCAAAGCTAACTAATTATGGGCCTGATTCTAGACATAAGTGAGTCAATTGCACAGACTTGATGGAACTAGAATCAAAGACAGAGTGAGGAGGGCACAGGTTACACTGTGGAGTTTGCTTAGATGTATGCTGTTCCCGCAGCCCGAGAAACCTTCCCTATTCTGCTCTGCTAGACCTGATATCTTCCCTTGTTTAAAGCTCTACTGCAGTTTTCCCTTGAAGTCTTCCTAGAAGCAGCGTGGCTAGTGGAAGGAGCCTGGACCTTGGAGTTGGAGGACTTGGGTTCTAGTCCCGACTATTTCACTTATGCGTCGTGACTATGAACAAGTCACTTAACTTCTCTGGGCCCATGTTACCTGGGACCTGGGAAATGGGGATTAAATACTTGTTCACCTTCTCCCTTACAATCCAATCTGCTTGCATTTTTTCAACCCCAGTGCATAGTCCCTTGCTTGGCACGTAGTGAGCACTTAGATGCCACAATTATTATTTATTATAAGCATTCCTCTTGCCTTTTTGTTCTCCCCGCCCCATTCCAGCCTCTCGAGCTACACACTCAAGAGCATAGTTACTACCAAAGCAAGTCTCTGTTATTTTTGCCTCCTTCGCCACATCTGCGCCGTTTTTAAAATCTAGACGCTCAGCTGGGTGGTAGTTGAGTCAGAGTAGGTGAAAGATGGGTGAGCGCTGCCCCAAATATTTTAGTCTGGTGTGGGCTTCTTTTATTTGCCCTCTTGACTCATAACATTTTTTATTAAGCTGTTTATTTGGGTGTTTGCATTTTGGCTCATCTCTTCTGTTAACTGTGAGTGCCTTGAGAGGATTGTCTGTGAGTTACCCATCTTCTGTAATTCCCCCCGGCCCAGCATTTGGTACGGGGCTCTGTTTAGGGCAGATGCTCAATAAATATGATGGTGATGATGGAAAGAGAAATACAGTTCAGCTTGTTTTCCTATAGTCCACTGCCTGTCACCAAGAGCAGGCTGAATTCCTTCGCTAGGCCTCAGTTTTTCCTCTCCGATTTGCAGGGATTTCAAAAGTGCTTAACGTGGTGGATTGGTTCCGGAATCCATCGGGTAATATGCTCTATTGTAAATGTTCAGTTTTACCATTAATAATGGTACTTCTTAACATTGCAGGCCAAACATGGGACAGTATGCTATCCTTTCAGTGTCAGGGCTGTGAGAGATTCAGCTTTTCCCTTCAGAGAAACAAGCACAAAGATTTCTGGTCCAGTTTTGTCCCGATCAAGTTTGGATATTGACTCAAAAGTAGTTTTTTGTGGCTTAGCTATTGGCAGCAGAATAATAGCTTTTCAGCATTCCAGGACTTGTCTTCTCCTGATTATTTCCTTTTTCTTCCTTTTGAATTTCTTCAAAGATCGCTCGAGAGATTACTTGTGAATTTCCCATGTGAGAAGATGTTCTCAATAGGTAAAACAATTTGTAGTATCTTAAAATGTGGGTTAGGAAGCATCTGAGAAGAAATTCTCTATTTTTTTTTGTTCCATGTCTGGTTTAGAAAGTAAACATCTGCTTTTTTTAAAGTAAAATATAAATCCTTCTTGATAAGATTCTGGGAAGCTTTTCTTTTTCAGGGGAGTCATTTCCTCACCCCTAGTTCCTCCCAGGTGGCAATGAAAATAAATATGACTTTGAACTGCTATAGCAGTTTTATTTCCTAAGATATTTTTATGAGATTTTAGACTCCTCCCTTAGATTGACTCCAGTGCTTAGTACAGTGCCTGGCACAAAGTAAGCGCTTAACAAATACCATCCCAGCTCAGCCACATGTCTGTTGTGTGACCTTGGGCAAGTCACTTAACTACTGTGCCCAACCCGATTTTCTTATACCCACCCCAGTGCTTAGTACAGTGCCTTGCACATAGTAAGCGCTTAACAAATACCATTATTATTATTATTATTCTCTGAGCCTCATTTACCTCATCTGTAAAATGGGGATTAAGACTTTGAACCCCACGTGGGACAACCTGATCACCTTGTATCCCCCCAGCACTTAGAACAGTGCTTTGCGCACAGTAAGCACTTAACAAATGCCATTGCTATTATTATAGTGATAATAATAATAATAATAACAATAATTGCAAACTCCTCTTGGTCAGGGACTCTGTGACTTCTGTCGTCCTCTCGCCTGCACTACACATGGTGGGCTTTTGATAGTCAAATAAATGCTATTGAATAAAATGAATCATTCCTTTCATTTGTTGGTGCAACTTCCCTGAGCGGGAGGGAGTGGCATATGGTTTTTGCCAGCTTTCAGTTGGGGAAATGGAGGACCGGAGAGGATACGTGACTTATCCAAAAAGCACACAGCATGTAAGAACCGTGACTAGAGCCCCACTTCTCTTTGACTGTCAGCCTGTTACTGTGATTGCTAAGCCATGCTGCGTCCCTATCCATTTTGATTCCTGTGTGTGCATTCTGTGATGGGTTCAGATATGGAGCTGGGGGGGTGGTGCAGATTTGTTGCTGGAGATCGGTTGAGTTGTCGTCATTTGTCAAGGAAGACTTCCTGGAAGAAGTGGGTTTGTAGTGATCACCCCTCGTAGTTTTTAGCTCACAAATCTGAGGCTGGTCCACAGGTTGAAAATCTGGGGGTCTAACCTCTTGCCAAGCTGGGTTCTCTCTAAAAAGGGTCCAATCTCCGGGGATTGGGCCCCTTGTGCACAGTGGATTGGTGTAGTCCCTTGGATTTCGGGGACTTTTAACCACATGCAGCAAACAGACATTTGCAGAGTCACTGGGTGTGTGGGCTGCTCGTATCTGTTCTGCCACAGCCTCCCTCCCTGCCCACCTCTACTTTGAAATGGCATAGACCAAGGGTTTCTTTTTCGGTCAGGTTCAGTCTGACTCAAGGTTTGAGTGCCGGCCTGTGTCTAAGGCCAAATGGCTGGATTTGGATTCCTTTCTGCTAGTGACTTGCCACGCTCTAGAGGAGCTTCCTAAGGTGTCCAACCCCTCTGTGTATATGAGGGGATTTTCCTTTTTTATTTAAGGTTTTTATTGGTTAGGAGATTCTTCTTCCTAAGGGAGACATGAGAACCGAATAGACTCAGACAATAAAATTTGCAAAGCATAGGAAAATATGGCTCTGGAAAAGAAAACTTCACAGCTGAATCAAAATGTGTTGAGGGCTGTGTGCTTTGGGAAGGTTCAGATTTTTTTTGTTCCTTTTCCTGTTTTCTCATTTCACTTATTCGCAGATAGCAGAGAGGCTCTGTGGGATCTTTAAAGTTGAAGGTGCTCTCTTAGTAAGGAATGCTCGCTAAATCCACTGAGACTTGGCCAATTCTCCATTTTGCAACTAGGTTTTAGCTTCACACTCCCAAAATAAATGAATGCAATTTGATGGTTCCCGGAGGGTACTGTTGTCAGAGCAGAAAGGAAACAGGCTGTGCACCTGGACTTTTTTCAGGACTTTGTCTTTAAGGGTCTTGGTTCCTGAACCTTTGGTAGAGATGCAACATTCAATCCTCTGATGACTTTTGGATTTGTGACCTCTGAAAGTGTCCATGAACACTTCGGGTCTATAAACTTCCGTGCAGAGCTCACCAAATGTTGTCTTAGTTCATCTGTCAAATAATAATAATAACAATAATGATAATAATAATAATGTTATTCATTAGCTGTGTTGGCTGTAGCAGCACTTGTCCAGGATCTGCAAATGTTTCCAGACACTCCTCACGGGAAGTTCTTTGGTCCTCAAGTGGAAAAAACTGATATAATTCCCCAGTTACCATAATGTCAGAGGGTCTTACCCTTTGCAGAAAAGATCCTCCAAGGCACCAACCGGGAATGCAGACCAAAGACAGGAAAGAGTTCGAACTAAAGGCTAAGCAGGCATTTTTTTTCTTCCCTTTACTGATGGACAGGTGGAAATGGGAAAAATTAACACTAACACTAAATTCCAGAGGCCTGAGGGAGATAGTCCAAGCACATCAAATGTAGAGCAGTCCTTGAAAGAAGGTGTAAAATTTTGGTCAATAGCATTAGTCACTTTCCACTGTGAATGTGCATCTGTGGGGAATATCGTCCTTAATCGAGAAGCAGTTTGGTCTAGTGGTTAGAGCCCGGGCCTGGGAAGTCAGAAGGACCTGGGTTCTGTTCCCAGCTCTGACATTTGTCTGCTGTGTAACCTTGGGCAAGTCACTTCACTTCTCTGTGACTCAGTTACCTCATCTGTAAAATGGGGATTAAGGCCCATGTGAGACATGGACTGTGTCCAACCTGATTATCTTATATTTGCCCCAATGTTTAGTACAGTGCCTGGCACAAGTGCTTAGCAAATACCATTAAAAAAGACATTTAAGGACTGGGCCCTCTGAGCCCCTTCTTCAGTACCAATTATTTGCACGGATGTTATGTTTGGGAAGAATTAGTTGGGCACATATGTATGACATGAGCTCTGGGGTGAGTTCTAAAACAACATGCGTGTTACAGAATGTGGGGTTCATCATAGGCACAGTCCCCTCTTTACTGAAGAAGTGGCTGAATTCAGGATGTCCTTCCTTACAAAACCTCCCATAGTTTAATTAAAACTCAGTTCTCAGGATTTCCAGTATATGCCAATTTTCATTTCTACCACCATGGCCAGAAATTTGCGCTTGGATCTTGGGCACTTGGCGGGTCCTTTCTCTTCTTATTTCCTCCATCCAAAGTTGGGAGCCTTTATCCATTGAGTTGGTGAAGGACAGAACGGTATCTGAACAATCCATTTAGCAGCGAAGGAGAAGGACCTTATGAGAAAGATGAGGAATTTCAAGTAGCCCTCAGCTTGCTTTTTGAGTTGAGGCCCAAGGTCTTTACAATGAAATATAATCACATGCACATAACACTTTATTTTCTACAGCATTATCGCATCATGTATCCCATTTGGTCTGAAATGATCATCCCTTGATGATCTAAAAACTTCATGTCATTAGATCGCTTCAGCCTCCTCTATCGTTACATTATTTCCCCAAACTGTTCACAAGGAGTAAAGTGGGCTGGTTTGGGTTTCACCATCATCCATTGTACGTTCTGCTGCGTAGTGGAAGAGGCAGTGAGACAGAGAAGCAACAGGACTTGGATGATCCACACTCAGATAATTGAGTTGACTAAACAAAAATGCCGGTGGCGAACAAGTTCAAAAACTTTCCTAGCCCACAAGCGAAACAGGGCGAAAACAGCACCGTCAAAACGTGACAACATAACAAGGGACAGACTTTTGGTGCAAACAGTGTGGCTGGGACTGTGGGTCCCACGTTGGACATTTTGGTCTCTCTCCCCCCCCCCCCTCCCCCCCCCCCCCCCGCAATGGATTTCTCTCCGTGGACTCTCCTTCAAACAGAAATCAATTACGTAAGCATGTACTAAATTAAATTATTACTTTTGAGAGATTGTCTGGAGACATGTCACACCTTGCTTCGATGTCTGCCTCCCCCCTTCTAGACTGTGAGCCCGTTGTTGGGTGGAGATTGTCTCTATTTGTTGCTGAATTGTACTTTCTAAGCGCTTAGTGCACACAGTAAGCGCTCAATAAATACAATTGAATGAATAAATAGATAGGTATTAGATACTGTCATTGAGGTGTCCTGCAGCCGGAGACTTGAAAGTCAGCACTGTCATCATCATCATCAATCGTATTTATTGAGCGCTTACTATGTGCAGAGCACTGTACTAAGCACTTGGGAAGTACAAATTGACAACATATACAGTCCCTACCCAACAGTGGGCTCACAGTCTAAAAGGGGGAGACAGAGAACAAAACCAAACATACTAACAAAATAAAATAAATAGAATAGATATGTACAAGTAAAATAAATAAATAAATGGAGTAATAAATATGTACAAACATATACATATATACAGGTGCTGTGGGGAAGGGAAGGAGGTAAGATTGGGAGGATGGAGAGGGGGACGAGGGGGAGAGGAAGGAAGGGGCTTAGTCTGGGAAGGCCTCCTGGAGGAGGTGAAGGAGGTATGGAGGACTGTCCTTCCATACCCTGGCATGTAGTCCAGTGCTCCGCACACAGAGAGCAGTTAATAAATATTACTGATCGATCGATTACCCTGGAAGACTTTCCTTCAAGGAATGTAATCTAGCTATAGAGACAAATTGGGACCCAGTGACTCAGGACTGCAAAGAAATCCAGCAGTGAAACAGGGAACATTAAACTACTCTTAACACTGTTTCTGTTCCTGTTTAGGTTGGGTCTCAGAAGGATCTGATATTTGGAGCATTAGAAGGAAATACGTGTTCGGAGGAGAGTCAGTGGCAGTTGTAAAAAAAACCAGTGGGGAACGTGCAGATTTCACAGACCTTGTAAGCCAATTTACAAGACTCATTTCACTGGGGTCTTTACGCAGGTATAGGGTTAAAGATGGCCAAACCTGCAGTTTTTGGTTCAGCCGTGTTAGCTAGGCCGTCACGTTCTCCACTGATGCTTGCCGGGGAGACGCTTAGTACAGTGCTCTGCACGCGGTAAGCGCTCAGTAAATACGACTGAATGAATAGGATGAGCAGCCTTTTCAGCTAGGTGTTCTTATTCCTCACCAGCTGAGTGTCTGTCGGCTTTCATTCGATGGATGGTGTTTATTGAGTGCTTACTCTCGTACGATGCAACAGAATTGGGGAACACATTCCCTGCCCACACTGAGCTTACCGTCTAGAGGGGAAGCTTTCATTTTTCTGTTACTGGACTTGGTTTGGGGTTGGGGAGAAGATGGTGAGTGGTGGGGGGTATGGTTAGCTACACGAACAGGCCTATATATACTGGCTTGGACTAGTGGAATACGGCAGGTTGAATGGAAATAAGTAAGAGAACTGTGCAAAATGGGTAAAGTGCTTGATGGTTTGTGGCGGAGGGACAGATACTGAAACTTTGCAGGCAGGCCTGTACCCTTTCCCCACCCATTTCTTGTTGCCCATTACAGAAAAGTCTTTGTCAATAAGTGAGCTTTAATTTTATTAAAAAGCAGACTTGGATCATAGTCCTTTATTATTACTATTATTATGGTTTTATCCGTTAAGCACTTCCTGTGTGTCAAGCACCCTTCTAAGTGCTGGAATAGATACAAGTTGGAGAAGCACCGTGATCCATCATCATCAATCGTATTTATTGAGCGCTTACTATGTGCAGAGCACTGTACTAAGCGCTTGGGAAGTACAAGTTGGCAACATATAGAGACAGTCCCTACCCAACAGTGGGCTCACAGTCTAAGAGGGGGAGACAGAGAACAAAACCAAACATACTAACAAAATAAAATAAATAGAATAGATATGTACCAATAAAATAAATAAATAAATAAATAAATAAATAGAGTAATCCAGTGGATAGAGTACGAGCCTGGGTGTCAGAGGGATCTAGGTTCTAATTCCGGCTCCACCACTTGCCTGCTGGGTGACCTTGGGCAAGTCACTTCACTTCTCACTTCTCTGTGCCTCATCCCCTCAACTATAAAATGGGGTCGAAGATTGTGAGCCCCATGGGGGGACGGGGACTGTGTCCAACCTGATTAGCTTGTATCCCCAGTGCTTACCACAGTGCTTGACAAATACCGTTTTTTTTTTAAGTTAATCAGGTTGGTCCCTAGTCCATTTCTTACATGGGGCCCACAGTTTGAGTGGGAGGGAGAAAGATTGTGGGCCCCATTGGGGGGACAGGGACTGTGTCCAACCTGATTAGCTTGTATCCCCAGTGCTTACCACAGTGCTTGACAAATACAGTTTTTTTTTAAGTTAATCAGGTTGGTCCCTAGTCCATTTCTTACATGGGGCCCACAGTTTTGAGTAGGAGGGAGAAGAGGCATTAAATCCCCATTTTACAGAGGAGAAAACTGAGGCATAGAGAGGTTAAGTGATTTGCCCGAGGCCACACAGTTGGCAGTCGCCTGCAGGTGTAAAAGAAAGAATTGCCTTTTTCGTCTTTCTGGAAAGCTTCCTGGAGGTAGCCTGGATCTAAGAGTCTCTTTCTCAAGAGCATCTGGATAGAGCCAAGGTGGCGTGGTGCTAGATGAGTTCGAGAAGCAATGTGACAAGTCACTTAACTTCTCTGTGCCTCAGTTTCCCCTTCTCTAAAATGAGGATTCAATACGTGTTCTCCCCTCTAGGTAGACTGAACCCTTTGTGGTACAAGGACTGCATCTGACCTGAATATCTTGTATCTACCTCATTGCTTAGTATGATGCATGGAATGTAGTAAGCGCTTAACAAATACGATTATTATTATTGTTTGATTAGGACTACTCCTTCCTGGTGGTTTTTTTCTCTCTGGGACCAGGCCTCTCCTTTCTCTGCGGGGGTAAGAGAAAGGATATATGCCTGTTCCTGCTGTGGCATCCATGTGTATGTATATATGTTTGTACATATTTATTACTCTATTTATTTATTTATTTATTTTACTTGTACATATCTATTCTACTTATTTTATTTTGTTAGTATGTTTGGTTTTGTTCTCTGTCTCCCCCTTTTAGACTGTGAGCCCACTGTTGGGTAGGGACTGTCTCTATATGTTGCCAATTTGTACTTCCCTAGCGCTTAGTACAGTGCTCTGCACATAGTAAGCGCGCAATAAATACGATTGATGATGATATGTTTGTACATATTTATTACTCTATTTATTTATTTATTTATTTTACTTGTACATATCTATTCTATTTATTTTCTTTTGTTAGTATGTTTGGTTTTGTTCTCTGTCTCCCCCTTTTAGACTGTGAGCCCACTGTTGGGTAGGGACTGTCTCTGTGTGTCGCCAACTTGTACTTCCCAAGCGCGTAGTCCAGTGCTCTGCACACAGTAAGCGCTCAATAAATACGATTGATGTTGATGATGATGATGATGATGATCACCTGCAGGGAACCATTGGGGCTGCCAGGGCGGGGATTGACTTTACCTTTGTGGCTTGGCATCAAAGCCAGCTAGTAAGCTTTAGAGCGACAGTGTGGGCTAAATCCTAGAAGCGATGCGTTAGAAGCACGAATTCCCATTTCTGGCTCTTTGCCAGTGACTGTGGCCATGCCTCATTAACTTCCCCCGACCTTAGTTTTCTTACCTGTGAAATGGGGGTAAGGGCCTGTGGATTTCACAGGCGTAATATTTTGTTGATGTGAAGTTCCACCCGTGGTAAGGTGTCATAGTACTGTATAGCCCAGCCGTTGGAACTGGGCAACCTCCCTCCCAAGGACGTAGAACCTGTTCTGGAGCCAGATTTCCCACCTTCAGGCCACTGTCACAGGAGGGTTAGTACTTCCTGCCACAGTTGAGCCTCTGAGGATGGTGGTCGCTGGCATAACTCATCAGCCTCTGACAAGACCGACTGTGTTGTGTGTGTGTGTGATTGTTGGACAGGGAGTTCTGATATGCTTGGTCACTCCCGAAGAGCCTCACATTCTGAAAAAACTCCACTGCGGAATAATTCACTCTTTGATCGAACCCACGCGCAGGCACCCAGCCATTTCTCTTAACACGGTGCCGGACGTGGGTCGCAGGATCAATGTTCTCCGATTCTTCCAGAGATCACACACGAGCACTGCAACATGGGGTGACCATTCTGGGTAGGGAAGGCAGTTGTACTTGAAGATTTGAATTCCCTAGATCCTTTTCAGTCTCCCGTTTTCCCAGTCACCCCCTCCAGGGGTTGCTGGAAATTGAACTGTACATTTTTGGTGTTTCAGTCGTATTTACTGAGTGCTTACTGTGTGCAGAGCAGTGTACTGAGCACTTGGGAGAGTACAATATAACAATATGACAGAGTTGGTAGACAAGTTCCCCACCCACCACGAGCTCGCTTTAAGTGTACAAACACTGCTGCCCCGCACTGTGTGCATTGCTGGATATCGTAAGGTGTAATCGCTATCTTCGTAGATATTCTTTTGGGACAATCTGCGGGCCTCTGTTGTAACCTTGGACTCTGAGCCCTGAGGAGCCGGAAACTTTGCTCTTTAAGCCACAGTATTCTGTCACTTGCCTTGTCTTTATGTTAATTTATGTCATCCTTGTCTTTTATGTTGGTTTGGGGTTCTCAATGTTTCATCCTCCCTGATGTGTCTGCTGCCACCCTGGAACCCACACACATTTAATTTTAGGTTGTGAACCACTCGAGGCCCAGGGACCCTGTCTAGTTTTCACTGTTTATTTTTCCCTCTATAATGTCTGCACAGTCTGCCTCTTCCTCCCCATCCAAACTGCCACCATGCTGGTCCAGGCACTTGTCACAGCCCGACGTGACTACTGTGTGTTAGTGACTACTGTGTGTTCTCTGATCTCCCTTCCTCCAGTCTCTCCCTTCTTCAGTCCATAGCGCTCTGTCCTAACTGGATCATCTGTCTGTAACTTCATCCTCCACACATCTCCCCATTGCTCGGAAGCCTCCAGTGATTGCTCATTCCTCTCTGCATCAACCAGAAACTCCTTAGAGCCCTCAGCTCTCTCCATGGTGTCCATTCCCGGATGCAACTACACACCAGCTCCCACTCTTCGTTACACTCAAACAAACCTCCTCACTGGGCTTCATTCTCATCTGTCTGGTTGCCAACCTCTTCCTCATGCCCTCCCTCCTGGAACTCCCTCTTTCTTTACATCTGACAGATGCCTATGCTTCTCATCTTTTCTATTTATTTATTTATTTTACTTGTACATATCTATTCTATTTATTTTATTTTGTTAATACATTTGGTTTTGTTCTCTGTCTCCCCCTTCTAGACTGTGAGCCCACTGTTGGGTAGGGACTGTCTCTATATGTTGCCAACTTGTACTTCCCAGAACAGTGCTCTGCACACAGTAAGCGCTCAATAAATACGACTGATAGATAGATCTTCAAAGCCCATCTGAAGTCACCTCTCCTCCAGAAGCCCTTCCCCAACTGATTTCTGATCTCCCCACCTTATGTTCTTCTGACTGACTGTCAGCATTTCCACACCAGGCTCACAGCCCTCACGTACTATACTCTTAACTCGATTGAAAACTTCCAACTGCTTAGTACAGCGCTTCAAACACAGGGGGTGTTCAGTAAATACTATCGATGAAGAGCGATTGATTTGGGGAGCCATGCTGCTTCCCCTGGTGCTCAGCTCATTCTCCTCTCAGTCATGGAGGGGTCACGGCTTGTTGTCCTAGTCTTTTACATTGCTTTGGGGTTTTAAACGTTTCTTTTTCCTCATGGGTCTGTTGCCTTCCCTCAGCCCCATACCGGGATCCTCCCCACAGATTTATTCTTAGAAAATTCTGGGAGAACTTGGATCAGAGGCAGTGAGGCTCAGTGGAAAGAGCATGAGACTGGGAATCGGGAGTCCTGGATTTTAGTCCCAGCTGTGCCACTTGCCTGCTGGGTGAGTTTGGGCAGTCTGTGTCTGTTTGCTGTAAAATGAGGATAAAATACCAGCTATCCCTCCCTCTTAGATTGTGAGCCCCATGTGGGGCAGGAATTGCATACAATCTGATTATCGTCCCTCAACCATAGTGCTAAGCACATAGTAAGCACTTGCTAAATATCATTATTATTATTGTTGCTTCTGTTATTACTGGGACTTCCCAAAACTTCTGGATTGCCACTTCTGATTCGCCCCCAGGTTGGCTGCACCACATGAAGCCCTGAGATGTGCCTGAGTGGGAAAGTATGGATCAGATTAGGGAATCCAGGGAGCTGCACCATATTTGGCCTAGCAATTTTCCTGGGGTCCAGCTGCCCAAGGAGAACGAACACACACACAGACTACAGTGATGGGGGCAGAGGGGAAGCTGGGGATGAGAAGTTTTTTTGTTAAAAAAATTTCTCTCCCCCACCAATTTTGTCTGGGTTTTGTTGGGGTTGTAATAAATCCGGTTCAATTCCCTAGGAAAATGTTAACAGCAGAATAATGGGAAAAAAATATGTTCACAGAAGGGCTGTGCACATGGTAGCTTTCCAGCGCCCGATCCTGCCTCCAGGCTCTCTATTGCTACAGCGTAACGTGACTTCTGCATATCTGGTGGTCAGTGTTACCTTCACACATTGCTCAGTGGGTTGGGAGGCAGTATGGCCTAGCAAAAATAGCATAGGACTGGATTTCAGGAGGCCAGGACTCTCCTCTCAGGCCTGCCCCATCTATCATCATCATCATCAATCGTATTTATTGAGCGCTTACTATGTGCAGAGCACTGTACTAAGCACTTGGGAAGTACAAATTGACAACATATAGAGACAGTCCCTACCCAACAGTGGGCTCACAGTCTAAAAGGGGGAGACAGAGAACAAAACCAAACATACTAACAAAATAAAATAAGTAGAATAGATATGTACAAGTAAAATAAATAAATAAATTAATAGAATAATAAATATGTACAAACATATATACATATATACAGGTGCTGTGGGGAAGGGAAGGAGGTAAGATGTGGGGATGGGGAGGGGGACGAGGGGGAGAGGAAGGAAGGGGCTCAGTCTGGGAAGGCCTCCTGGAGGAGGTGAGCTCTCAGTAGGGCCTTGAAGGGAGGAAGAGAGCTATGTCAGCTGGGTGACCTTGGGCAAGTTACTTAACCTCTCTGAACCACGGTTTCCTCAGGAGTAAAATGGGACTTAAAAGCCCGCCCTCCCTGATTCTTAGATTGAAAGCCCCATGTGAAACAGGGATTGTCACAGATCTGATTATCTCATATCTAGCGCAGGTCTCGGCACTTAGCACTAAATAAATTCCATTATTATTATTATTATTATTATTACGATTGTATGGTATGTGAGTGCTTTGGAGAATTGTAGTCTGCATTTGCATCTCTGATAGGCTGTTGAGTGTGTAGAAGGTCACTCTTGGGCATTTGTGAGTCTTAAGGTCTGGAACTTGATGGCAAGCTTAAGGGGGTCCGATACAGGATTTGAATGGGGGGAGAGTTGTGGCTAACAGGTGGGTTCTGGCGAACAGTGGTTTCCTTATTATCATTATAGAACTTGATGATGTGATTCTGACTGACGCATGTATCCGGTCAATTTTGTGGCTTTACAGTTCCATCGAAGAAGACACCTAGAGCTCTCGATAGGGCAAATAGCTACGCTTTTGAATTGGCTGCAGTAGCTTGGCTAAGGAGGTAGTGGGTCTTTTGAGGAGGGAAGGTAGGAATTGACTTTTATAAAATTTGTCAACGAAGGGGACAGGATTGGCATGTCTTGCAACCGATGAGGTGCAGTGAACCCCACTAGGTAGTTCTCTCTCTGCGGGAGCTTTGAGTCTTAGCTCTACCCGTTTTGATTTGCCAAGTCAACTTGGAATGAGTTCTTACATGTCTCTGTAGCTAATTTGCACTTTTAAATCCCAGGGCCTCTGGCACCAGAAAAAAAGTCAGTCAGTCACCAGGTATTTAGGGTGTACCTGAAGGGTGAGGGTCGTGCCGTTCTGGTTTGGAATTGGTATTATATCGGTATTATATAGAGAAGCAGCATGGCTCAGTGGAAAGAGCACGGGCTTGGGAGTCAGAGGTCATGGGTTCAAATCCCGGCTCCGCCACTTGCCAGCTGTGTGACTTTGGGCAAGTCACTTCACTTCTCTGGGCCTCAGTTACCTCATCTGTAAAATGGGGATTAAGATTGTGAGCCCCACATGGGACAACCTGATCACCTCGTGTCCTTCCCAGCGCTTAGAACAGTGCTTTGCAAATAGTAAGCGCTTAACAAATACCAACATTATTATTATTGTTATTATTATTATGAAATGGTGTCATTCCTCTCCCCTAGGAATTCACTTACAACCTTCTAGATGGGCAAGGCAGACAACCCTACACATAATCAATGGTATTTATTGAGCGCTTACTATGTGCTGAACAATTCGCTAACTGTTGGGAGAGTTCAGTACAGGAGAATTGGTGACGTAAAAATGTATACGGTAGCTGGGGAGTTAGGGGTTTTATGTTTGTGGTGTTTTTTGTTTGTTGTTTGTTGGTCTTAATTGAACTCCGATTGTGACCATGAACCACTCAGTGATTCTTGCTTTTAATGAGCCTTGTTGGTGGCAGACTGTGGTTGTATAACAGGGAAGAATTCTGAGAAAGGAGCGGGGAAGGCCTGGAATCTCCAGGCACCTCTGAGATTGAGCAGATCTTGGGGATTGCGGGTCAAAATCCGAGGAGGCAAAGTCTTTGTCAGCAGTTGCATATCCAAATGGGGAACTGCTTTGGATGGTCAGTTTCTGGCTCTTACTAGGCTCCGGGCTGTGCTGACACTATTTGAATACATATAGCCCAGTGATGGACCATAGAACAGACATGAATGGCATCTACGCCCAGGGAGTGTTTCTCTGAGAACCATGTAGCAGACTTAGGTTGCCAGTCAATCAGTAGTTTTTATTGAGCTCCTACTCTGTGCTGAGCACTGTACTAAATGCTTGGGTGAGGACAATAGGATTAGTAGATTCGTTCTCTGACCTTATGGATGTATCAGTCTAGCTGGGGAGACAACACACTAAAGTAACCAAACCCGACGTTGGTGCCTCTGAGGTGCAGAGGCAGAGTAGAGATGTCTGAGGAAAGTGTGCTGAGTTGAAGATCATGGTTGTAACCCTCATTTTGCCACTGACTGAGTGTGCTGAGTTGAAGATCATGGTTGTGAGCCTCATTCTGCCACTGACTTGCTGTGGGTTGTTTAATAGGTCACATAACTCTTCTAGACTATAAGTTTGTTGTGGGCAAGGAATGTGTCTGCCAGCTCTGTTTTATTATTCTCTCCCAAGCACTTAGTACAGTAAACACTCGGTAATTACATTTGATTGATTGACAGACCAACTTCTCTGAGGTTCATTTGTAAAATGGAGAGGAATCTCCTCTCTTCCCTACTTCAGAGGCATGTTGTGAGCGTAAATGTGATTATAGAAATGCAGACATTTGAAAGCTCTTTTGAAAGAAAGGGTATGCAAGGTCACTTGTGGCCCAAATGTTTTCTTCACCTTCTGTGGACTGGGCAGCATCCTAGTGGAGGTGATTACATCAGGCTATACCATCGTGCCTCGGACCTAGGACTCTTTCCTGAATTCTGCAGCACCAAAGAAATAGCAGTTAGAAAACCTTGCCTTCCCCTGCTGCTCTCCAGGAACTACTCTCCAAGAGCCACCCTGCAGGGCTCTGGTGTTTTTCTGCAGGGGCCTGGAGAATCCAGACATGTTGGTCCGAAATTGGGGTAAATGGCCTTGGCTTCAGGTACTGTAATGTATAAGAGGCCTTTTCAGTAGTGGGGACTGATCGGAGTCTAAAAATATTGATGGGCGAAGCAGGATTACTGTCCCACCAAATCCCACCTTGTCGAGGTTCGAAGGCGCTCATTAATGCTTGGGGAGGGAGGAATGGGAGGTTTAAAGTAAACCGAAGGAGGCATTTCTTCACATAGTGGGGAGCAACCCTGCAGAATTCATTACCACGGGAAATCATTCAGGAAGAAAGTGTCAGCAGGTGTTTGGATAAATTCATGGATCAGCAGTCCTTCATGGGTTGCTAGAGGGAAAGTTCTGAATGTTAGATGATCCATCCAGTCAATCAGTCAGTGGTATTTATTGAGTGCACACTGTGGGCAGAGCACTGCGACAGGTGCTTGGGAGGCAACAGTAGAGTTAGTAGACACAATCCTTGTCCTCAAGGAGCTTACAGTCAAAGGGGGATGGAGGAGAGGGTGAGGGAACAAGCATTAAAAGATATTGGTTGATAGGGAGGGCAGCTATCGCAGTGCATCTTGTTGTCAGTCATCTGGAATATGGGGGTGTTTAGATCATTAGGCTGATACAGTAGTGGTATTTTTTAGTAGCCTGGTCTCTTGGATCCAGCATCCAGAATTTACTCAGTTTGCTTCAGCTAGAACTGCCCTTCTAAACCGGCTTGATTTTGGCTTAGACTTCATGTAAACCTCCTTAATATGCGGTACGCTCATTATTCTGCTCCCCTTGCAAAAACAAAACAAAGCCCACAAGAGAATCAGTAAGAAATGCCTTCACTGGGTTGGACCAGTGATCCATCCAGCCTACCCCAGTCTTCTGCTGTCAGCAGTGGTACAGGATGCTCGGAGAAGCCGTGGGATGGTTACAATCCTCGACGTCCATCCTAATAGATGTTCCACTAAGTGCCAGCAGATTTCTGTCAGGAAGGTAATGGTAAAAGACAGCAAAATCTGGACCACCAAGGTGGTCTGGGGTTGGATGGGAGACGCAGATTCCCCGGCCAGCGTTATCTATTAATGCTCTGGAAATAATTCCCCGGCTCTAACGTCATGGAGTTCAAACGGATGATTCTGAAGAGGTGTAGAGACTCCTAGTTTTCCAACCGTATAGTATAAAACCATTGCTCTTCCTCTGCCCTGTTACCCCACTCCCCCCAGGCCGCTGGGGTAGTGATTCAGCTAGGGTAGAGTTGGAGATGGAGAAGGTGTACCCAACCACTTTCCTGCTGCCCGCTCGTATTTTCCATACGTCTGGCACGGATCCCAGAATTAGGGAACCCACAGGAATGTGCCTCAAGTTAAAGGTACCCCACATGGTTATTTTTCTGCTACTGTTATATGAGTAAACTAATTGCAGAGTGGTGCCTTTGAACTGAAGAAGTGTTACTGCCCGTGATGCGGTTGAATAGAGCAGTCATGAAAACAAGCCCTAGGCCTTGAACCCGGAAAGTAAAAAGAAGCTGGGAATCTAATGAAATCAGGTAGCAAGTCCAAATATTATGCACCGTCAGTTCTGTAATCAGCCAGTCAATGGTTTTTATTGAGCGCTTGCGATGTGTGGAGCATTATATTAAGCATTTAGGAGAGTGGAATTAGCAGACGTTTTCCCCGACCGTAACAAGCGTACACCAGGAGATTTCATTCCTGAAGATCTTCACTTTAAGGAAAAAACTCCTGTTGTAGGGTACATATCTTGACCACCTCTAGGCTGAAAGTTCATCCTCTAGACCGTGAACTCATCGTGGGCAGGGAACGTGTCTTCCAAATCTGTTGTAATCTTGCAAGTGCTTAGTATAGTGCTCTGCGCACAGTAAGCACTCAATAAATACCATCGATTAATTGATGCCGGAGTTATCAGAACAGTATTTCTTCCAACGTCTCTGTCTCTCCATAGATGCAGGTTGTCGCAAGAACATTTCTTAATGTCTCAACTACGCTGTCTCCAAAATGCAGTGTGAAAGCACACATCATGGGAGAGCTGGCCGTGTAATGTCCTCTCCTTTCAGTACCCATTTTGCTTAGTATTTGTGGGAAAAACTGAGTGGGCTCTTTGCCAGCAGCCACTTGTGCTGTTTCATTGTGTTGTTTTGACCAGGTAAAATGAGGAGCCGGGATGAAGATCAGGGGGAAGGGGAGCGACCGTGGGAAATATGGTTGGGATCAGTGCAGGCTGGGTGAAAAGTTGTTTGGGAGTGCAGTATATTCTCTTGCAACTGCTGCGTGCTTAAAAATCCCACTTGAGAAACCGCATCTTACCTCCTTCCCTTCCCCCCAGCACCTGTATATATGTATATATGTTTGTACATATTTATTACTCTATTTATTTATTTATTTTACTTGTACATATCTATTCTGTTTATTTTATTTTGTTAGTATGTTTGGTTTTGTTCTCTGTCTCCCCCTTTTAGACTGTGAGCCCACTGTTGGGTAGGGACTGTTTCTGTGTGTTGCCAATTTGTATTTCCCAAGCGCTTAGTACAGTGCTCTGCACATAGTAAGCGCTCAATAAATACGATTGATGATGATGATGATGATTCCAAATGAACACCAGGACTGGGTGCCCTGGACTTACCTCCTCCAGACCTTAGGGTTTGGGCTTTGTCTTGTTTGAAGGCCTCATTGTTCGATGGAAATAAGATGTCGGTGGGTTCCTCCCCTCCCCCACTACCTTCCGATAATTTTAAGCAGAATCTAAAGTTACGGGGACGCCGTTTCTCGCTTGTAGGCATCTCCCTAAGGACTCCTTTCCTCAAATTTCTTTGAGTGAGAATTCTGGTAGCGGGCATAAAGCATGAACTGTATTTTTGAGAGCCTGTAAATGGCCACCTGAGTGATGGGGAAGGGCTCTGGTATGTTTGTAATTCAGAGGGTAATTTTTTATGGTATTTGTTAAGCTTTTATTTTGCATCAAACAAATGTTTGCAAACATTCCCCCCACCCCCCACACACTCTCTTTTCCCATCGTTGCCCACTTTTGCCTGCTCTGCCTAATCCATGACCTCCTGACATCTTCGGGCACCACGTCGCCGTGGTACAAACAGGCAATTGATGCCTGTCTACTTGTTTTGTTTTGTTGTCTGTCTCCCCTTTCTAGACTGTGAGCCCATTGTTGGGTTGCTGTGTGTTGCTGAATTGTCCTTTCCAAGTGCTTAGTACAGTGCTTTGCACATAGTGCTCAATAAATACGATTGAATGAATGACTGAATGAATGATGAAGAAGAATTGAGTTATCACATTAAAGCCTGAACTAAATATTGAGCTTGTAGATGGAACTGGGTAAGGGAGAAGAGGTTCAACCCCAGAAAGAATCAAGGTCTGCTTTTACAACTGGATGGAGCAAATTTTCACCTTAAGCTAGCAGCAGGACCCTGTAAAGTGTGAGTCACCAAATACTGTAAATCTTCCCGATACCAGCCAGAGGTATGCCAACCTGGAGTGAAGGTAGCTCACATTTCATGTATTAATTTATTAAATATAAGAGTAAATGGTGACTTTAAAAAAACTCCCCACAAAAAACCCAAACCTACAAATGCTTTTGAGACCCACCTACTACTGCAGTTGTCTGCGCTGATGACGGGAAGGTCACAGATCGTCTCACGGCGTTGGCAGTTTTTCCTAATCTGTAAACCTGTGGTAGGGATGTTTTAACAGATTGTGCAATGGTGTCTGTAGAAACTTGTGCTTACATGCTGGCTAGTAAAATCCATCTACTGCTCCCATTCCCCTTTCTTCTTCTCCTTTCTCTTTTGCTCTTGTTTTCTTCATTAGTTGAAATTATAACAAAGACTTCCACTTACCATTCTCAATCAGTCCTCAGTGTAAAACAACAAATTGCAATGGAAGAGCAGGGAGCTTGGTCAAGAGTAAGACAGAGTGCCTCCGTCTTCAGGTTTTAGAAAATGGAAACATTTATCATCTCCCTCCCTGATTCTTAGATGGTGAGCCCCATGTAATAATAATAATAATGATGGTATTTGTTAAGTGCTTACTATGTGCAAGGCACTGTTCTAAGCGCTGGGCGGATACAAGGTGATCAGGTTGTCCCCCCGTGGGGCTCGCAGTCTTAATCCCCATTTTACTGATGAGGTAACTGTGGCACAGAGAAGTTAAGTTACTTTCCCAAAGTCACACAGCCGGTAAGTGGCGGAGCTGGGATTAGAACCCATGACCTCTGACTCCCAAGCCTGGGCTCTTTCCACTGAGCCACACTGCTTCTCATATGTGGGACAGGGACTATGTTTGAGCTAATTAACTGGCACCTACCCCAGCTCCTAGAACAGTGTTTGATGCACTTAACAAATACCATTAAAAAATTACCCTCTGAATTGAATTTTTTTTCTGATTCATCTCAGATTTTTTTTTTTCTCTTTTAAAGTCCATGGAAAATTCCCTTTGTGTTCTTGGGTGTTTGAATATTTTGGACTTTTTGTTAAAGTGGGATGAATTTGGAGGTGATGTAACCGAGAGACTGAGATCCTGTTGTAATAACGAGTCTCGTCCTTAAGCGAGTAGGAGGGGGAGGGAGGGAAAACAAGTGTCTCGTGTGTGTTGGAGTTAGTAGGAAATGCCTCTCAGACGACTTGCCCACAGTACGGGTATGTGTAATTGGGGATTTGTGTAAAAAGTCTCTTGGTTTTTCATGTCATATGAGGAAAGGGGTAATTGGGGCCAATTGGGCTCCTTCCAAATAGCTGGTTTTTGACTCTGCATGGTTTGCTGCATTAATAAGTTCTGCAGTCCGGTCTCTCTGGCTTTGAAAGGGAGGGGAAGAAAACTTAAGTCCATCTAACACCCAGTCCAGTTGGATTTACATAGACAATATTCCCAGCCTGGGGTATAGTAGTGAAGGGATAAAGTGGGACTTTAGTTCACTTACAGGGCTGCACTTACCGGGTAGTTCAAATGATCAATCAGTTGTGTATATTGAGTGCCTCCTTTGTGCAGAGCACACTATTAAAGTGCTTGGGGAGAGTACGGTATAATAATAATGGCATTTATTAAGCGCTTACTATGTGCAAAGCACTGTTCTAAGTGCTGAACAGAGTTGGTAGACACATTCCCTGTCCACAGTGAACTTACAGTCTTGAGTTTTTTGTGTATGTCTAAATGTCGTATACTAGACATTTCTGGTTGATTTCCACTATGTTCCTTGTCTTCCCCCATTAGGAGCCATATATTTATACTTGACTCGGTGGCTCCCTTGGTAACAGACTGGATCATCCATCTTTTTCCTTCCGATTGGCTCCCGTGGTTCCTAGGCAGCAGAGTTGACTGAAGGAGGGGCCGGGAACAGGAAAGACAGAGTAAAATTGTCCACATTGCCACATAGAGCCAGAGGAGGAACAAATAAGGGGGAAGGCTGGTAAATGGTTAGGCAGTCCCAACAGATGAGCCCCAGGATATGGTGGGGAGGGAGAGGAGAGGGTTGGAGAGAATTACAGGAAAATGGGCAAGTGACAGGAGAGGAAAAAGTACGCTACTTATGTCATTCCAGGTCAGATGCCTCGTCCTTCTTTGGTAATCTGCCCAGTGCCTTAAGTCTGGGCTTTGCCTAGTAGGCACTCAGTGTTGTTCATTGACTCACTGCTGCTGGGGAGAGCAAAACCTTCTAATTCACAGCTCTCAGGCCACTGAATTCTGCGCTTTTGGTGCCTGTCTAAACCAGTCCAAACCACTTTGGTGTAAATCACTTGATTCCAGTTGAACGGGGTCAGTGAGAGTATTTACTTGTTTGGGTTTGTGAAGCCAAGCAAGCCCTCTTCCTCCCTTCAAGGCCCTACTGAGAGCTCACCTCCTCCAGGAGGCCTTCCCAGACTGAGCCCCTTCCTTCCTCTCCCCGTCGTCCCCCTCTCCACCCCCCTGTCTTACCTCCTTCCCTTCCCCACAGCACCTGTATATAGGTATATATGTTTGTACATATTTGTTACTCTATTTATTTTACTTGTACATATCTATTCTATTTATTTTATTTTGTTAGTATGTTTGGTTTTGTTCTCTGTCTCCCCCTTTTAGACTGTGAGCCCACTGTTGGGTAGGGACTGTCTCTATATGTTGCCAACTTGGACTTCCCAAGCGCTTAGTCCAGTGCTCTGCACACAGTAAGCGCTCAATAAATACAATTGATGATGATGATGATGATGAGAAATGAAACCCGGGATGCTCTGTGGTGAATGTTCCTCTCTGGTGGGTCCATTCTGGTTTGGAGGTACCTCAGGAGACACTCGGACTGTTGTGGTACCGTGTCTCATCTGAAGAAGCAAGGGAGTCTGTGAGAAAGTTGGAAATGGATTTCATGTCTCCTGATCAGTTCATTTTCTGTCTCACTTTGTCAACCTTCCTTAGCGTTCTCTTAACTGGATGGAGTTGGTAAGATTTGATACATCCCCCGCCAAGCCACTGTGAAGAGCCGCTCTCTCTCTCTTCCTGAACTATCAGGTTTATATAGTTTGCCTTCCAAAGGGGCGACTAGCGAAGGTGATCTGAATGTGTGTGTATGGGAGCACACGTGTGTATAGGTGGTTAAGAATATTGAATGTGCACAGTGGGGAAGCAAGTATTGCCCATTGATTTCTAATTCTGGCTCCCACTAGCCGTGGCTTGCACTGTCATGACTCTGCCTTCTTAGCTTTCTGTCTGTTCGAAGTTTTCTGGTTGCTGCCACCTGATTATTCTGGACAAACCATTTCTTCTCACCAGGCCATCCGTTTTGCATCAGGATAGTCTTACCCCAGTAAGCAACATAGGTTACTCCCCAGCAAAATTCTTGACTCACTACTCACTTCCCTCCTCTACTCACTTCTGCAATAGCCATATCCTAGGAACATATTTATATGGAGTGTATGAGTATCTGTTTTACTTTCCTTAAGAGATTTGGGGTTCCTTGGAGACAGAGACAGAGTCTGCTCTATAATGTGCAGGCTCTGCCCTTGTGTTCTATAAAGGCTTGGTAACTAATATTTTGTCCAATTAAGTGTTATTTCACCTTTCATTTTCTCTTCTTTTTTTATAATCTCTCTTTTGTATCTTTTTTTCTCCTACCTGTAAACAACAACAACAATAATAACAGTTGTACTGTGCGCTGTATTGTGTGCCCATCACTGTACTAATTACTGGGGTAGGTAATGATAATTGTGGTATTTGTTCAGCACTTACCATTTGCCAAGCGCTGTACTTAGCATTGGGTTAGGTACAAGATATTCATGTGGGTTCACAGTCTAAAGGCAAGGGAGAGCAGCTATCAATGTTCATTTTTTACAGAGGAGGAAATCAGCACAGAGAAGTTTAGTGTCTTGCCTAAGATCGCAGAGCAGGAAAGTAATAGAGCTGGGATCAGAACCCCAGACTGTCAGGCCCAAGCTTTTTCTATTAGGCCATGCTGTTTCCCTGGTAGTTTTAGACCGTCTCCCCTGTAAGATTTAAACTCTCTGAGCTCATGTTTTGAGTCTTCTATTCATTCAGTCATATTTATTGAGCGCATACTGTGTGCAGAGCACTGTACTAAGCACTTGGGAAGTACAACAGTGCTTTGCACGTAGTAAGTGCTTAACAAATGCCATCATTATTATTGTTATTATTACTACAAGTCGGCAACATATAGAAATAGTCCCTACCCAACAACGAGCTCACAGTCTAGAAGGGGGAGTCAGACAACAAAACAAAACAAGTAGACAGGTGTCAATACCATCAGAATAGATAGAATAATAGCTATATACACATCATTAATAAAATAAATTTAGTACATATGTACAAATAAAATAGAGTATTATGTACAAATATATACAAGTGCTGTGAAGAGGGGAAGGGGGTAGAGCAGAGGGAGGGAGGGGGGCGATGGGGAGGAAGAGATGAAAAAAGGTGGAGCTCAGTCAGGGAAGGCCTCCTGGAGGAGTTGAGCTCTCTGTAGGGCTTTGAAGGGAGGAAGAGAGCTACTTTGGCGGATGTGTGGAGGGAGGGCATTCCAGGCCAGAGGAAGGACGTGGGCCGGGGGTCGGCCACGGGACAGGTGAGAACAAGGCACAGTGAGGAGGTTAGCGACAGAGGAGCGGAGGGTGTGGGCTGGGTTGTAGAAGGAGAGAAGGGAGGTGAGGTAGGAGGGGGCGAGGTGATGGACAGCCTTGAAGCCGAGAGTGAGGAGTTTATGCTTGATTCGTAGGTTGACAGGCAACCACTGGAGATTTTCGAGGAGGGGAGTAACATGCCCAGAGCGTTTCTGTACAAAGATAATCCAGGCAGCAGAGTGAAGTATAGACTGAAGCGGGGAGAGACAGGAGGATGGGAGATCAGAGAGGAGGCCGATGCAGTAATCCAGTCGGGATAGGATGAGAGATTGAACCAGCAAGGTAGCGGTTTGGATGGAGAGGAAAGGGCAAATCTTGGCGATGTTGTGGAGGTGAGAACAACAGGTTTTGGTGACGGATTGGGTGTGAGAGGTGAATGAGAGAGCGGAGTCGAGGATGACACAAGGTTGCGGGCTTGTGAGATGGGAAGGATGGTAGTGCCATCTACAATGACGGCACTGTACAGTGTACACTACAGTCTTCTACCTCTTGTGGGCTCTCCTAAGTGTTAATACAATGCTCCGCATCCAGAGGCAGTCAATAAACGCTATTGATTGACTGAAGTGCCTTGCTGATGTTATTAGTCACTGCCCTCCACATTAAATTTTCCTCATGACCCTGGCCTCATGGTGGGAGGCTGTGTTGGAAAGCAACCCTTCTTTCTCCTTTTTTTTTTTTTTTAAAGCTCTCTGTCTGGCTACAGATTGTTGCAGTCCTCTCTTCATAGATCACATCTTCCTCCCAACCAGACCCAGGAGCTGAATTTGTCTTCTGACCCCTAAAGTGAGTTTCTTGGCCTCCAGTTTTCCCAGTGCACTCCTGTTCACCAAATCTTCCTTCAAAGCTCTACTGAAAACTCACATCCTCCTTTGAAGTCTTGCCAAGGGAATTCCTACCACTCCAGAAACTGCTTATTTATTTCTTTGTGAATTTTATTATTGCAGTGCTGCTGAACGGGCCTGTCAAGAGGTCATCTGTCCAGCCCCCAGCTTTCTGGCTGGTGAATAACTGAACAATCCATAGCTACCTGTTGTGCAGAGAACTCCGTGATTGGAGACTTCGCACCTCTCTTTAATGTTTCATCTCCCTTACAGTCAAGAAATTCATAATTTACATATATGCAGTGTCATAGGATTCCAAGTTCCAGGCTGCTGGGATTCTTGGTTCCTTCCTCATTTTCGGGATGTCTGTGCTGAGATTTGTTGCTTGAACACAGAAGGGGGCCTCCATTTTCAGTTGACAACCGTTAAGGCAACTAGGTAGAGGGAAGGTGAAGAGAGACAGACAGGAGGGACCTGGGGGAAAGGGGGAGACTAGAAAGGAGAAAAGAATACGAGAAAGACAAGAAAAGGGGAGCAGGGAGAGGGGAGAAAAAAATGTAGCTTTTGTCTAACTGGATCTGTTCCTGTTTTTATATATAACTTCTAACTTGTGTTTCATGCTTATTTGTATACATATGTTTGGTTGGTCTTCCATATTATTAAACTGAAGATACACTGTAGCAAGAACTTTGCCAAAGCACCTAGAATATTTGCAGGGAGTTCAAATTTGTCTGGTAACTGACTTCCAGCTTGAAAGGAGGTCCGTGCTCTAGTTAGATCCTTTCGGCTAGAAAGGGATTTCGGTCATTGGTCGGTGAAGCTGAGCAAGTGACTAAGGAGAATGGGATAGGATGTTTTCCTGGGAACTATAACCGACTTTCATTGACCTCCTAGATGGAGAGAACATTGAACATTGAAACGTGCAGGTAATTGAAAATGCTCCTTCCAGCAGATCCGGCTGGTTTCAACTTCCTCTCCTCCCAACCCAGTTGGGTTTGCTAAGTAGGAATGATGTAGACTTGTTTATTGAGATTTCCCTACCTGCCCTTGTTCAGTGGCATTGTGATGATAATACAGAATGAAGTTTCCCAAAGGCAAGAAGCATGAAGGAGAGAGTAGGAGTAACAGAGAAAGCTGGGTAATCTACACTCTTATCACAAGCCAACTTAGTCGCCATGAAGTGTTGAGAGTTGGCTGTGGAGCTCAAAATTTCCCAACTTTTACATTTGGGAATTCACAAATATACTAAAACAGGGCCAGTAAGAACCCATTTGGCTTTTCCCACTTGAATGTACAGTATTGTGTTTAATGGGTTTTTTTTTCTTTTTATTGTTCTGCTGAAGAAATAACAACTCCATTTCAAAGCCCTCAAAAAATCCCCCCGCAAAGATTTGTTTATTACTGGTTTCAGAGGGTTCTGACAAGTGGTCTACAGCTTGATTCGTTAATAGGTTTGAGAGCCTGGAGGTCCAAGAGATAACTTAGTGCTGCCGGAAGAGCAGCGGGGAATTGGATTAAAGAATTTTGCTGTATCTGTTGAGTTATCCTAATTCTCTCTGCATTCTCATTTGAAGCAAAGAAAATAAAACCTGTGCAAAATTCAGATGGTACTTGGTTTTCACCCCTTATAAAAGCTGTCCAACTTTTGATCTCCTTCTTTTGGCCCTTCAACCTCAGCCCCCTCGAACCACCAGAAAATGCCCCTAGTTTGTTGCTCCCTTGATACCTCAGCAGATCTCAAAGCTTGGGTGAGATGGAGGGGGGATGAAAAGGGAGCAACAAACCCAAGAGATGGAGGAGGAAGATTCATTCAGTTTGCTTCTTCCAGTTTGCTGCTATTGCCCCCCTTTCCCCTTGTCCAGTCCCCCACTAGTTTTTTTCCCTAAGTCCAACTTGTTCCTCACCTTCTCACTCTGAATTTTCCTGGAGGAGGCGGTTCTTCCCAAGGAAAGGGAGCAAGGTGGGAGGAGGCCGTAGGGCATTGCTTCCTTTTTGAACTGAGAATCCCAACCCGAAGGGAGGTGGGCAGAGAGCTTGGAAACTGGAGCTCTGAACAGCTGATAGAGGCCTGCAGCTTTTGTGTACTTGTTTGCAAGGCCATTCTAGGCAACACCCCTTAGAGAGCTGCTCTAGTTATTTCCTGTCACCCTAAGTCTACGTAAAAAATTAGGCTGGGTGTCTGCGTTCAGCTGCATCTAAGGCCTCAATAGACGGAAATACTCATTCCTTCATTTCAAGTTCCTCGTGGACAGGGAATGTCTACCCACTCTGTTATATTGTAGTCTCCCAAGTCCTTAGTACAGTGCTTTGCACACATTAAGTGCTCAATAAATACTATTGATTGATTTTTAATAGAAAACTGCTTTCCCATCACTGTTAATATCGATGCTGTGGTTTGTAAGGATGCACACACTCCGTTAGTTTGTATTTGTAATCTGGTTGCCATCTCTCTCAACTTATTTTTCTTCTTGCCCATGTAAGCAGGTGGTTGGGAAGCCGTGTGTCTGATTAGTTACTGAGAATGATAAACCCTCATGCTCATTAGCTTTGGATTTAGATAAAATTCAAACTCATACCGAGGCTAATCATTCCGCTTAAGGATATTGGGTTTAATACACAGGGATCCTGAAAGAGGAGATTTGATTCTCAGAGCAGCGTGGCTCAATGGAAAGAGCACGGGCTTGGGAGTCAGAGGTCATGGGTTCAAATCACGGCTCCTCCAATTGTCAGCTGCGTGACTTTGGGCAAGTCACTTAACTTCTCTGTGCCTTGGTTACCTCATCTGTAAAATGGGGATGAAGACTGTCAGCCCCACGTGGGACAACCTGATCACCTTGTATCCTCCCCAGCGCTTAGAACAGTGCTTTGCACATAGTAAGCGCTTAACAAATGCCATCATTATCAGTATTATTAAATGCAAATGTTGAAGTCCTTTGTAATCACCCTCCATTTTTAATTCATTGTAAACACTGGGAAGCATTTCACCTTTCATTTTTCCTCACTCGGCCAAAAGCCTTGAAAGGCACAAAGGCCACGGTGTGAAAACTTTTCCTTTTTAGAAAGTAGTTTCAGTACCTTGGATTTTCATAGAGCCATGTTTCTAAGCAGCCTCCAATACATACATGGCCAATGTCAAGATTCTCCCTTTAGCATCTCTGTGAAATCCAAGGGATGAATTTTGTCATCCCCATTTGTTGCTAAAGAAGCTGAGGCAGCTAGAGGTCAAAGGGACTTGGTCAAGGCCACGTCCCTGAGGAGAATTTTGTAACTCAGCTGGATTTTGCACATTATTTCTCATCCCCCAAGCTACCAACCAAATAGTTCTTTCTGATTAATGAGCCAGCTTCTCCCCGGAGATTGTTCGGCACGTGGGGAGTAGTTTTAACTCTTGCAGGTCCCTGGGGTGCTAGTAAGTAAATTATTCCAGCAGTGACTTTCTCTCTTTTTGTGTGACTGAGTGGAAGAGATCAAAGATCAGGAACAGTCGTGGTGGAAATACTACAATCAGCAGGTTCATCTTCGACTTCTAATATGAAGGACAACTCTTTTTCTCGGCCCTTCCCCTTCCCCAGTCTGTCTCTGTCTCTCTAGGTATAGAAGATGGTGAGAAAGAGGTTACTTAGCTTCTCCAAATTTCTTACTTTAGTGGCTGAGCTGTCACCGTCATCATTCATCACCGTCAGTGGCATTCATGGAGCGCTTACT
This sequence comes from Tachyglossus aculeatus, assembly GCF_015852505.1. Classification (NCBI taxonomy): domain Eukaryota; kingdom Metazoa; phylum Chordata; class Mammalia; order Monotremata; family Tachyglossidae; genus Tachyglossus; species Tachyglossus aculeatus. The sequence continues at coordinate 14,635,252 of NC_052084.1, read as the reverse complement.
GTGTGCAGAGCTATATACTAAACACTTGGGAGAGTAATACTAATAATAATCATGGCATTTGTTAAGCGCTTACTACGTGCAAAGCACTGTTCTAAGCACTGGGGGGATACAGTGTGATCAAGTTGTCCCACGTAGGGCTCACAGTCTTAATCCCCATTTTTACAGATGGGGTAACTGAGGCTAAGAGAAGTTAAGTGACCTGCCCAAGGTTACACAGCAGACTTGTGGTGGAGCCGGAATTCGAACCCATGACCTCTGACTCCAAAGCCCGGGCTTTTTCCACTGAGCCACGCTGTACAATAGAGTTGTCAGACGCATTCATTCCCTGCCCACAATGAGTTTACGCTCTGGAGGGGGAGATAGTTTTTCGTTGGATGCCTGGCAGAATTCCTCTTTTGCTTTGTTCCCCGACACTAGTTATTTTGGAGAAGTCTTCTGTTAACATTTGATTGGAATAAAAAGCCCAGGGGCTAATTATAAGGGCCTGAAAGATTTTGACGATGGTTCCCGATCCCTGCCCAGCGTTAGGAATGTTCTGGCCAGATTGCGTAGGTGCCCAGAGGACTCGTCATCTTGGGTGCTGATTTAAGGGTGGAGAAAACCTGAAAAGGCACAAGCTGGAATTATGTTAGTAGAGAATGAGTCAGCTTTGGTTCCTTTCTTCTGCTCACATACATTATTGGTGACTGTACAGTTAATCAGGTTATTCAATCAGTCAAATTTATTGAGTGCTTACCGTGTTCTGCGCACTGTCCTAAGTGTTCGGGAGAGTACAAGATAAGAGTTGGTAACACGTTTCTTGACCACAACGAGCTTACAGTCTAGAGGGGGATGCAAACATTATTATAAATAAATAAATAAATAATGGACATGTATTTAAGTGTTGTGGGGTTGAGGGAGAGGTGAATTTAGGATGAAAATCCAAGTGGAGAGGGCAAACCCAATGCAAGGGGATACATTAGCTTAGCATAAAGCACTCTGAATAACATCTCTATTATGTGGCTGTGAGCAGTCCCTTAGTAAGGACAAAGGGTTCCACTTAGATTGTGGATATTAATTTCTCTATTGTTTTTAAATTGCCCTTGTATTATAGTTTTCGTCCTACTGTATGTGTGGGAGTATTCAGCCCAACGTACACTGCTATTTAGTCCACTTTCATACTATAGTGGGGAGAAAAACACTACCATGGAAAGAAAACTCACAAGTGGGGGAAAGCGTATGTGCCTGAAGCTAGTTGTTTGACCCTGCTTCCTTCACTGTGTAGATTCGGGAGCCATGTGAATAAACACTTGAAGGCTTGGTTATTATAATCATGGTATTTGTTAAGCGCTTACTATGTGCCAAGCACTGTTCTAAGCACTGGGCCAGGCTCTCTTGGACAGGCCAAGAGAGTAATGCAAAGCTTGTCTGGCCGTGTAGACAGCAACGTTGAAATCACATCCTTTGCAAAATACTGTATAGGCAGTTGGCCTGGAGTGAGTTTTCACTCATTTCCAAGTCACTTGGATTTTCACCAGTGTCATTTTTCTCCTTGGGTAGACAAGAACCCCCTTGTCTTCTGCTGCTTTTCTTTTTCAGTGGATTAAATTATTTTTGTAAAGGCAAATTCTCTGTAGTTCGGAGTGTAGCTTAAGACTGTTTGCATGGTGATTGCCTAAATTTAAATGAGGTGGGCTGGGGTGGGTGGTTGTAAAAGAGATCAGCTTAATGCATTCATTAAATCACAATCTATTTGGGAATGTTCTGCCTCTTATTTTTACAGCCCTGAATGGTAATTGAACTGAGGTGTGGTTTTTTTTTTTTTTTTTTTAAGTAGTCTATCTTTACATATTCAAGTCAAGACTAGTGGGTGCATATTTCACTTTCACCCTTAGTGTAAATGAGAGCAGGTTGGATTGGTACTTTTATTATTATTTTGAATTTTAAGATGTCTGGGCACTGAACTTCAACCCCCCCAGCGGGACCTTAAGCAACATTTAAATATTCAAGGTCTGGGCCCCCACCTTCATGCCCCCCACATGGTGACTGTTGATTGCTGAATCTTAACAACCCGACTCCTGCATTCTCTTAAGATGATTTGGGGGACCATTGGCGGGGGTCACCTCCCAAGGTAGGGTGTTGGAAGAGAAACCCTGAGTGACCCAACTGTCTTGGATCTTTGGTGGCACGGGCACCAGCCAGAAGCTATTGGCAATTTTTGCCAGTATTTGAGTATTCCTTGGGAACTTCCGTGGCAGCGGTCCAGATGCGGTGGATTCTTTTACGAGGTGAAGGTAGGACCCGGTCCCAGGGACTCGAGAAGCTTAATTTGAAATAGAGGATTGTGAAGTAATTTCCCGGCCGGAAAGGTGGGTTTGTAACATATTTGGGGTGCAGTTGTCAGCCGTCGTTGCCATCCCACATATTTTGAGACCAGATTCCCAGCTCCGCTTCTGCCGGATCTCTGATGAGACCTGAGTACTTTCGAGCTAGGCTGGCAAGAGTCAAGACTTTTTGTGTGGGGGCTTAAAAGACCAAGTGGTCTTTCTGACCTGTTGAGTTTTTTGAAGCCTGCCAGCTACTCCCAGGGCCCTTCCTGTTTGTTCCCCACCCAAAATCCACATCCCTGCTTGTCAAATGAAAAGCCACCGCTTTAGTTTTGGGGTGTTAGGTTTTTTAAAACTTGGCGTCTCTAGTTCTGGGATGGGATTAGCTGAACCAGTGACTTTCGTCTGCTTATATTTAGTGGAAATTGACCAAATTCAGACGTGAATTATTTGGAGATTTTTGTGAATCAAATCCCTATGAAATATTATTCCAAAGCTTTTAGTTTTTTTTGCTGATTGTTCAGCCAGATCATGAGGTGCCCTTAAGACTGGCAGCATCAGTTCTCCCCACTCTTAGAGGGGTAACTGTGACCTTTTGAGCCTGGAGGCATAATATACCATATGCTGCTATTGTATTTCAGATCTTATTTTTAAAATTAATTGACATGCCAACTCGATGAGGTTTCAGCACTGTTGCCTTCATGAGTTTTAAGATTTCAGTCTTAGACTAGACTGCAAGGAAATCATTTTCCCCACCCACCATTTTTTTTTCAAAGGAGGGGAATGTGGTATAATTTCCCTTAAGCCCTCACCTCCCAGCAATGTACTTTTCCTGAGAAAAATGTCCGTCTACTTCAAATGTAGTAGAAGGATGCTGCGTGAAATTTTTGTGTACTTTTTCATTGTCTCCGTGATTGTGGTTTAGGTGTTGCTTACAGTCACAATACCTCATAGCGATACAAATCCTTGTCCTCAGTTCCCTCCAACAACCTCCCTCTGAAACCATATAGTGCTACCAGTAAGAATATACATGTTTCAAAAATAAAAAGTTGTGAGGTGAGGAAGCAACAGGAAGTGGGGAAGTACATATAGTACAAAGCTTTTCAGAGTCGCTTAGAAAGATGTCGGCTTTTTTTCTCTCTTTCCAAATCATACAGCTACCTCAAGTTATTATATTAACTGAAAAATACTTATTCACGCAAAAGGGTTTATTTTGTGTAGGGGTTGCTTAATATTTATTCTTGGGGTAAATCCACTGGTGAGTCAAACGTCATTCCAAAGTTTAAATCTCTATTTCTGTTGAAACATGCAGATTGAAGATTGAAGTAAACATTCTTGATCTTTTTCTAGTGGGGACTGAGAGATTATTATAAAAAAAGTTTTTAGAGGACTGAATTTACCTTTCATAAAAGATAAGGTAACTGGGCAGATGTGAAATTCTTTCTCCTTGCCTGTTCTTCCTCTGAGCTTGTTATATACATGCAGATGGCTCTCTCTAAATGTGTATAGCATTATTATGATTGTGCTTATAAAAGGGCCCACTTACACTATGGAAAATGTAATTTGTTCGGGGCCCAATCCTTTGTGGAAAGGTGTGGATCTGGTGGCCAGAGGACAGTGTATTTTCACCTATGAAAATCTTGTGGTGTTGAAAGACAGGAGGCTAGTGCTTGTTGCAGAGCAGTTCTCTGCCATCTCCCTGGTTCCTTGTGGCTTTTTTGAAGAGGGGGAAAAAAAAAGTTTCTCTGAGAGTTAGTCCTGTGAGCGGTTAGAGGTATTGAGGGGATCCTTGTTCAACTTGCCTGTCAGCTGTCGCTTATAGAGTTCTTGGAATATACCATATAGCTTACAGTAAGCATTATGATTTTTGGCGGGGAGGGTGGGCAATAAATTTGTAATGCAGGATAAAGGAATTCTCACCGTTTTGGTAAGGTAAGTTACATCTGGGGCCTTAAATGTTTGGATAGTATTAAGGCTGCAGTAACAGGACCCTGACCCCACTTTACTTAACGCAGAGTGTGATGGTGAAGACCAGCCTCGTTGAACAAACAGACTAATATTTTCCATGCTAGGGGAAGGTACTTTGGACTTGAAAATAATCAGCAGACCCATGCAGGGTGAACCTAATGAGTATATATTTTTCAGAGCGATGTCTGCCTCTTCCTCCCCTGTTTAATAGGAGGTATCAATGGGAAATGGGATTCTCAGAAAAGTTGGGGTCTGGGGATCCCAGGCCTCCCACCTTATCAGAAGTGTTGCACTGTGGCTGTTTTTTATGAAAGATGGTGTAATTCCTCATTTGATCTTGGGTTTGCAGGGATTCACTTAACTTCCCTCTTGCCCTACAGCTTTGGGGAGCGGGAATCTTGCAGAAGGATTGCAAAAAAACCTGACATTTCAAGGCAATTTGAGGGGACAAATTTGGGGGATAATTTCTAAATCTGGAAACCCTTATAAGATTTAGGCAGTTTTTCTAACCCTGAAAACTGCAATCAGGAGGAATATTTTCATTCATTCATTCAATCCTGCTTAATGAGTACTTACTATGTGCAGAGCACTGTACTAAGCGCTTGGGAAAGTGCAGTACAACAATTCCCTGCCCATAACGAGCTCTACTCTCTACATTTCTTCTTGGGGTAAAATGGCAGTAAGGTTGAATAAGTCCAACAAAACTGTACAGTTTAGTACAGTTCCTGTTTTCCAGGCCAAGCTCCAATTATCAGACCTGATTTATAGGGAATATTTTCAGGGACAACCAATCCACAGTCAAACTCGATGGGCTGTGTAGTTTCCGAAATTGGTTTGCCCACTATAAAAGTTCGGCCCCAAATTTTAGCACCGTGCAGCTTGGCTCGCTATTTCAGTTGAAAAGCAGGTTTTGTTTGGGGTAGAAGAAATCATATTTAAGAAGCACTAAAAAGTGCCGTTGGATTTGGAGCTGTTTCCTGCGATCAGTAGTAGCACAAGGCTTCCAAACTCAACTCGTTCCTACCATCTTGAGGGCGGCCTCTGTTGCGTTTCAGCGGGAGGGCCAAGGAAGATTTCACCACAATGTAGAGAGAGACGAGTTGGAAGGGTTGTGGAGAAAGGACAATAAATGAGATTTTGAACTCTATGTTGACCTACATCTATACCAGATCAGGTGCTGTTAAGAACAGCTCTGTAACCAACACGGCCAAGGCATTTCAATCTCAGTAGTCCCTTGGGTGTGTCTTGTAAGAAAAAGACAGCATAAGGAAAAAAGATCAGAATTACTTGGAGTACACTTAAAACCTATGAACGATCCAGAATTCACGCAGGACAATATCCCCGTGGATTGTGGTGACCCATTTCATTCCAAAGGACTATTCTTGGCACACGGCCAGTAGATATGTGTGGCTGCCAGAAAAAATACATGACTCTCCCGAATAGCAGAGTCAACAGGTAGGGAAAACTGCCCCACTAGGGCAGGAATTGCTCTGGAAACCCACTGAATTGCAGGATCTTCTGAACTTTGCACTTTGGGAAATAGTCTCCATGTTCTCCATTCCAAATTCCTTCCCATTTTTTCTTTGGCATCTTTTTAAGTTATTTGGATTAATAGGCACTTTAGGCCACCAAAATAAAAGCTTCTTCCAACCTCCCGGCTTACACCAGGTACTGCCCAACAGCCATGCCTTTTCAGATTGTTCCCCTTCTTAAATGGTCCCCAGAAAACATAGGAGAATTCCAATGACATCTCTTTGGGATGCTCTCAGACTACCCCAAGATGCCCAGGGGGTTAATGAATCAGAGAATTGCTTATTCTAAACAGAAATGCTGTCTCTTTTTTTTTAAACAGTAAAACGTGAACCGTTTCATAAACTATAAACTCTTGGCTAGCCAGCTATAAAACAGATGCCTCTTTCAGTCCATTTTTTGACAAGCTCCAGGTAAAAATTATAGCATATTAAATTATTAGGCAGTTTTACGACTGTGCAGGAAAGATTTATGCTTTAAAGGATAAATATTGCTGTAGCCCAATTTAGAATTTGACATATCCTGATTTACGGGGCTGGAAATATAAAGGTTATTTTATTATGAGGTGGAGGGGAATGTTCGTGATAGTTTTGGGGGTTTTGGATCTTCATGTGCCAGTAAAGCATTGCTTTAGGCAAGGCTGTATGTTCTTAGGTGGCTTCATTAGGTTAACCTGATGTATGAAAATGGCAACTTGGGTTTCATCTGTCTTTTCATGATCTCTTTCATTGTTTCTTACTTTGCTCCGCAGAATTAAAAAAAAAATTGGTAACCCTCATATATTTACCTTTATAAGATTCAAATGATAGGGTGGCGTCCTTTAGGACATATCCGGGAAATAATGGTCTTCCGGACAGTGGGTGTGGGGAATTTTCTCTTGGGTGGTGAGATTTTTCCCTCAGGCTGTTGGAACCCTTTCATCATCATCAGTGGTATTTGTTGCATGTGCTTACTAAGACAGAGTTGGTAGACATATTCCCTGCTCACAGTGAGTTTACAGTCTAGGGAGGGGAGACGGATATTAATGTAAATGATATGTACATAAGTGCCATGGGGTTCGGGGTGAGGCAAATATCAAATGCCTAAAGGTCACAGATCCAAGGGCATAGATCATCATCATCAATCATATTTATTGAGCGCTTACTGTGTGCAGAGCACTGTACTAAGCGCTTGGGAAGTACAAATTGGCAACATATAGAGACAGTCCCTACCCAACAGTGGGCTCACAGTCTAGATGATGCAGAAGGGAGAGGGAGCCAGGGAAAAGAGGGCTTAATTGGGGAAGACCTCCTGGAGGAGGTGTTAACTTTAATAAGGCTTTGAATGTAGGGAGAGTGGTGGTCTGGCATATAGGGAGGGAGGGAGTTTCAGGCTAGAGGGAGGATGTCGGAAAGGGGCGGCATTGAGATAATAATAATAATAATGATTGCATTTGTTAAGTGCTTACTTCGTGCAAAACACTGTTCTAAGCGCTGGGGAGGTTACAGGGTGATCAGGTTGTCCTTTGTGGGGCTCACAGTCTTAATCCCCATTTTCCAGATGAGGTAACTGAGGCACAGAGAAGTTCAGTGATTTGCCCAAAACCACACAGCTGACAATTGGCGGAGCCAGGATTTGAACCCATGACCTCCGACTCCAAAGCCCGGGCTCTTTCCTGCTGAGCCATGCTGCTTCTCGGGGCACAGTGAGTAGGGGACCTGAGGCAGGATCTGTGTAGCCATGCGGCCCAGGAATCGATTCTTGCAGCCATCCAGATAGATGATGAAGAGGGAGGCCTTTCAGGAGAGGGACAAGTTCCATACCAGACGTGGTGTGGGATTGCCATAAAGGTTTAGTGACAGCTCCTTGGGACTAGGATCATATCTACTAACTCTGTTGTACTCTCCCGAGTGCTTAGTACAGTACTCTGTACAGATTATGCAATATTGATTGTGTTACATTGTTAATGCAAAGGCATAAGTAGTTAAATGATTAAGTATTTTTACAAGTTACTGTGAGGTGAGGCCATAGCTGAACTTCCCTGTGATCAGGTGACCGTGACCCTATGTATCTGTCACCTGAATGAGAAGGCCCTTTATTATTATAATAACAATAATGGTACTTATTAAGCACTTACTTTGTGCCAAGCACTGTTCTAAGCCCTGGTTAAAGTTATACAGGATGGATACAGTCCCTGTCCCATGCGGAGCTCACACGCTTAATCTCCATTTTACAGATGAGGACCCAGAGAAGTTAAATGACTTGCCTAAGGTCACACAGCAGACATGTGACAGAGCCGGGATTAGAACCCAGGTCCTTCTGACTCCCAGCCCTCTACTCTATCCATGGTGCAGTGAGAGGAATGTATACCAGGGCAGTGAAGAAAATATTTGTGAAATGGACTTGGGGAATTCGTATTCATTCAATATCATCACTACCATTTCTTCATCATCATCATCATCATCAATCATATTTATTGAGCGCTTACTATGTGCAGAGCACTGTACTAAGCGCTTGGGAAGTACAAATTGGCAACATCTAGAGACAGTCCCTACCCAACAGTGGGCTCACAGTCTAAAAGGGGGAGACAGAGAACAAAACCAAACATACTAACAAAATAAAATAAATAGAATAGATAGAATAGAATAGAATTTCTTAAGTGCTTTCAGTGAGCAAAGCCCTCTACTGGGTACACGGACGTTAGTTCAGACGTGATCCTCGTTTCAAATGGAGCTCAATTTAAAAGTGTCAGAGTATAGACCCTCGGTGCAGAACCCAACAGGCCAGAGTTATGCAGATCCAACAATAAACGAGTCAGTTTGGCATCTTCTCTCCACACTTGGGTCCACACTGTCCCCTCCTTTCCTAACTAACCTTCTGAAGGTCAGGAGATCTGGTGCCCACGATTCGGCAGGGGAGGCTGAGGGTAGAGACCTTCACAGCCATCATCATCATCAATCGTATTTATTGAGCGCTTACTATGTGCAGAGCACTGTACTAAGCGCTTGGGAAGTACAAATTGGCAACATATAGAGACAGTCCCTACCCAGCAGTGTGCTCACAGTCTAAAAGGGGGAGAAAGAGAACAAAATCAAACATACTAACAAAAAATAAATAAATAGAATAGATATGTACAAGTAAAATAAATAGAGTAATAAATATGTACAAACATATATACAGCCACTAAATTTAGTACCAGTCCCACCCCACAGACCACCTACACAGACCAGTCATTGAACTGCAAAAAAAAAAGTTCTATCCGCTTGGCCTGACCTGCAACTTGGCTGCGGGAACCCACGGATCGGTGCGGGTAAACTGCAGGTCTCCTGGCAGGGCGGCTTTCCCTGGACCCCCTGTGCCCTCCTGTTGGGAGGGGATTGGGTGGACGAAAAGGAAAAAGAGGCAGAAAGTGTGAGAGTGCCTCAGGATGGGCTAGGACATTGTCCTACCTATAATTCATCCCCAGGAATGGCAGCTGCTCTTTCATTCCTTTAGTTAGCACAGCTGATCGCGCCCCAAACCTGCAATCTGCGCATCAGGCAGAAACTCCTCACCCTGGGCTTCAAGGCTGTCCATCCCCTCGCCCCCTCCTACCTCACCTCCCTTCTCTCCTTCTCCAGCCCAGCTCGCACCCTCTGCTCCTCCGCCGCTAATCTCCTCACCGTACCTCGTTCTCACCTGTCCCGCCATTGACCCCCGGCCCACGTCATCCCCCGGGCCTGGAATGCCCCCATTCCCTCTGCCCCTCCGCCAAGCTAGCTCTCTTCCTCCCTTCAAGGCCCTGCTGAGAGCTCACCTCCTCCAGGAGGCCTTCCCAGACTGAGCCCCTTCCTTCCTCTCCCCCTCGTCCCCCTCTCCATCCCCCCATCTTACCTCCTTCCCTTCCCCACAGCACCTGTGTATATGTATATATGGTTGTACAGATTTATTACTCTATTTATTTATTTATTTTACTTGTACATATCTATCCTATTTATTTTATTTTGTTAGTATGTTTGGTTTTGTTCTCTGTCTCCCCCTTTTAGACTGTGAGCCCGCTGTTGGGTAGGGACTGTCTCTATGTGTTGCCAATTTGTACTTCCCAAGCGCTTAGTACAGTGCTCTGCACATAGTAAGCGCTCAGTAAATATGATTGATGATGATGATGATCCAGACACAAACTCTCTATCCGATCCATGCTTTTGCTGAAGGCCCTGAGGGAAGGGTAAATAGCGGGCAATAGGTCTCTGGGGAGTGGGGTGGGGGGACACTCCCCCCTAGACTGGAGGTGGTGGTAAGGGCCTCAGCTACTAATGATTTTTCCATCTCTGTACTTTCTCTTTACCTTGGGCCTGGGTGATTTCCCTACCGGATTCCTGAACAGACCTCAATCACCTGAGGCCTCTGAATCCATAGCTCAGCTCTCCAAACCGTCTGCCCGTAGACACTCCAGTTGCTTTGTCCAGGTTATTTGGTTCTGCTGAACCGGGAGGTATTAAACATGAATTTGAGAGAAACCATAGATTGTGTTAGGGATTGGCCCCTCTGAACTGACTCAACTGAGATTTTCCCTTTGCAGCTAGACGATATTTGCTTTTTAAATCGACTCCGGACAGATTGTCTTTGTGTGTTCTCACGGATGCTTTTCTGCTGCCCCTGTGGTCACCGGAGATAGTTATTTATAAAACGGCAACATCCTTTCGGGCCAAAATTTCTGATCAGTCTACTAAAATGGGTGCTGGTTGGAGAGGCCCTTTTTTTTTATTTTATCTAGAACAGTCATTTCATTAAGATAATTTTTACAGAACATTTGATGGTGCAAAGAGATAGAGATTTTCTATCTATCCATTTTGCTACTTCACTTTGACACTGTGCCAATAGCAGTGTGTCAGTGCTACTGGGGTACTTAGGAGTGATGGGGTGATTGCCCCCTGCAGCACTTTGGCCTCGAGCATCCCAGGTTTCTGGCAAAATCAAAGAGTTTCCAGTCGGGACTGAAAAGGCCTCAAATAATGACTTTTTGGCCCATTATCAGCGCTCTGAAACCTGTCCTCTTCCAGCTTCCATTTTAGCTAAAATTCCTCTGCATTTTTTTTTTTTTTTTTGCCCAGCACACAAAATGAAAACTGGACCCTGTAGTTATGTCTATTGTTTTTATATCCTTAAAGCTAAGCACTATATTAAATGCTGGGATAGATATGAGATAATCAAATCGACACAGTCCCTGGCCCTCCTTGGGCTCACAATCTAAATAGGAGGGAGAAGAGGTATTTAATCTCCATTTTATAGCTGTGAAAATGGAGGCAAAGGGAAGTAAAAAGATGTGCCCAAGGTCACTCAGTGGACAAGTGGACAAGCTGGGATTAGAACCCAGGTCCTCCAACTTTTAGGCCAGTGATGTTTCTTCTGGTCACTTGTCCTGGCCTATATTCATTCATTCATTCATTCATTCAATCATATTTATTGAGCGCTTACTGTAGCCTGAAGGGGAGTTTTGCTCCAAGATATGAATTTTTAAATGGTATTTGTTAATCAGTCAATCAATCGTATTTATTGAGCGCTTACTGTTTGCAGAGCACTGTACTAAGCGCTTGGGAAGTACAAGTTGGCAACATATAGAGATGGTCCCTACCCAACAGTGGGTTTACAATCTAGAAGGGGGAGACAGACAACAAAAGAAAACATATTAACAAAATAAAATAAATAGAATAAATATGTACAAATAAAATAAATAGAGTAATAAATACGTACAAGCATATATACATATATACAGGTGCTGTGGGGAGTGGAAGGAGGTAAGGCGGGGGGATGAAGGGGGGAGAGAAGGAGGGGTCTCAGTGTGGGAAGGCCTCCTGGAGGAGGTGAGCTCTCAGTAGGGCTTTGAAGGGAGGAAGAGAGCTAGCTTGGCGGATGTGCGGAGGGAGGGCATTCCAGGCCAGGGGGATGACGTGGGCCGGGGGTCGATGGCGGGACAGGCGAGAACGAGGCACGGTGAGGAGATTAGCAGCAGAGGAGCGGAGGGTGCGGGCTGGGCTGTAGAAGGAGAGAAGGGAGGTGAGGTAGGAGGGGACGGGTGATGGACAGCCTTGAAGCCGAGGATGAGGAGTTTTTGCCTGATGCGTAGGTTGATTGGTAGCCACTGGAGATTTTTGAGCAGTGGAGTAGATACAATTTTGTCAGGTTGCACATAGTCCCTGTCCCTCATGGGGCTCCCAGTCAAAGTAGGGGGGAGAGGATTTAATCCCCTCTAGACTAGACTAGACTGTGAGCCCATTGTGGGGTAGGGACCGTCTCTATATGTTGCCGATTTGTACTTCCCAAGCGCTTAGTCCAGTGCTCTACACACAGGAAGCGCTCAGTAAATACAGTTGAATGAATGAATGAATCCCCATTCTACAGGTGAGGTAATTAAGGCCCAAAGAAATTAAATGACTTGCCCAAGGTCATACAGCAAGTATTTGGCAGAACCTGGATTAGAATCCAGGTCCTCTTAACTCTTAGACCTGTGCTTTTTCCACTAGGCCACCCCTGCTTCTCCATGGCCTAAGGTGCATGGGGGAGACGTCAGCATTACTGATACAGTACCAGCATCTGGCTCTTCTGTTCACACTCCTGGCATGAATTATGTGTAAAAGACTGCTATTTTTAGTGGTCGTCCTTTGTAATCCGAAAGAAGACGTTGCTGAGGCTGTAATTTCCTGTGCTGGACTTCTCTTCTCCCCTGAGAGGTGTTTCCTCCAAGGTAGTGAGTGAGCGTGGTTGTGACTGAAACTTTCCTTGCCGCTGTTTGGTCTGTTCTGGGGTTTTGAGAACTTCTGAGGAGTTCCTGTCTCTAAGTATGTCAGCCTGGCTTAGTAGAAAGAAGATAGGACTGGGAATCAGGGGCTTGGGTTTATTCCCAGATCCACCATTTGCCTGTTGTGTGACCTAGGGCAAGTCACTTAACTTCTCTGTGCTTCAGTTTCCTCGGCCATAAAATGGGAATTAAATATCTGTTCTCCCTCCCCCCTAGACTGTGAGCCCCTTGTGGAAGACAGACTGTGTCTGAGCTGATTGTTACCCCAGTGTTTAGCACAGGGGTTGGCACGTAGTAAGTGGATAATAAACACTGCAATTACTATTTTTTATCATTTTTGTTATTATCGTCATTATCCTCGGTCATCTTTCTCAATCACTGAAATGGAAAAAGCCCAAGAAGACATGATCAAGATGGGCAATTGAAAATCCTTAGTAAAAATTTAACAGTCTGATTAGAGGATTGTAATGTATGTGATTTAGTCTGTTGCTCCTTTTAAAAAAAATGAATACTAACTATTCCAAACTCAGGGGTTTGGAGAGTAAGTTAAGTACCAGGGCCAGCCCAAGCTATGGGAGAATAATAATAATAATTGTGGTATTTGTTAAACGCTTACTATGTGCCACGCTTACTCTTCCTCCCTTCAAGGCCCTACTGAGAGCTCACCTCCTCCAGGAGGCCTTCCCAGACTGAGCCCCTTCCTTCCTCTCCCCCTCGTCCCCCTCTCCATCCCCCCATCTTACCTCCTTCCCTTCCCCACAGCACCTGTATATATGTATATATGTTTGTACATATTTATTACTCTATTTATTTATTTTACTTGTACATATCTATTCTATTTATTTTATTTGGTTAGTATGTTTGGTTTTGTTCTCCGTCTCTCCCTTGTAGACTGTGAGCCCAATGTTGGGTAGGGACTGTCTCTATATGTTGCCAATTTGTACTTCCCAAGCGCTTAGTACAGTGCTCTGCACATAGTAAGCGCTCAATAAATGCGATTGATGATGATGATGATGATTAGAGGATTGTAATGTATGTGATTTAGTCTGTTGCTCCTTTTAAAAAAATGAATACTAACTATTCCAAACTCAGGGGTTTGGAGAGTAAGTTAAGTACCAGGGCCAGCCCAAGCTATGGGAGAATAACAATAATAATTGTGGTATTTGTTACACGCTTACTATGTGCCAAGCACTGTAGTAAGCATTGGAGTAGATACGAGATCACCAGATCTGACACAGTCCCTGTCCCACGTGGGGTTTAACAGTCTAAGTAGGTGGGAGAACAGGTACTGAATCCCCATTTTGCGGATGAAGGAACTGAGGCACAGAGAAGTTAAGTTTCTGACACAGGATAAATTGCGGAGCTGGGATTAGAACCCACGTCTTCTTTCTCCCAGGCCCCTGCTCTTTCCACTAAGCAACCCTGCTTCCCAGGAACCAAAGGGAGAAGCAGATTTCTTTAGGTTATCAATTATGCAAGCACAAAGTCGATGTTATCTGCCACAGCCACAGGTTACAGTGCTCAAATGGGGGCTGATTTAAAAAAAAAATCGCTTGAGGAACCAAAATACTTCGGGCTGGTAGCACCCATACTGTCGATCGCTGGTTCCCTCCCCCGGCACACTTCCCCCCTCCTTGCTCTGTATAAGCTATGCCAGAGCTAAAAGAAAACAGGGTAAAAGTTTCGTCTCCAAGTATGGTAAATGCTTTGCAGAGGCCATTCATTTGGTGGATTCATATGCTTTGTGAAATGCTCTTAGTGGGCAGGGATCATGTCTACCGGCTCTGTTATATTGTTCTTTTCCAAATGCTTCATATGGTGTTCTGCACCCAGTAAGCGCTCAATAAATACCATTGATCGATAGACCGATTGATTGAAAGAGTTCTAGAGAAAACTCAATTTTGTACCCCAAACCTGTTTATATGAGACTGTAAGTTATCAAATCAGTGTAATATGCCTACCTCTTTTATAGGAAAATAATACACTGTTAAAAAAGGAATCTGCTTGGGTATAGGGAGAGGGTGCTGGGTAGATTGAGGTGGAGATGGAAGGAATTTTGTCTATCTCACCACTGGCCCCTCGTCCATTTCCTGCCTCTGGTTTGGAACGCCTTCCCCCTTCATATCCGACAGACAGTTACTCTCCTCCTCCCCGTTCAAAGCCTTATTGAAGGCACATCTCCTCCAAGAGGTCTTCCCTCCCTAATCCCTCTATTCCTCTTCTCCCAATCCCTTCTGTGTTGCCCTGACATGCTCCCTTTATTCATCTCTCCCCCACCCCCAACACACACTGTACTGCCCGCCAGTCCCACAAGACCTAAGTGCATATATGTAATTTATTTATATTATCGTCCGTCTCCCCATCTAAACTGTAAGCTGAGTGTGGGCAGGGACTATGTCTGTTTAGTGTTAAATTGTACTCTCCCAAGGGCTTAGTACAGTACTCTGCACACAGTAAGTGCTCAATAAATACGGTTGACTGACTGACTAGTAAATAAATGTTTAACTCGTAGCTGGATATGTGGAAGTCCCAGTTTCAAGCTAATGCAAATTTGTATGTTGAGTTTATAAAAACCCACTAAATTTAGAGTTATTGGAAGCTGTAGCAGGAGTATGAATATAAAATAGTTTTAATGTCAGGGTGAATGTGCTTTGGAAATTAGTGTGACAGCTAAGAAAAAAGCAAGTTCGCTCAGCGTCACTTTATTATTTGCCCCTCTATCTTTTTTTTTAAGCCTTAACCTGTAAGAGATCACAAGATTGAACTGGTTTCGGTTTGAATATCTCTGCTTTATATGCAGTACACGAATCGAATTGACACATCACATTTACTTTTAACTAGTCTGGCTACTTTGGTTAGCTGTTACCACCCAACTGCTATCCCGCAGGGTATGAAGATGTAGTTTAGAGCTAGCAATTTTTTTTCTGTTTGTTTTTATCCCGGCTATACAAAATCGACTTATTGGCCCTAAATCTCTTGACTCAGTATCAACCATCTAAGTTTATCGGCTTTAAAGTTCTTCTTGCTTCTCTCTGCCCTCCCTTTCTGCGTTCTGGCTTTCTCTGAGAACCTTGTAAACCGCTCAGCTTCCATTTCCAATTCTCTCGTAAATATTTTGAATTATGAGGCACAGTCTGTCACGTATACTGGTTTGTGGCCACTGACTAGTAGCATGCTTTCACTTGACATTTGGATAATCCCCCAGGTGGGGGAGAACAGAGAGAAACGCTAGAATTTTTTATTGAATTGATTGAGACTTTGAAGGGGGAGGTCTGGCAAATGGAAAGGGTTTGCCAGGGTGGGGGATTAAGCAGTATACGGTTGTATATTGTATTAAACAGTATATATTTGCAATGAATGCAGCAAAGTGAACATTAGTGTTGATTGAAGTAGTTGTGAGGGAGATCCATGGACAGAAGCATTGGCTATTTTTTGGTGAGGAGAAAAAGGGGGTGGATTTCCAAGGTGCTGAGATCTGTCACTTTCAGATCAAATTTTATGACTGCTGCTTTGCCTATTGTTTAAATTCTCCCTATCGAGCAACTCAAACCGTTCTGAGTAGAAGCAAGCAGTGTTTGGTGTCATTTACAGCCAAAAAGAGCGGTTGAAAGAAATGACCACTTTAAAAAGAGGAAATGGAAAACTGAGAGGATGGCCTGAAAAGGGATGAGGAAATGACAGTCATTAGTTGGAAGGACTTGAATTAAAAAAGAATAAAGTAGATACTATAGTCTAAGAAATTAAAAAACGGCAAACTTTTTAGTTCCAAATGAGGCAGGTTATAGCAGGAGGGGAAGTGCCACCGAGGATTTCTGCTTGCCGTATGCCACATCCACTAAGCCCATCTGAGGTTTCCTGAATTAGACTTTAGATTTCTGATCAGCCATGGAGAGTTGTTTTATTTAGTTGCCTGTCTTCCTCTTAACAGTCAGGAGTGGGACTTTCCCCGCATTAAGAAGCCCGCAATGTACCAGCTTCTGAGGGGGGAGAAAAAAAAAATCTTTAATTCCACGTGCCTGGCACTTCCTTAATGAACCAACAGTTTCTTTGGCCTCAGTCCTTTGAGCTAAATTTTGGCTCCAGAGAATGGCAAGTCCAGTACATTTGCTAAAACAACTCTGAGTCACATTCTCTGTGTGGTTCCATGGATGTGGAAGTGAGAAGACTTTGCTTTTCACCCGTGTTATGTGGAGACTTTTGGGCAGAGACCAGGTCCAGCTCTGTGCCTCGTCCTACTTGGGTCTGCTGTTGTGCTCAGTCAATATTTTGTAGTCATGAGACCACATTTCAAAAACACGGTGTTGGATGTGATTTGAGGGAAGGCAGTTTTTCCCCCATGGAAGCAGGGTGAAGACCAACAGGTGGTGCATTGAAACCAATTTTTAAAGGGAAGAACACTGTGTCTTTGTGTTGTTAGGCTCTTTCTGTGCTTTAAGATGTTGTTTGCCCCAGAATGAATGTTTCAGAGGACTGAACCAGAGTTATTTCCTATAGAGAGAGAATTCCCAACTTGAGGAAAATTAGTTGTTGCCTTGAGGTTGTTCCTTGAGGTTTAACTTTTCCATTGTCTTTTTCATACAAGTAATAGGATGCTTTGGATGAGGAATCCTACTGTTGTGGGAGGAATTGATGGTTGGATTAGCTTGCTTGACGGTGATATGTCATGTAATATGCTGGTGGCGAGTCTGCTGTTGTGCTCAGTCAATATTTTGTAGTCATGAGACCACATTTCAAAAACACAGTGTTGGATGTGATTTGAGGGAAGGCTGTTTTTCCCCCATGGAATCAGGGTGAAAACCAACAGGTGGTGCATTGAAACCAATTTTTAAGGGACAGAACACTGTGTCTTTGTGTTAGGCTCTTTCTGTGCTTTAAGATGTTGTTTGCCCCAGAATGGATGTTTCAGAGGACCGAACCAGAGTTATTTCCTATAGAGAATTCCCAACTTGAGGGTAGTTGTTGCCTTGAGGTTGTTCCTTGAGGTTTAACTTTTCCATTGTCTTTTTCATACAAGTAATAGGATGCTTTGGATGAGGAATCTTACTGTTGTGGGAGGAATTGATGGTTGGATTAGCTTGCTTGTCGGTGATATGTCATGTAATATACTGGTGGCGAGAGGGTATTTTGATGAGCGGGAATTGATAATTCGGCAAATATGGTCAGAAAAGGTGTGGGGAAACTCCCTGTAGCTGATCTTGAACCTGGTCATTTCCTTGAGTTCTAAAATCTACTAAGACTTGGTTAGTTTACCCAGATGGCAATCTGTCATTTTGTCTCATCCCCGGTCGGATTGTAAATTTGGAACAGGAACATGTGTTCTTGCATTGCAGTCTTGTGAAGGCATAGTGTTAAGCCCATATTAGGTGCTCATTGTTTTTTGATGACAACAGCAAAGCCCCAGATCTACAAAGCATTTTACAAAATGCCGCCTTTTCTTCCACTTGGTTCCTTGTATCATTTATGTTTTTCCGGAGGACAAAGGACAGTGGGAGCTATCTTTATCTCATTGTCCTTTGTATTCGAAGAAACACCACTGATGGTGAAATTTGCCTTAAAGTGCTTGTGTTGTTGTGAAGGCCAGTGCTGGGCCCACAGTCCCTTGTATATAGTTAGCAAGAAAGGCTGTGGAAATTTACTTTTTAGATGAGAAAATTCAAGCTGAGGAAGTGGAGTTCTTTGTGACAGCTCCATGGTCAGCGTGACAGTGAAGCCATAGCAAAAATAATAATCCAGCCTCATTATCTTGTGTCTCCCCCAGCATTTAATGTCATTCTTGGCATAGAGTAATAGCTCAGCAGTTATTAGTCATATTTACAGTGCACTTGCTGTGTACAAAGCACTATACTAAGCGCTTGGGAGCGTGGCTCCACAACTTGTCAGCTGTGTGACTTTGGGCAAGTCAGTTAACTTCTCTGTGCTGCAGTTCCCTCATCTGTAAAATGGGGATGAAGACTGTGAGCCCCACGGGGGACAACCTGATTACCTTGTATCTCCCCCAGCACTTAGAACAGTGCTTGGCACATAGTAAGCGCTTAACAAATACCATCATTATCATCCAGCGCTTAGAACAGTGCTTTGCACATAGTAAGCGCTTAATAAATGCCATCGTTATTATTACAGTATAACAATAAACAGAAACATCCCCTGTCCACAGCGAGCGTACAGTCTAGAAGGGGAGACAGGCATTAATATAAATAAATAAATAAATTACAGATATGTACAGAACTGCTGAGGGACTGAAAGGGGGGATGAATAAAGGGAGCAAGTCAGGATGACACAGAAGGGAATCAGAGAAAAGGAAAGGAGGGCTTAGTCAGAGAAGGCCTATTGTTGTTGTTATTGTTGTCATTATTTTTTAGTGGCGCGGATTTACTGAACAACGAGAGGAGTTTGTTGAGCTGCTTCACAGAGGTGGAATCTGCAAGTTGAACTGACTTCATCCCAGGCTTTGCAACATAGCTCTTGAGGGTTTAGTTCTGTGGTCTCATCTAAAATTTTCCCAAGGACAGTCAGGCATATGAAGTAAGGGGGCACACAAAAATATTTGCACTCACTGCCATTGATGGGGAAGTCTGTTCTCAGACAGTTTTAATGCTGAAGTTTATCAAGCCTTATCCAGGAGGCGGCCACTTCTTGATTTTTTTTTCTCTCTCAATCAATCAGCCATTAATATTTATTAAATGCTTCCTGTGTGCAGAGCACTACATTAAATGCATGGAGAGTTCAACCCAGTAGAGCCAGTAATCAATCAATCAATCAGTCGTGTTTATTGAGTGCTTACTGTGTGCAAAGCACTGTACTAAGCGCTTGGGAAGTACAAGTTGGCAACATATAGAGACAGTCCCTACCCAACAGTGGGCTCACAGTCTAGAAGGGGGAGACAGAGAACAAAACCAAACATACTAACAAAATAAAATACATAGAATGATCCCTGCCCACAAGGAGTTCACGTCCTCTTTTCCCATTTACTCACTTTCAGTCAGTGACCCAGATCTTCTGTAGCAAAATGTACAGCAAAGAGAGGGGAGGGGAGACTATGTATAGCCTCTTTATCTTGCATCTACCCCACTGCTTAGTACTGTCCTAGACATATAGTAAGAGCTTAACAAAAAACCTGATTATTAATACGTCATGAGACTCTCCAGAAGCATTTACTCTACCGAAATCTGGCGACCCCATCTTGAATTATTGCTTAGCCTCACCCAAACCTTCCTCCGTCTTCTGGATTGTTTTTCTTGTTTCTACCACCTTAATTGTTCAGTACTCTCCCACTCACCTAGTGCAACGCTTTGCACAGTAATCACTCAATAAAGAACATTGTTTGGTTGAGCCTGCAGCCTGCGGATACCCCCTTTGTAGCTGCAGACCTTGAGAACCTACCTGCATTGTTCAGAGGAGACCGCTCTGAGCACATTGCAGCTCTGTTTGTCTGTGGACACGAGCAGAGTACACCCAGTGTGAAAGAGGGAATTACATTTCGGAGAATCCCGATTCTGAAGCTGGTAGGAGGATCTAGAGAAGTCCCGCACTTCAACATTTTTGTTAGCTTTTCTCAGGATAGCCTGGTTAAACGATTAATCACTTTAATTTGGATAAAGAATATGATAGTAGTGTGAGATGAAGTGGTCTGGGCTTATTCACATTTAGTCTTCTACAGGACCCCTCCGGTCAATCAATCAATCAATCAATCAATCATATTTATTGAGCGCTTACTATGTGCAGAGCACTGTACTAAGCGCTTGGGAAGTACAAATTGGCATCACATAGAGACAGTCCCTACCCAACAGTGGGCTCACAGTCTAAAAGGGGGAGACAGAGAACAGAACCAAACATACCAACAAAATAAAATAAGTAGGATAGAGATGTACAAGTAAAATAAATAAATAAATAAATAAATAGAGTAATAAATATGTACAACCATATATACATATATACAGGTGCTGTGGGGAAGGGAAGGAGGTAAGACGGGGATGGAGAGGGGGACGAGGGGGAGAGGAAAGAAGGGGCTCAGTCTGGGTCAGTCAGTGGCTCGGTCCGTGACCCCAGGCAGAGTTGCCTGCTGAATTTTGAAACATTTTCTGTGAAAGATCCATTGAACTTTGAGGAAAGTAGAAGCTTTTCAGGGAAGGAGTTGAGGAAAAAAAGAAAGTAAAATGGCACAGTAGCTAAGTGACCAGGAGGAAACCCTGGAGCTGGAAGTTCTAATCTTGCCTCTCCCACTCAGTTGGGAGAGTGCCTCACTTCTCCAAACTGTGAAAATGAGCATGGCATGCACTTCTACCCACCTAAAATAGTAAATGCAAGACAAATCTCTTGTATTGAGAAACAGTGTGGCCTAGTAGATAGAGCACAAGCCTGGGTGTCAGAAGGACCTAGTTTCTAATCCCAGTTCTGTCACTTGCTTACTGTGTGATCTTGGATAAGTCATTTCACTTCTCTGTACCTCAGTTCCCCCACATGTAGAATGGAGATTAAAAGTGTGAGCCCCTTGTGAGACGTGGACTGTGTCCAATCTGAATAGCTAATGTCTACCCCAGTGCTTAGTACAGTGCCTGGCAAAGGGTAATTGATTAACAAATACCTTAAAAAAATCTCTGTAGAGGTAGGGTTTTCCTGGGTAGACCTGCCAATCAGTCAGTGGAATTGAGCACTTACTATGTGCCAAGCTCTATACTCAGAACTTGGGAGAGTACATATGACAGGATTGGGGCTGCGGAGGAGTGAGGGAGTGGCACAAGGGGTGGGAAAATGGTTGGATGGAGGGAGATGAGGGAGGGTGCTGGAAAAGAAGAGCAGGGATGGTTGATTAATATGAAGTAGCTGAAGCTCTCATCTCTACCAGATAAGTGCTTTTCAGCCTGTTCTCTTTTTGGTTGTTACCTGCTCCTTTAAATCTCTTGCCGTCTTTGGTTTTTTAAATTTGTCACAAACTTCCTGTTTGGGGCCTGCTTCAAGTGTAAAAGCGCACTTTAAAACATTCATTTTGAGAGAGCTCGTATGCTTTTACTTCACCCGTTATCCACATGAAAGTTTTCCTCGTTTCATTTTTTTTTCCTCCCTCCCTTTCATGGAAATCCTTCATCATTCTCTCCCCGGACCACTTGGGTCAACACAGGAGAGGCGTCCACTCTGGCCCAGTCTCCTCTCAGGTGCTTTTAGCAGGATCCTTGTGCCTGTGGGTTCATAGGAGCTGGAGTGGACCCTCAATGTCATCTTGTCTCTCCTCATTCCAGAAGAGTATGATTAAGTTCTCCTAGCAGGCGGGGCGAAATCATGGATTGCTGGGCCTCTAGCCGAGCCTCCTGGGCGGTGGTGAATTCCCTTGAGGGCAGGGGTGGCGGAGGGCTGCTGCTTCTCTCCCCTCTCTTTCATCCTTTACTTGCTTCTGGAGGGAACAGAATGTGTATCATCATCATCATCATCATCATCAATCGTATTTATTGAGCGCTTACTATGTGCAGAGCACTGTACTAAGCGCTTGGGAAGTCCAAATTGGCAACATATAGAGACAGTCCCTACCCAACAGTGGGCTCACAGTCTAAAAGGGGGAGACAGAGAACAAAACCAAACATACTAACAAAATAAAATAAATAGAATAGATATGTACAAATAAAATAAATAAATAGAGTAATAAATATG